>NW_020954652.1:7248010-7360389 GCF_900497805.2 Vombatus ursinus
TCTATCTATCTATCTATCTATCTATCTATCTATCTATCTATCTATCTGTCTGTCTGTCTGTCTGTCTGTCTGTCTGTCTGTCTGTCTGTCTGTCTGTCTGTCTGTCTATCTATCTATCTATCTATCTATATTTTTCCCTCCATCTACCATAATAATGACAAAGGTCTCATGAGTTACAAATATTATCTTTCCCTGCAGGAATGTAAATAGTTCAACCTTAATAAGTCCCTTATGATTTCTCTTTCCTGTTTACCTCTTCATGTTTCTCTTGAGTCTTGTATTTGAAAGTCAAATTTTCTATTCAGCTCTGGCCTTTTCATCAAGAATGCTTGAAACTCCGCTATTTCACTGAATTCTTTTTATGATACAAATATAGTGCTGATACCTAAACTGGGAAGAGTCAAAACAGAGAAAGAAAATTATAGACCAATTTCCCTAATGAATATAAATGCAAAAATTTTAAATAAAATATTAGAAAATAGATTATAGCAACTTATCACAAGAATAATACACTATGACCAGGTAGGATTTATACCAGGAATGCAGGGCTGGTTCAATATTAGGAAAACTATCAGCATAATTAATCACACCAACACCAAAACTAATAGAAACCACACAATCATCTCAATAGATGCAGAAAAAGCTTTTGACAAAATACAACACCCATTCCTATTAAGAACAGGAGAGAGCGTAGGTGTAAATGGAGTCTTCCTTAAAATAATGAATAGCATCTACCTAAAACCTTCAGCAAACATCATATGTAACAGGGCCAAGCTGGAAGCATTTCCAATAAGATCAGGGGTGAAATAAGGATGTTCATTATCATCACTGTTGTTCAATATCATACTGGAAACATTAGCTTTAGCTGTAAGAGAAGAAAAAGAAATTGAAGGTATTGGAATAGGCAAAGAAGAAACAAAGCTATCACGCTTTGCAGATGACAGGTGATATACTTAGAGAATCCTAGAGAATCAAGTAAAAAACTACTTGAAATAATAAAAGACTTTAGCAAAGTTGCAGGCTATAAAATAAGCACACATAAATCATTGGCATTTCTATATATTACCAACAAAGCCCAACAGCAAGAGATAGAAAGAGAAATTCCATTTAAAGTTACTGTAGACATTATAAAATATTTAGGAGTCTACCTCCTGAAACTAACCCAGGAACTATATGAACACAATTACAAATCACTTTTCACACAAATAAAGTCAGATCTAAATAATTGAAAAAAACATGAGTTGCTCATGGGTAGGCCAAGCTAATATAATAAAAATGACAATTCTACCTAAACTAATTTTCTTATTCAGTGCTATACCAATCAAACTACCAAAATATCATTTTATAGAGATAGAAAAAATTATAACAAGATTCATTTGGAATAACAAAAGGTCCAGAATATCAAGGGAACTAATGAAAAGAAATATAGGAGAAGGCAGCCTAGCCATTCCAGATCTTAAATTGTATTATAAACCAGCAATAATCAAAATTGGTTGGTACTGGCTAAGAAATAGAATGGTGGATCAGTAGAGTAGGTTGAGTACGAAAGACACAGTAGTCCATGACTATAGTAATCTACTATTTGGTAAATCCAAAGACCCCAGCTTCTGGAATAAGAACTCACTCTTTGACAAAAACTGCTGGGAAAACTGGAAAAGAGTATGGAAGAAATTAGGCATAGACCAAAATCTCACACCATATACCAAAATAAAGTCAAAATGGGATCATTATTTAGATATAAAGGCTGATACTATAAACAAGCTAAGAGAGCAAGGAATAGTTTACCTATCAGATTTACAGAGAACAGAAGAATTTATCACCAAAGAGGAAATAGAGAACATTACAAAATGCAAAATGGATAATTTTGATTACATTAAATTGAAAAAATTTACACGAACAAAGCCAATGTGACCACTATTAGAAGGAAAGTAGAAAGTTGGGTAAGAATTTTTACAACCAGTATCTCTGATAAGGGCCTCATTTCTAAAATACATAGAAAACTGAGTCAATTTTATAAGAATACAAGTCATTCCCCAATTGATAAATGGTCAAAGGATATGAACAGACAGTTCTCAGATGAAGAAAGTAAAGCCATCTATAGTCATATGAAAAAATGCTCTAAATCACTATTGATTAGAGAAATGCAAATCAAAACAACTCTGAGGTACCACACCACACCTATCAGATTGGCCAACATGACAAAACAAGAAAATTATAAATGTTGGAGAAGATATGGGAAAATTGGAACACTAATGCATTGCTGGTGGAGTTGTGAAATGATCCAAACATTTTGGAGAATAGCTTGGAATTATGTCCAAAAGGGTATAAAAATCTGCATACCCTTTGACATACCAATAGCACATCTAGGGCTATATCCCAGAGAGATCATACAAATGGGAAAAGGACCCACATGTACAAAAATATTTATAGCACCTCTTTTTGTGGTGGAAAAGAATTGGAAATTGAGAGGATGCCCATCAATTGGGGAATGGCTGAAGAAGTTATGGTATATGAATGCAATGGAATACTATTTTGCTGTAAGAAATGATGAGGAAGAAGACTTCAGAAAAACCTGGAAAGACTTGTATGGTCTGATGCTGAGTGAAATGAGCAGAACCAGGAGAACATTGTACACAATAACAGCCATGTTGTGCTATGACTAATATTGATAGACTTAACCCTTCTCAGCAATACAAGGATTTAAATCATCTCCAAAGGCTTATGATGGAAAATGCTATCCACAAAGAAGAGAGAACTATGGAGTTTGAATACAGATTGAAGCAAACTATTTGCTACTTTTTTATTCTGTTGTTTTTTATTTCTTCTTTTTGGTGGTTCCTCCTATTGGTTCTAATTCTTACCTACAACATCACTAATGTGAAAATGTGTTTAATAGGAATATATATGTATAGCCTATATCAGATTCTGCGCTGTCTTGGGGAGGGAGGTAGAAAGGGAAAGGGAGAAAAATTTAAAACTCAAAAGCTTACGGAAATGATTGTTGTTAATTCAAAATAAATTAATTTAAAAAACAAAAAAAACAAAAAACAACAACAAAAAAATTACCTGCTTACGCAACCCTGGCTTGATTACTGTGGCAAGTAGGGATCCCACTCTGTGGTCAAAACACACACAAAAAAAGTACAAAAACTTTTGCAAAGATAATTACACTCACCATCAGAACATGGAATGTGTGCACACTTACAGACAACAAAAAATATAGTAGACCTGTAAGATAAAGAGTTATTGTTCCAAGAGAACTCAGCAGGTATTGCCTCCAAATAGCAGCCCTAAGTGAAACAAAGACTGGCAAATGAAGGCCAGCTTACTGAAGTCAGAGCTTGGTATACATTTCTTTTTTCTGCAGTAGCTGCAGTGAAGGGGGCACCATGAAGCTGGTGTAGGTTTTGCAATCAAAACTAATCTAGCAAACAAGCTTGTATGCTTACCAAAAGGTGTGAACAAGAGGCTCATGACAATGTGATTGCCACCATCATCATTATGTAAGCTCCAACCATGATGAACTCTGATAAGGTCAAAGGAAAATATTATGAAGACCTGGAGACCCTTATCATCAATAGGTCAAAAAAGGACAAGCTTATAATTCTGGGTGACTTTAATGCTAGAGTAAGCTCAAGACTACAAGACATGGCAAAGAGTCCTTGGGAGGAATGGAATTAGAAACAGGAAGACCACTGGTCATTTACTACTGAAGATTTGTGAGACCTTCTCACCACCAACACTGTCTTCCATTTATCTAAATGCAATAAAACTTTGTGGATCCACCCTCACAGCAAACATCTGCATTTAATAGACTGTGATTGTAAGGAGAAAAGACAGACAGGATGTGAGAATGACAAAGGCAAAGTGTGGTACAGAGTGCTAAATTCATCATAGACTTATCCTCCACAAGCTAAATTTTCACATTCAACAAAAGCAGTGGCCCCATGACAAAATGACTACTAGAAGAATTTATGTCAACAGATTAAAGTACTTCTCTGAGAAGGGAGAGTTTGTTGCTAATTTGGAAGGAAAGTTGAGCCAATGCACAGTTGGCAACAATGGAGCAGAAAATAAGTGGGTAGCTTTCAGAGATTTGGTGTGCAGCACTGCATTTGCCCATCTGGTCAGAATACTTGCAAACTTCAAGGCTGGTTTGATGAGAATGATGGGAAAATTCAAAAGCAGCCAAATGAAAAACAAGAACTTTACAGGGTTTACCAGCAGGATATTTCATCTATCTTGAAGAAGGCAACATTTAATTCCATCAAAAGTAAAGTACAAGTGAAACTTAGAGAAATGAAGGATTCTTGGCTCAGTAAGAAGGCAGATGAAATTCAGTTTTTTACTGATAGTAATAATCCAAAGCACCTTTATGATGCTCTGAAGACTATTTATGAGCCAAAGATCTATGATGCATCCCACCTACTCAGTGCTGATGGAGCCACATTGATTAGTGACAAGGACATGATTCTCAAGAGATGGGCTGAATGTTTCCATAGTCTTCTCAACAGACGATTATCAATAAATGTTAAAGCCATTGACCATTAACCTCAGGTTGAAGTCAATCCCTTCCTAGCTGAAATTCTGCCTGGAAAAGAGGTTTTGAATGCCGTTGGGCTTTCATTTAACAGTGGACTTGGTGCTGAGATTTACAAAGTAGGGGGGGTCCATTGCTTATACAAAAGCTGATTGATATTTTCTAGGTTATATGGCAAGAGGAGGTTGTCCCCCAGGAGTCCAAGGATGCCTCCATTGTCCTTCTCTATAAAGATAAAAGAAAAAGATTTTCCTGTGACAAATGCAGAGGAGGTATCTCTCTCTTAGTTACTGCTGTCAAGATTCTTTCCAGAGTTCTCCTTAATAGGCTGATCCTTCACCTGGAAGATTATCATCTATCTGAGAGCCAGGGTGGCTTCAGAAAGGGGCAAGGAACACTTGATAGGGTATTTGATGTCTGGCAACTCCAGGAGAAATGACAGGAGCAGAACAGGGATTTGTATACAATGTTTGTAGATCTGACCAAGGCCTTTGGTGCTGCCAGTCATGACAGCTTATGAAAAATTATGTCAAAATTTGGTTGCCGAAGAAATTCGCCAGGATTGTTCATCAATTTCACGATGGCATGCTTGCCCAGGTTCCGGATGATGGATAACGCTCTCGCATTTCCTGATCACCAGTGAAGTGAGAGAAAGATGTGTCCTTGCTCCCATGCTTTTTAGCATGTTTTTTTCAGCCATGCTGGCAAACACCTTCAATGAGGATGAACATGGCATCAAGGTCAGCTACCACACTGATGGTAAATTCTTCAACTTGAAAACACTGCCAGCCAAGATTAAAGTGGAGGGGTTGTTGGTGTATGACTTTTTGTTTGTGTGTGATTGTGCTCTCAATGCAGACCCTGAAGCTCAGATGCAACATACTATCAATCGATTCTCTGCTGCTTGTGCTAATTTTGGTCTAACAATTAACACCAAGAAAACACAGGCGTTCCGTTAGCCAGCACCACACCATTCATCTGTGAAACCACTGGTTATAGCAAATAGAGAAGCTTTGAATACTCTAGATCAATTCACTTGCCTTGGCAATATACTTTCCAAGGATGTACACATTGATGATGAGGTTGACACACACATTGCCAGAGCTAGCTCAGTGATTGGGAGGTTCTGAATAGAAAGTGTGGGAGAGAAGAGGTTTTAGACTGACTACCAAATTGAAGGTCCACAGAGCTGTTGTGCTGACCTCATCGTTGTATGCCTGTGAAACCTAGACAGTATACCAGTGCTGTGCCAGGAAACCGAATCACTTCCATCTGAATTGTCTTAGAAAGATTCTGAAGATCACCTGGCAGGAAAACATATCAGACACTGAGGGACTTTCTCAAACTACACTGCCAAGCATTTAGAGCTGGCCACTTTGTCCAAATGCCAAACATATGCTTACCAAAAAGACAATTTTATGGAGTTCATACAGGACAAGTGTTCACATCATGGTCAGAAAACGTGATGTGAGTATCCTCTCAAGGTTTCTCTTAAAAACTTTGGAATTGATTGTGTGACATGGGAGACACTGGCACAGGACCGCTCAGCATGGCATGCCCTCATTAGAGAAGATGCTGTGCTCTATCAGCAAAACAGAATTGAAGTGTCTGAAAAGAAACACGAGATGAGCAAATTTAGAGAATCCTCCCCAAATGTTCATGTGGATGATTTGTGCATGACTTGTGGTAGAGCCTTCTGATCTTGTATTGGTCTGATTAACCAGTCAGACACACCGAAACTTGACTCTCACACAGTGAAGTTATTTTGGTTCTCTTCAAGAACAAAGGACAGCTACCCAATTGATTATTGATATACAATGCAAGTATTTTTGCAAATGTACATTTTCTCTTCTAACTCATGGAAGAGTTTTAAAACAACTATGTAGTCAAAATAGTTATATTTACTATCTGTTATTGGTTTCATTCTACTAATTCCACCCCATACCTGGCCAAATTGTGAAAATTATGTGATCTTGTCTCCTGTTTGTCTTTTTGGAGAGATCTCATAATAAGATGTTATGCTTACTTTGTTATTAATGTAGTATATAGTAAAACATGGTAGTCAAAAGCAAATTTGTTGATTTTTCTAACAAATTTACCTTATTTATATCTGGGTCTGTATCAAAGGATGGAGTACTAGTTTAAGTTACTTCTGTACCAATGTTTTAACTTTCTGTTTTAGATGCAATAAATATTATAGCTTTTTGTATTTTTGCTTTATAATATAGTTTGACATTAGACAATTATACTACTACTTTATTTGTAATTTCTCATTTCTTCCCTCAAATATCCTAGATCTTGTTTTCCAAAATTATTTCTGTTATAGTTTTTTTTTTCCAACTCCCAGTTCTAAAATAAAAGGCATTTTCTTGGTACTTTCCCATAGCACTTAATTTATACATTAACTTAAGTAGCATCATCCTTTTTTTATTATATTAGCAGAGCTCAACCATAGACATCAATTTATTGTCCACCTTTATTTCCTTAGAGTGCTTTGCAGTTATAAGGATTTCTTCAATTTGATTGAATGTTTGACTGCTTTGTTATTTTATTAGTATTCATTATCAACATTTTTGTATATTTCCTCTGATCAGCCTTTCCTTAGTTTGTGTACCAAGATGGCATTTGGGGGCAGTTAGGTGGCACAATGGATAGAGCGCTGGCCCTGGAGTCAGGAGCATCTGAGTTCAAAAAAATCTGTCCTCAAACACATGATACTCACTAGCTGTGAGACCCTGGGCAAGTCACTTTACCCGGATTGCCTCAAAAAAAAGGACCATATTTGACTCATGTAAGGAAGGAGTTTAGTAGATTATTTTCTCTATTTCTGACAATTATTGTAACATGACTATTAATTGCATTTTAAATGTTTATTAATATTTACTTGTAAATATCCCTCTCATACAAGCTTTTCATTTCCCCTTAGTATCTCATTTATTTCTTGCTCAATTTCTTTTTTCTGTGATTATGTTACTTAAATGTCTATTTCTTCCCTTTTGGGTTTTTTAAATACACCTATAGATACTCATCAGTTGCCTTTGAATAATTAGTTAGACTGATATATAATTGAGAAGAGTATTTTTAATCCTTCTTTTATTTCCTATCTATTGTTAATTTCCTCTTAATTTTTTTATTTGATTTTCCTTGTATTTTCTTAATCAGGAAATCTAATTATCAGTCTGTTTATTTGTTTGTTTTAGTCTAAAAAAGCTTGATTTTATTTGCCAGGGTTCTAGAATCGTTATTGCCAAGAATTCTAATCTTGGACTTGTTGCTAATTCATCATCTTGATTTTTAAATTGTGTGATATGCTCATTAATCATTTCTGCATTTTGTTAATATATATTCAGCATTATTCTTTTATTTTAATGATTTTTTCAGCTATATCCTACATCCCATAACATCTTGTCGTATGTTGTCAAATTTACTGTGTTTTATATACCTAGTAAATTATTTCTACAATTTATATTTTGGCCAACTCATTAATAAGTGCTGTCATTGCTTTGTTTCCTTGAAAAACTGTGTTTTTGCCCATATCTCCTTTAGCCATTAAAAGTTTGTTTTATGCCTGTAAATATCCACCACTTTAGATATATTTGTTTGTACAATAGCACATGACCCTTTTTCTTTTCAATTTTTTATATGGTACTATGAGAGGAGAAGAATGGGAAATTAAAGAATATTCCTATTTGAATTCTCAGTTCATATGAAGTGGTTTTTTTTCCCTTTTTTTAAACTTGAATATAACCATTTTAACCTCCCCCAAGGACTTCTCTCCACAATCTGCATTTATTTTCTTAGAAAACAGTAGCTATAACAAAAGGATTATTTCATTGCATAGTCTTTCATTTCATTTCTTTCTAATAATTTTTAATTTTTTATTGTTGGGTCTGTTTGAATGTAGAATATATTGCTCAACTTTAATTTGGAGGAATGACTCAAATTCTTTTTTGCTTAATGTCTTGTCATTTTCATTGATGTTTAGGTTCAGACTTGCATGTATGTTACTTTGAGGTTTCTACTGATTTCTACTCTTCAGAACATCATTATTTAATTTTTTCTTTGATTAATTGTAGATGTGGAGTGATTATGGGCTATTTTATATGTTTTTCCTTAAATTGTAGTTTGTTTGTTTTTTTCCAGGATGCTACAACATATATTATCACATGTTGAAGTTATAAAAATTTGACTAAGATTTATCTTTGTTGTTGTTTTTTATTCAGTCATGCCAAATTCTTTATGACCCTGTGGACCTCTGCCTATGGGGTTTTCTTGGCAAAGAAAGAGTAGTTTGCCATTTCCTTCCTCAGTGGTGAACAGAGGTTAAGTGCCTTGTTCAAGGACACACAGTTACAAAGTTTCTGAGGTTCAATTTGAACTCAGTTCTTCCTGATTCCAAGACCAGCATCCTATTTGCTGTGTCACCTACTGCTCCTAAAATGTATCTTAGTGAGATGAATCTGTGATTTCTTTTTCTTGGCATTCTAAGGATTCTTATAATCTATACTTTGTTTTGTGTTTCCAATATTTTCTGTGCAGTTTTATTTTTCTTTATTTTTTAAAGTATGATTTTTTTCCCATTTTTTTTTAATTTCTGGGGGAAAAAAAGCAAAGCAAAGCAAAACAAAACAAAACCTTTCCCCCTAGATTCACTCTTCATACCCAGTTTTCAAGGAAGCTCTTATGTTCTTCCAATCTTTTTTTCTTTTTCTTTGATTATTCCTTTTTTACTCTGCCTCTGCATATTTACATGCTAATTCTGTCATTTTACATTCTAGAGTATCTTCTTGGCTAGACAATATCCCTGTCATTTGTTCTAAGAAGCTGTAATTTCTGGTGAGACTTATCTCTATCTTAAAAGATCTTTCTTTGGTATTTTCACTTAATTCTTTGTTTTTCTCAAGCAAAGCAGTCTTATTTGGAGTTGTGCCGTTGTTGTTGCATGGGGCCTTGTATAATTAGTTGTCCTTCCCCATGGAAGATTGAATCAATTTATTTTATTATAAGGGGGACTATTTGAATTTGTATTCACTAATTTTTCTCTTTATCAATCATAATTTTGCATGGATTTTTTTGCATGAATTCCTTGTTGAAATTGCACATCTCTATTACTCCCTTCTATGTAAAGGGCCCATTGTTATCATCCTCTTTTCCCAGCTAGCTGATCCCAAAACAGACCCAAAGTTTGACAGCATCTGTTGCCTCAAGAGCTACATGGTCATGACTGTTTGACAAGACTGTATGAGCATGACTAGACAAAACTTCTGAAAGAAGACTCTGACACTGAAGTAAATGGGTTGATTCTTCTTGCTTTCCATCCATGCTTTTCTAAAGTCCACCTTCCTTTTTGTTTCTGTTAGACTATTGACATCTTCCTAATTTTGGAATCACTAGATCAGATTACTATTTTAATAAATAAATGAAATAGCAATAAATATATTAAATAAACTGATGTGATAATGTTTTCTGAATAACTACTCCTAGTCTATCAGTAATAATATAGCTTTCATGAGACAAAGTTAAAAATTAGATTATCCACTTAATGGATATTGATGATTCACTGTATCTCCAGTTAGACTATAGAAGTCTTTTAAAGGATTGCTCATAAATCCTTGTGGTTAGAATGCTCACAATAGCTTAGAATAGGCTAATTTCCACTTCTAATAAAAATGTTTATTGTTAATAGAAAATGATTTTCCTGCCATCTTTATGACTGAAAAGTAATTAGACACTAATTTTAAATCCTATGAATGTTTTCCCTCATAAAAGTCATTAGGGAGTTAATTATGATCTTTTTTTTTTACAAGATCTAGTAACATCTACTATGAGGAAGGCTTAAATATCTACTTGGCAATTAGAAACATTGACTGTGGCCTTAAAATTAATGTGACATATTAATTAAAGCTAATATTATGAACATTCCTGACATAATAGTAGGTAATCCATACATTTCATTGCCTGAAAATGCCTTTGGTACAAGAGTGATTTTATGTAATTAAACCCAATGTATGGTGATAAGTTAGGGAGTATATTAAAATTTATTTTATTTTGGAAAGTACAAAGTTCCTATGATTTAGACCTGAAGGGATCTTAGAAGTCTTTCTCTACAATCCACTTATCTACCAAAATATGGATTTTAAGCCAAAAATCTACCTGCCTGCCTTGGCTAGAAAAGTTATAAACTGAAATTAATGAAGAGAGACAAGTGGCACATGGCATTCTACTTAGATTGTATCATGTTTTATTCTGTGTATACTTTGAGAAAGGACATTTACAAGCTGGAGACTTCCAGAGAAAGGTAGCCATAAAAGGGCAGATTTTTGAGCCCATATAATTTTCATTTATTTATTTGGTAAGGATACATTTTTTCTATATGAATAATATTTTATTTTTTCCAATTACATGTAAAGAAAGTTTTCAACATTCATTTTTATAAGATTTTGAGTTCCAATTTTTTCTCCTTCCCCCTCTCCAAGATGACAAGCAATCTGATATACCTTATACATATGCAATCATGTTAAACATATTTCTGCATTAATCATGTTGTGGAAGAAGAAAGAAAACAATAGAAAAAACCACAAAAAATAAAGTGAAAATAGTATGCTTTGATCTGCATTCAGACTCCATCAGTTGTTTCTTTGATGTGTATAGTATTTTCTACACGAGTCTTTTAAAATTGTCTTAATGCATTGTATTTCTGAGAAGAGCTAGATCATAGTTGATCATTTCACAATGATACTGTTACTGTGTACAGTGTTTTCCTGGTTCTGCTCACTTCACTCAGCATCAGTTCATGTAAGTCTTTCCAGGATTTTCTGAAATCTACGTGCTCATCATTTCTTATAGTATAATAGTATTCCATTACATTCATATACCACAATTTGTTCAGCCATTCACTGGGTGATGGGCATTACCTCAATTTCCAATTCTTTACCACCATAAAGAAAGAGCTGCTATAAATATTTTTGGACATGTAGATTTTTGTTCCTTTTTATGATCTTTTTGGGATACAGACCTAGTAGTAGTATTACTGGATCAAAGGGCATGCAAAATTTTATATTCCTTTGGGCACAGTTCCAAATTCTTGAGCCCATATCATATGGTGATTATCTGACAAATGCTTACAATGGTGGAGGTTATTCTGGAGGGTTAGGGATAGGCAGTCATAATATACTTACCTTAAAGTTCTTGAAAGGTTGCCATATGGATAAAAACAAAATGATTTTGTATTTGGGTCCAGAAATCATCACAAGGAACAACTGGTGGAATTTGTGGAGATATATTTAGATGTTATGCTAGTATACTTCTCTAATAATGTGAGGTATACCAAAGTAGAATGGACTGCCTCAGGAGGGATAGCAGGTTTGATACTGACTTGGTTTTTAAGCTATAGCTCAGTGACTATGATCTAACATGTTATAAAGAAGAGTTTTGCTCATATATAGGTTGAACTAGATCATCACTGAGATGGGCCCCTTCCACCTCTCAAATTCTATTGTGTTGTGATGTTTCAAGTCACTCTCAGAGATGATGACATCCAATCGTATTATACAGTTGAACACAGGTTGGTGAGATCAATGGCTACTCTGGCCTTCCTGATTTGACTCATTAGAGTACAGTTTCATTATCTGGTCTGAAGGGCATGAATTTCTAAAATACTAAATGGTCCTATTCAAAAGAAATACAAAATAAAATGTTAAAATATATTTTATAGGAATGTATAGCCTATATCAGATTGCATGCCATCTTGTGGAGGGAGGTGGGTGGGGAAGGTGAGAAAAATTTTTAACTCAAAAGTTTATGGAAACGATTGTAGATAAATCAAAATAAATTAATAGAAAAGAAAAATACAAAAATACAAAATAAATCCTAAAACTAAATAAATATTATTTGATATTTTTTCCTATTATTTCCTAAGAATTATCAATTAGTAGGAAGAATAGAGATCAGAATGTATTTGCCTACCTGTATTACTTGACCTACATGCCTGGCAAATTTTGTGCTCTATCTTCTTTGAACTATTAAACTTGGAGTCAATAGTTCCAAAAATACAACCTTGTTCTTTACTTTCCAGGTCTCTAGGAGGCAAATATCAAAGAAATTGTCCAGTGTTTACCTTGTTTGAAATATGATGACCTTTAGAATAGATGTATGGTAAATGTTGCCAGTATTTTTATTGCAGTATTTAAATTTTTCTTCCTGATCTTTGGGGAGAAAGTACATTTAGAGGTTAATTGTATGTACCCCCTTTCTCAAGAGAAATGACCCTTTTCTGCTATGGATATTAAAATTCCAAAGTCATCTTCTAAGCAGTAACACCTTTACTGGTTGGAACTTAAAAATATTGCTCTCAAAGGATTTAAAAATGGGCATTGTCAACATGTGATTTCACAATGAGTAACATTAATGGATTTTAAAAACTTGCATCCAAAATGGCTGCAGTTCAATCTTACACCCTTGAAGAGTTTTTTAAAAGAAATAATTTACCAAAGAATTACCAGAGGACTAATGTAGTGAAACAAATATGAAGATGAGTTTTTTCAGATATAACAGGGTATGTCTTAATGATCTTAAGAATCTCCTTTAAACAAACAAACAAACAAAAATATCTTTTAAATACCAATACTCTTTGGGTAATTCTTCACTTCTATGAGTGGCACCCAGTTAGCATAATGGAGAACTAAACTTAGAGTCAACAAAACCCAAATTTAACAGCAGATATTTAGCAGCTGTGTGACCCTGAATAAGTCACTTAACTGCTCTGAGACTCAGTTTCCTGAGGTTTAAATAATAATAATAATACTTGCTAAGGTTGCTATGAGGATCAAATGACATGACATATTGAAATCTCTTTGCAAATCTTATTTAAATGTTAGCTACCAGGAGTGATAGAAAATGATAGTTCCTGAAGACTTAAATATAAAGATCTCCCAAGAGCTGGTTGGAGTCACATGGTAGCTGCCAACAGGATATAGCATATGACAAACAAGTGAGTTTGAGGAGAAGTGATGTAGTCAATAGACTTGATGAGCAAAAATTTACTTAGGTAATTATGTAGCATAATAGAAGAATAACCAGGGGACAACCCATGTTCTCCATTGTTATTGTTGTGATCACAAGAGAAAAGAATGAAAGATATCCTATGGAGGACATAGGGAAGGGAAGAGATGAAAGTTGCTCAAGAATAACAAGATGGGATAGGTTGAGATTTTCATCACAGAGGAAGAAGACATATGATGGGATGGTAGATTCTTTTGACTATTTTGAGATTTGAGTACCACCATATATTCACTTTTATATTTTTATGAATCCTTGATTTCATTTATATGAGTACCTTCCATTAGTGCAGATGGTAACTTACTCATAAATACTGTAAAGAGCATCTTTCTGACACTGCCTCATCTAGTTCTTGTAGTATTTCAGAGATGCTAGTATAACCCTTGTCTTTTCCATCTATAGCCCTCAATTTCATCATGCAACCAGTCCAATTCCTTTTTCAGGGACTTCCACCTAGAGAGATATTAAAAATATTAAGAACTTACCATGTGGCAGGAACTGGACTAAGGGCTGGGGTTACAAACACAAGCAAACAACAGTCCTTACTATCAAGGACTTTACCTTCTAATGATGGAAGACAAAAAGAAAAGTTCTACTGAGATAATTTTCCTTGTTACAAGGAAAGGTTCAGTGTGGTAGGGAGAGAGGTTGAGAGATTCAATACAATTCTTTTTTTTTTCTTTTTTGGTGAGGCAATTGTGGTTAAGTGACTTGCCCAGAGTCATAAAACTAGTAAGTGTTAGGTGTCTGAGGCCAGATTTGAACTCAGGTCCTCCTGACTCTAGGACTGGTGCTCTATCCACTGGACCAACTAGCTGCCCCAATGCAATACAGTCTTAAGGAGAAATGACTATAATGCAAAAACAAGACAAAGAAAAAAAAAAACTGAGGTTGAGGGTAAGGAATAGTATTGGTGGCAAGGTGGTTGATGAGGAATAAAAGTCCAAATAATGAGTCAAGTCAGAAGGAGAGTCATCAGGGGCAGGTTTTTTAATGAAATTTTATACCAAGTTAGAAAATATCCAATCAGAAAAGAGAGTTGAAGGACAGAGGTTTCTCCAAGTCAGCAAAAGTTGAGGAGGAAGAGAAGTCCAGAGAGTGAGTCAAACCAGGATTGAATATAAGGACAACAATTCAAAGGAAGAGACTATGAGCCAGTTATGCAAATGGGTTCCACATGCTCAGATCTTGATTTTTGCATAGTAATAGATACATTACTTTTGTAACCGGATGAATGATTTAACCTTCCTGTGCCTCAGTTCTTTCATCTGGAAATGAAAGGTTTAGACTGGATGGCCTCTAAATTCCCTTCCAAATCTTGATCTACAATACTAAGAAAATGTAGAACAGAAAATAATCAAATGTCTGATTACGTCTTATGTCACTTATTCTATGTAAGTCACTTTTGGCAGAAAGCTGCAGTCCATTTACACCCACTAGATGCCTTTCAATTGTTCTTTTGGTCACCTACAATTTTGATTCATTTGAGAACATTGTATTCCATGATTCATGGCCACATATCTCAGTCACTCAGCTGAATAATAGTCTACATTTTTAAAAGAAAGCCAGTATTTTATTATTATCATGAAAATTACATAGTTAAGCCATTTAAAATGTTAATGTACCTAATTGGTACACAATTTGTACCATCTAGGATTAAAACATTTTGGAGCATGAGAAACTTAATTAAGATGACAAATTATTTGGGGTGAATATATCAAGCTTTCAAAGAGCATTTACCTTGCACATCAACAAAGTGGGCTTTATGTGATTTTTAAAAATTTCTCCCTGTTGGTGATAGGTAGCACAATGGGTAGAACAGTAGACTGGATTCAGGGAGATCTGAATTCAAATCCACCTTCAGACACTCACTGAATGTGACTCTAGGCAAATCCCTTAATCTCTTTCTGATTTATTTTCCTCAACTTTCAAAGGATAGTAATATCACCTATCTCAAAAGATTGTTGTGAAGATCAAATAAGTCATTTATAAAGGGATTAGCACAATGCCAGAGTGCTTATTCTCTTCACTGTATAAGGTATGAGTCTTATTTTTCCCTAGATATCACTCTAGTGTCCATGATTTTCTTGTGTTGTACTACTTTCAGGTACATCTATAAGCAGAATTTTGAAGTAAGACAAATTCATTTTAAGCCATTCTCCCACATCCATTTCCTATACCATCATCCATCCTTCACATTTTCCAATTTTCCAGACTTATTCTTCCTCTGATAACCAGCACCAGAGTTGTTGGTTGTTCATTTTCCAAGAGGACCAGTGACAGTAGGGGTGATACCTTGACTTGCATATGAATTGGATTTAAGTGAAGCAGAGTTTCACAAAGGCCTCAACCTCACTCTTCCTCAATTATCAAAATTCAGAGGCAAGACTAAAGTCTAGATGACTGGCGATGGCCTAGGATACAGTGGATGACCATGGTATCTTCACTGTTTGACCATGTGCTCAGTGCTCCACAGCAGCCACTTAAGCCACCTTCCTGGCCATTGGAACAAACTGTTCTCATTCACCCATTCTTCTGGGAAAAGTCTTCACAATCTTGGAGTAGATATCCCCATAACTCACCAGCAGTTTTGAGGACTGTCAGGTGCCTTCAACCTGGTTTAAAACACCTGCCAAGATGGTTTACTGGTGTGTTGCTATAGCTTCTTGGAACCACAGGTGAGAATTGGGTGAATCAGGCAGACACCAAGGTGGATGAACAGCCCTGAAAAGGCTCAGCAAGCCCTCAAACTTTCAACAGTGTAGAATAAATAAGTTGGAAGAGGAAGACTGGATGGGAGGTCATGTGAAAAAGCCCTGGAGATTTTATTGGACTGTGAAGACAATATGTCAGGAGTGTTATCATGAGACCCAAAAAAATAATGTGTTAGATTTAACTAATGAAAACAGAATCCAGAATGGAAATTTTGTATTTGTTATATGATTGCATTTCAATACTAAATGACAGTCCATGTCTATGTCGCATTCCTATTCAATCTATCTTCTATCCAGCACTGGCCTCCTCCCTTTTCCTCACACATGCCCCTCCATCTCTTAACTCAATGACTTTTCACTGGCTCTACCCCATGTCTAGAATCTTTTCTTTCCTTATCTCTGTCTCTTGGATTCCCTAGATTTTTAAAGTCTCAGCTAAGAAGTCTCAGCCTTCAGCAAGAAGCCTTCCCCACTGCTCCTTAATCTTAGTGCCTTCTCTCAGGGAATACCCCCAACTTATCTTGTATATACCTTGTTTGTACATTGGTATTTGAATAGTTTCTTAATTCATTAGACTGAGCTCCTTGAGAGCAGGGATTATTTTTGTCTTTCTTCATATCTCAGCTCTTAGTACAATGCCTGGCATATAGAAATTTAATAACTACTTGTTGTTTAACTGGAAATTTCATAAAAGGCAGAAAAGTGCTTCAGTAATTAAAGCTATTTCAAAGCAGATTGTGGGAGAGGAGAAGGGAGCAACACTTATGAAACTTGCCTACTATGTACTAGGTGCTACATTAATTGCTTTATAACATCTCCTTTGATGTTCACAGTAACTCTCAGATGCAGGTGGTATTATGATCCCCATTTTATAGTTGAGGAAACTGAGGCAGACAGGGGTTAAGTGACTTTCCAAGGGAATACATAGCTAGGAAGTGCCTAAAGCTGGATTGGAACTGAGATCTTCCTAACACCAGGCCCAGCACTATATTCATTGTGGCATCTAGCTGCAAAAATAGATAGTGAGTTACTGATAACTTCAGACATTCATTCAAACTAGATGTCCATTCAGCAAGGATATTATAGAAGAAAATCCTTCTCAGAGTTTTACAAGAGGACCTCTAAAGCTTCTTTTAATTCTTAAGATTATAGAACACAGAGAAATATGAAGGGATAATCTCATTGTTTCTACACTTTAGGGGGGAGGGAAGGAGCAGTTCAGGATGCTGGCATGTGGTCAATGACTCAGTGAGGCAGTTGATGGGGGAGAAAGATGTGGGAAAAACAAACAAAAACTCTTATGATCCACAAATATTACTGATGGAATGAAATTGAAATATCAGCTATGCCAGAGCTATAAGTGAGAGATGAAAAGATTGAGATTTAAGTGAAATGAGTCCCCCAAATCTATGCTGTCAGACCCCATTTTGGCCCCTCTCCTTCCAAATATTATGATCAAGGAATATGGATAAGGCTTCCTCTTTTTCCCTCCCTCCCTAAGTTATTATTTTGTTGGTCTTCTAGTCTTCTAAAGCCCTGGTTTTATCTGTATTTAAATGAATCAGGGAGTCATGAGGGAACACATCTTTATTGTTGTCGATATTTTCCCCTTTATGCCTTGTATGTTTTGAAGATGCCTTTGGGTCCCTAGAATCTTTTATTTTTTTTTATATATTTTAACTCCCTCTCCTTTCCTCCTCTGCCAAAAATAAGAATTCACTCTCGCATCTAATTCTATTATAATCTGATAAAGTTGATGTTTTACTAACCTTTGATAAATAAATTCACTCAAACCGTAGATGAAAGAATTTGTCATTTCACAACGTGTTTGCAAACTTAGTCTTTTTTTTTTCAGTAGATAAATTAATTTAATCACAAAGGCATTAAAGAAACTAAAATTCAAATAATGGCAAGGGAAGATATGAAGGAACAACTTATTTCTGCCAGGATTGCTACTCAATTCTTATTTTAAAAACCTTATACCTACTCCTTTTTTCTCCTCCTCTATGCCCATTATCTTGTAGCTGGCTCTTGGACAGGATATCTAATCTTGTCCAGGAGGATTTGAGGCCGTGCTCCTATTTGCTATTTAATTATCTTCGATAGCAATTAAGGCAGTTAGATTTAGAATGACAAAGCGGCGCCCTGCGGGGCCTCGGAGCCCCTGCCCTTTGGAGAGCCAGATCGTGGAAGGTCTCAGGGCTCTGCACCCGCTGGGACAAGCCCCGACCCTCGGCCCTCTCCCCGCGTCCAGTCGCTCAGCCCCGCCACTATGAGGCTCCTCTGGATCTGGACGGAAACAGTTCCAACGCTGGACAAGAGATCTCCCCGCCCTCGCCCCTTCCTTCTCCAAACTTAGTCTTTTAAAGAGGTAAATTCACACCTCTTAAAGAACAGGACTTAGATTACGGGATCATTGGCAAGGTTATGGATGTAGAGTCCATTGTTACCTAGAATCTCAGAATTGGATGTTGTCTAGGTCAGCCCATATGGAAAGGAGCATCCCTACTACAACACACCAGGCAGTATATCCAGCCTTTGTTTGAAGATATCCAATAAGGAGGAAGTTGCTACCTCCCAAAATAATCCATTCTACTACTTGAAAAGTCACATGATTAAGATTCATATGGCCTTATCTCCAAGGCTGTATGTGCTGTTCCTCACATTAAGGAACTGACAGTGTGATTCATTCTGGCAATGATTATATGATCATGAGGATAGAACAAATGATTTAATTTCTCAGCTTCTGTTTTCACATTTGTAAAATAAAAATAGCTGTTGTGCCCACCTCTAAAATAGTTATGCTCAAATGATGAAATGCGTAATGTATTTCACAAACAATTTGTTGTTGCTGTTCTTGAGTGCTTTAGTTGTGTCTGACTCTTCATGACCCCATGGACCACAGCATTCCTGGCCCTTCTATTCTCCACTATTCTCAAAGTCTGTACAATTTCATATCCATTGTTTCCACGGTACTGTATATCCATCTCATCCTTTGCCATCCTTTTTTTTTTTTCTTTTCCCTTCAAACTCTCCCAGCAGCTGGGGCTTTTCCAATGAATACCATCTTCTTATTATATGGCCAGAATATTTAAATTTCAGCTTCAGTGTTTGACCTTCCAGTGAATGTTCTGAATTAATTTCATTAAGTATTGACTGATTTGATCTCCTTGCTGTCCAAAGGACTCTCAAAAGTGTTCTCTAGCATTATAATTTGAAAGCATCAATTCTGTGGTGATCAGCTTTCCTTAGAGTCCAACTCTCATAGCCATACACTGCTACTGGAAAAACAATTGCTCTGACTATATGAACATTTGGTGGCAAGGCAATGTCTGTTTTTTAGTATGCTATCCAGATTTGCTAGAGCTGTCCTTCCAAGGAACAAACATCTTTTAACTTCATGGCTGCTGTTTCCAGCTGCAATGATCCTTTTGCATTTGCATGAAATTGTAGAACCACAGAATATTTATCTAGAATTCATAGGTTCCCAAAGTCAGTGATACTGCACTATGCGGGGGGGAGGTGCAGAAATGATACAGAAGGGGCAGTAATAGCTTCTGGTGCAACTGAGGGTCATTGAATAAAAATAAGGGGGCAGTGGGAGCATAAGGAAAAAAGAGAAGATAAAAAAAATTTGTTGTGTAACAGAGTTAAAGTCACAGTAATTATATTATTTTCCAAATAAGCACACAAAATGCAAGTTATAATGAATCAGTGGTCAAGTCTGCCAACAGGTCTTAGCAAGCAAGTGTTGGCAGACGAGCATCCTGCACATTGTCAGGAAGTCCAGCGTGCATCAGTAGTATATAGAATTGTTGCTGTTCACACGTAGTACCAATGAACAGTTAATGCTGTCTAGAGCATGCAGTGTTGTGTGCATTCTTTTCATTTTTCTTTGCTTTTCTTTGTACCCCCAGCACTTAGCAGGATGTTCCAATATAGTCACTGGATAAGACTAATTCCTTAAGGATTCAGTGGGGGAGACTGAGTTTTAACTTTAATCATGTGTCTGTAAGGACGTGGAGAGTTTTAACTACTACCTGTGGAACGATTGTTTCCCTGTCATATCTGGAGAGAGATTGAAAGAAAAGAAAAATCAAATTTATTCCCAGAGATAGTTGAGTTTCTAATCTTCATATCACATATGGATAAGAAGAGGTTTTTAATTGATATCTTGAGTGAACAGAGGGACTATTGTTCAATAAATGAAGTTAAGAGTTAAAGTGATGATGAGAGGTTATTTTTGTGGTGGTATTTCTCAAAGCTAAAAGACTATAAGTAATTGTGTAAACCCTTGGGCTTACACTTATTAACCTTTTTAATAAATTATATAGGCTATAAATTTGGTGTTTATTTAAGCCTAGAAAATTAGCTGTTTTATATATAGTGAAAAATGGGCAATGATTATAGAAAATAATTTTCTCTAGGTTATTGAATCAAAAATATTTAATAAACTAGGATAGGGTTTCAGAGCTAATGTAATAATCAGAAAGATTGAAATTGTAGTAATTATTGCATAAGTATCCAAATACATTCGTAGATTACCTAAAATTCAAAATGATGAGAATCAGTTTGGTAATGAATAAATTAGCAGACTGAGGGGTGACCTCTCCATGAAGGATACAAATAAGTGTGGTTAACCATAATAACTCTTCAACATTAGAAGAAATATATACTTCATCCAATTAATTACAGGCTTGAAAATTATGAGGACATATTTAGCATGGTCAAGGCAGAGGCATCTATCCTGTGTAAATCACATAATTACACAATCAAACCAGTAACTGGATCTTAATCCTGGCCAAACTACTCAGTAACCAGGTCAGGGTTGGCATTTAAGAGTATTTCATAGAAAGGAAAAAGTGGGGTTCAATAAGTCCTCTACTTTTCTTGACAAAAACTTGACCAAATTTATTTTTCGAAATTGTAGAGATGCATCTCTGCCTCACCTATAAAATTCTAGCACTATCTAGGACTTTTGAATCCAGTTCTCTATATTAATTCTGACAGATGAGTTGGAAGGAACTATCATTTCCAGTTAATTAATTGGATCTTAGGGATCCATGTGACAAAATAATTCAATTCAGTTCAACAAGAATTTATTAAAGTTTTTCCTAAATTATATCTCCATATTTCACGTGCCAGTTCTCAAGTTGACCAATACCAGAAAATGTGGTTCACGAAGGTAATTAGTAGCAATCCAAACTTCATTTAAAATGTGGATTCACAAGGGGCATGGCAGATCAATACCATTCACACTAACCATAGTAACCTAGAGCTATTCAGGCCACTAATAAGTTCAATTTCATATTTACCTACCTCTCTGAACATTGTAAAATATAGACAGATATAATTGTCACAATACCTAATTTGAGGAACTCAATAAATCCATTACTTTGAAAGACTTTCTACATTAAGTCAACAAATATATATTATCACCTACTATGACCCAGAGACTGTGCTAATAAATTTTGTATCTATTTGGCTTCAACACAGCCTACTAGATAATCTACAAGCAGCAGGCTTGGTATAAGCATATTCCAGCTTAGCTATACATACTCCAAGTAAGGGGAAGAGAACAGCATTTATTAGTACTTACTATGTGCCAGGCACTGTGCATAACGCTTTAAAATATCTTCTCATTTGATCTCATAACAATTCTGTGAGATACGTGCAATTATGATTCATATTTTATAGTTAATGGAACTGAAGCGCAGAAAGGTTAAGTGACTTACTCAGGGTCACATAAGTAGTAAGTGTCTCACTCTGAATTTGAACTCAAGTCTTTCTAACTCTATGCCTAGTACTCTATCCATTGCATCATCTCATTTTCTAATAGGAATGATATTATGCTTGAAGATACTTTTGATCTTGATTATAATTTGTCAAATCTACTTTCGCCTGCATAACTACCTTCTTAGCAAGATTTTATGTACAGTGCTCTTTCTTTGTTATTATAACACTTCAGGAAGGTCTAAGAGTATCTTCAAAATCATGATGTATGGTCCCTTAGGGTGCCAGGAAGGTGACAAGGAGTTTGCCAGCATATCCTTATGAAAGATATTATCAATCCAAGGTCTCTGTTTCATGACCAACAGACTTATTGCAACACCTGTCAACTTCTTCCCTAGGGTGAAAGCAAAAATAGATTTAATTATCTATCTTTGCGTTCTTTTAGTTATATGATGGTAGATAGCCTCTTCAAAGTCGATTTTCTCCTTCCTGTTTCTGAACCTGCAAGTGAGTCAAGTCATCCACTGTGTTTATAAGAAGTAGTCGGGCTCCAAGGTGTTTCCTCTTCTATAAGCTCAGAATGGTTTAGTTAATTTATGTTACCTGCTGTTACTATGGTCTCAAAGTACATCCTCTGATTTAACTAATTGTAGGCATGTGGGAAAAAAACACATTAGCCAAGTCTCGGGTTCACTTCCAATATCTAGTTGGTTGGCAGAGGTATTTGTTCAAGGAGAGGATATCTGAGCCAGAGCATAACAGGAATGCCTTAAAATTGGTAAAGGCCTTTCACCAGTACTATGACATGGCATTGAGTTCCCTGGGAGTTAGGATCTGGAAGGCATAGTGACCAAGCACAAAGCCTCCCTTGCACAACTGATTAAAGAGGAATTGTTGGACTCATTAGGACCATGCCAACTTATCAAGGTGGGACATTGTTTACCCTTGCTGTAAAAGACCAAAGTCTGACCAAACAGACAGTCACTTTGTCCATGTTCCTGGGGCTGGTGCTGTTGATCAGAGAAGTGTTGGCATCATGACAGGAATTATAGTGAATATGAAAGGAGAGAATTGGTTCAACATTGGAGATGTGGACAGATCTAAAGAAAGCCAGAATCACTGGGGGAAATTCAAGGAGGAAAGATCTTTCCTATGGGTGGTAAGATACTGTAGAAGGACCAAATTGTGTATATTTTCATAGCCTTTGCTTATAAGATGAAAGTAAGATATAATGATCCTCTTGAATATGGAAATGGTCTCACAGGATTGTGTGAATTAATTGAGAAGAAAATTTCCTCATCTGAGCAAGTATTTCTCTCTTTCTCAGTATGATATTATAAGGGAAGCAGTCAGGCAACAGTGTGCATGTAATGTGTGTCTCCTTCCCTTAGTACCTGTTATCTTATATAATCCTTAGCCCGTGGTATTAATTCCCACTTGGAAAGATGTTGACATTTTAGTAAGAACTAAATCTTCTATGAGAAAGCCTTTTGGAAAGAGTATAGGGTGCATTTTGATGCATCACTTGACTGAGATTTTATGATTCCAAATATGTATCTTAAGAGCTTAGATTACACTTAGTATGCCTCTTTAGTTACCATAGCCATCCCTGGCTTGCAATATCCTTTCTGCCTATTACCTTTCTCATTGTCATCCCAAGCCCTGTGTTTATGATATTCTGAGAAACTAGATCTTGACCTAGATAAGCATCTGACTTTGCTTGCTTGGATCTCATTTTGGTCCTACTCCATCCTTCCTTAAAAACCTTTCCATCAGCTTTGATCATTGGTGCAATGTCAACCATATACTGTTATATTCATCAAAGTGCCCTGCACATAGGAATTTAAATATTTGATGAGATAATACACTAAAGAAATTAATAAATGTGAGTATTATACATATTATCATCAGGAGTATATGGATTTCTGAAAAAAAGATACTTGTTCTTTTTCAGTAGAGAGATAGGGTAACACTAATTTAATGTGAATGGGAGGCATATAGTTTTTTTTTTTTTTTTGGTTCAGGGCAAGAAAGATCACAGTTAAAGCTGAGACCTTAGAAATTACTTCAGTATGAAACTTTGAGGAGTTTCTTTAAATAGTCATACGTCAAAATATTTCTGCAGCTACATATCATGTTTTTGTTCTGGGTGCACTCCAACTACTATTCTGTAGTAAAAGAAATGTTTGTATCTGGGGAAAAGGCTGCGTTTAGGAACATCACTATGACTCCTGCTTCTCTGAGATTGTAGTATGTTATCTCGACTTCCTGTGCCAGTGTTTGCCTATCTACAACATATGTGAGTTGAGCTACGGATGCAATATTTTCGAAGGTCATTTTGAGATCCTATGATGAAATAGCTAGAGATAAGGATACACATTATCATTGCCAGGCATAAAGCAACAGATGTATGGCATTACTCATAATCCTCCAGTAGATCTCATTTAATGTGCTACATGAAACAAAGAGCTATGCAAAGGGAATAATTTTCCTTAAGTACTCTTGATATTCATAACAAGCATTTCATTTATTAAGCATGATCAAGAAAAACATGTTTTTTTTTCCTTTTTATAGTACATTATTGTGAAAAGCTCAGTGTTAAAAATAGTCTGAAAATAATATTGAGCTTGAGTAAATTTTAGTGAAAAATTCTGATAGTTGTATTTCAGTTTTCTCTGAAATAAACACACCAGAAGACAGAAGAGGAAGCTGCAATAAATGAAATGCAGGCAAGAAGAGAAGTAGCTATCACAAGTCAATACCTAAAGTTTTCTTTTTCTCCCTAACCCCCATAACTCAGACTCTTTTGGGACCACACCTCAGAACTATTGACATGACTGCCCTTTCTGTATTTCAATCATTTTTACTAGTAAGCACACCAAAACTAGACTGCCTGTTCTCATGGAGTTTATATTCTAATCAATGGTTATCATATGTCTTTGAGAAAACTAGGAAGCTCAGTAGATTGAGTATTAGACTAGGAATCTGTGATACTTCAGCTTGAAACTTGGATCAAGCACATTCACTTATCTATGATGCTAGGAAGTCACCTAATCCTCCTCAGCCTCAGTTTCATTAATAAAATGGGGATAAATTAGTGTCGTGAATGACACTAATTAATAACTTAATGACACACGGTTGTCATTAAGATTAAATGAGAACATCAGTAAAGCACTTTGGAAATCTTAGAGTGCTATATAAGTGCTGCCTATTGTAATTGCTGTTCTTTATGTTGTTAAGTTTCTGTCATCAGAATTTCTTCTTAGTGTCATATCCCTCTCCATTGGTCCTCTATAGAATGGGAAGGAATAGATGTTGTTGATTATTCAGCTGTTTCAGACGTGTCTGATTCTTTATGACACCATGTTGAGTTTCCTTTTCTCATGATTTTCTTGCATCACTCTCATTTCTCTTCCTAAATTTTCCTCCCCTTCTCTTACTTGATTTTCAAAATCCTTTTTGCACTCTTCCACGGCTTGAGATCAATTCATACTTTTTCTTGGAGACTTTGGGTGTAGGAGCTTTGACTTTGTGTGTGTTTTGAACTTCCTTGTCACCATAATAACTTTCAAAAGTCAGAGTTTTTTTTTCCATTGTCTTCTCATTTTCTCAGACTATTACTTGACTTTTAACTGTTTGTTAAAGTAGGGCTCTGCTTCTAGGGTGGAGGGTGCACTGTCCTAAGCCTCAGGGTTTTTGTGCAGCTGTTTTCAGAGATACTTCTAGGAACCTGTAAATTTCCAGTTCTTCCAAGGTGGTGTGATCTAAGGAGGGGTGTTCATTCCTCTCCTGGCCTGTGCTCTGGTCTGTCAGCAACCACAAGCACTCTTTTCTGCCCTGAAACCGTGAAGAGGGTCCCCCCTCCATTGTGGCTGCAAGCTCTACTATGCTAGCACTCTTCTTTACCTTGGAACTACCACCCAGGACTGCAACCCTGGTCTGAGCATGGGCAAAGCAATAGCGTCCTTCCTCAGTGTTAGCAAAGAGATCCCTGTCATCTCCTTCTGGCCAGTTATTCTACCTCCTGAGCATCTGTGTGCTGAGAGCTCTGGAAGCAGGCATTGTCACAGCTCATTTAATCACTCACAAGGCCTGCTCCTGGTTTGGTGGGGCCTGGCTATGCTGGCATGGCCTGTGCTAAACTGGGCTCCTCTCTCACCCCAGTGCAATAGACTTTTCCTGCTCACCTTCGAAGTTGTCTTGGACTGGAAATTCATTTCACTCTCTTTCTGTGGGTCCTGCTGCTCTAGATTTTGTTTAGAGTCATTTTTAAAGGCATTTGGAGAGGCTTGAGGGACAGTTCAGGTGAGTCACTGCCTTTACTCCACCATCTTGTCTCTGCCTCCCATTTGGGATTTTCTTGGCAGCTGCTGGAATGGTTTACCATTTCCTTCTCCAGTTCATTTTACAGATGAAGAAACTAAAGCAAATAGGATTAAGTGACTTGCTCAGGGTAACACAGCTAGTAAGTATCTGAGGCCAGATTTGAACTCCAGTCTTCCTGACTCTAAGCCAAGCTCTATGTTCACTGAGACGCCTACTTGCCCATTGGATAGCTGCCTATCTTTCCTTCGAACTTTTCACAGTCTAGGCCTTATACTAGATGCTTATTGCCATTCCATTTCTCACTTGTATTCTTCCTAAGAGTAACACAAGGAGTTATTCCTCATGGCAATCCTCCATGACAAGTAGCCTAAAGTTTTCATAATGTTTATTTTTAAATGGCTAGAAAGATAATATGAATAAGTATAAAAGAATGGTATAAGTATAGAAAGAACCAATACATCCAAATTCAGTACATCTGTAAAGGTAAGAAGGGACACAAGACAGCAACATTCAAAAGAGAAGACAAATTTTGCATCTTATCAAAGTCGAAAGAAATTAGGTAAATTACAAATTCTAAATAGATAATCCATATTTCTCAAATATATAGAGAAATGAGTTAAATATATAAGAATACAAGTTATTTCCCAATTGATAAATGGTGAAAGGATAGGAATAGGCAGTTTTCAGATGAAAAAATTAAAGCTTTCTATAGTCATATAAAAAAAATGCTGTAAATCACTATTGATTAGATAAATGCAAATTAAAACAACTGTGAGGTACCACATCATGCCTATCAGTTTGGCTCATATGACAGAAAAAGAAAATGGCAAATGTTGGAGGGGATATGGAAAACATTGGGACACTTAATGTGTTGTTGGTGGAGTTGTGAACTGGTCCAACCATTCTGCAGTGCAATTGGGATCTTTGCCCAAAAAAACTGTTAACACCCTTTGACCTAGCAATACCACTACTAAGTTTGTATCCCAAAGAGATAAAAAAAAGAAAAAAAGGACCAATATGTACAAAAATAGCAGCTCTGTTTGTAGTGGCAAAGAACTGGAAATTGAAGGGATATTTGTCAATTGGGGAATGGCTAAACAAGTTGTGGTTTTATGATTGTGATGGAATACTATCGTGCTATATAGAAATGACAAGTAGAATGGTATCAGAAAAAACCTGGGAAGACATAGATGAACTCATGTGAAGTTCAGAAGGAGCAGAACATTGTAAATCATAACATAAATATGATGATCAACAGTGAATGACTTAGCTATTATCAGCAGTACAGTGATCCAAAAAAAATTCTGAAGGATTCATGATGAAAAATGCTATCTGTCTTCAGAAAAAGAACTGATAGAATCTGAATGCAGATCAAAGTATTCCTTCTTTAAACTTTCTTTTTCTCTTTTTGTCTGTGTTTTCTTTCACAACATGGCTAATATGGAAATATTTTCCATGATGATGTATATATAATCTATTCCATACCAAGTTACTTGTTTTCTCAAAGTGGGGATGGGGCAAGGAAAGAGGGAAAGAATTTGGAACTTAAATTTTTTTTAAAATGTTAAAATTTGTTTTTACATGTGATTTGATAAAATAAAATATTTTTTAAAAAACGAGAAACAGAGAGACAGACAGACAGACAGAGAGATGATAGATAGATAAATAGATAAGTAGATAGATAGGCAGACCAGGCTTCAAGCCCAAGTGTTCAGAGCAAATAGGAAAGATGAACCTGACAGAAGATTCCAAGTACTCTGGACAGGAGTAGTGTCCTAGAAGCTAAGCAAGATAAGCAGTAGTCTAACAGAATTAGGACTTTTTTGCCACTTTGAGGCCCTTCTGGTATACTCTATACTTAATGAGGGCAAATAAGGGACTACAGAGCTGTCTTTGGGACAACCAGAGAGAAAGACATTTCCAACAGTGTCCACAGTGATTTGATTACATCACAGGCCAAGTTGTTTCTATTAGGATGCAAAAGTCCCCAGATACTTTAGGAAAAAAAAAAGAAAAAAATATGCCTATGCTATTTTAGAAAAGATATTTCTTCTAATAGATTGGAAAGATATGGTTTCAGGTACAGAGTTAGGATTCCTGGACAGAATTGGTGATACTTAATAAAGTGAATCGATGTATGACTGAGGTGGAGGCACATTACTATTGCCTACCATGAGACAGAGATTGAGTGAATTATCTAATTCAAGATTGTACTAAATCATTTAGAATTTTTTTCTCTCCAATTTACTTCTAACAGCAGGCAGATTATTAGTGCAAAGAGAATTGGCTCTGGAGTCAGTCCTGGGTTCCAATCCCACTTCTATTACTTTACTATTTGTATGATCAGGAGCAATCAGTTAACAACCATTTAAATGCCTACTTTGGGCCTGGCACTGTGGTTAGAAGAGGGAATAGAGATAGAGATGAACTGATAATTTCATGAGTAGAGGGAACTCCCTATACCAAAACAAATGAGCACCTTCCTCACAATGGATGGAGTGAGAGCTGCTGAGAGGAGTGACTGGTAAAATAACTTGTTCTACGTCATACAGTCAATATATGGTGCCGGAGAGAACTAAATCCAGTTGTTCTTAGCTTTGATGCCAGTTGTTTATCTCCTACACCATGCTGCCTCACTATACGTGAAAAAGACAAAAGATAAAAATGAAACATTTAAGTTCTCTTAAAGAACTTGTACTTCATTGGGGGAGATAACATAAAGATAAGTATGTGTCTGTTTTACAAAATAAATTGGGAAAGGAACAGTTCTCCTAGACAAATCTAGGAAAGGCTTAATGTAGAAGATGCCACACATAGAATATTAAAGGAAACAAGGAATTTGATGTGTTTGCCTGCAGATGTGATTGTTCTGAACCCAACACACGTATTGTTATACTGGTATGGACATGTCATTAATGTTCAAAAGGTTTAAGTTCATTCATTCATTCATTCATTCAAGGAGCATATTTTGAGCTATTTCTCCATGTATAATGCTAGAAAAATGAAGTTGAGTATGAAAATGATTCTTGAGCTCCTGGAAAACATATAAATAAAAAGGATTATGTTTGGAAATTGGAAATTGGAAATTGAATTATTTAATAAGGTTCATTTATGGATAACATATCAGAGAAGCCATCTGTCATAGAGTATACAGTGAGTTAGTTGAGTCAGATCTCACTTCTAATACCCAGTGGCAGTGTAACTAATGGCCCATCATTTAACAGCTCAGTGCAACTCTGTAATTCTTTAAGTTGAACAGATGTATTACCAATCTGCATTCACCAGGAGTTCCCTACAATGACAAAATAGAAGGTCCAGACAAAATAAAATAAAATGATAAAACCATAGAGTTCTCCCATGGATGTAGACTTTGCTGTAACCCAAAATTTTGGAGTTGGTGAGAATTTCTTTGGTAGCCCTTGTAGGAAGGCATTGCTTCTATTGTGTGATGAAATATCCCTCTATCCCCCTTGAAGCACAACATCATCATTTTTCTCTTCCCGCTCTGGCATCCGCCACGGAGCCAAGCCTTTCTAGAAGCTTGATTTTGATCTCAAAGGTCACATTCAATAAGATTATGTCCTTTTTCAGTACCATTATTAAACAGGCACACAGGCTGCCAATTGCTTGCAGATACAAAAGCATGGTGGACTGACTTCTCTGCACTGTTGTTCCCAATTTTAATATATAGATGTTTTAGGAAACAAAGCAAGAGATGTATAGACTACATGCCTCCAAATCTCATTGCCACAATAATTCTTCTTCTTCTCTTTCTTCCTTCGCTCCAGTTCTGATCCTCAAAGCATATGAGAAATTTACTTTTGAATTTTAAACTATATAGGCATAACCCTGGAATCTCTTCATTTGTCTCATTGATGTCTTCCTTTTTCCCCTAACGCAATCAAGGTTAATTGACTTCCCCAGGGTCACACAGGTCTTAAGTGTCAAATGTCTGAGGTGGGATGTGAACTCTGGATCTCCTGACTCCAGGACCATTGCTCTATCAACTGCACCACCCAGCTACCTTTGCCTAGTCTATTCTTGAAATGGCTTCCAGAGAAGATTGCATTTGTCCTTGAGTAATCCATTCTTTAAAATCATTCTAAATAGAAGCTGGTGAGCACCAAAAGCAAATGAGCAGCCCTTGAAAAGGGCTTAGAAAGCCCTCACACCAGAGGTGCTAGTCTTCTCTGAACACCTCCTACACCATGCAGAGAGAAAATAAATGTTTTTGATTGAAAAAAAAATGAAGAAGCAGACAATGACTCTGCCTTCAAAGACTTGACTATCTCTTAGTCTGCTAAGGAGATGGGGTCTCTTTTGAACTTTGTGGTTATTGATCAGTCATTGTCAATTATATTCAATTAACTCAAATCTAATCAGTGACTCCAACAAGCTGTACCATGTGTAGTGGCTACACCCTGGTAAAACTTTCTCGGCAAATGGCCTAAACCAGGTTGAGGTTAACCAACAGCTCTCAAACTCACTGGTGAATTAGGGGTATACCTACCCCAAGCACATGAAGACTTTCCCCAGAAAAATTGGTGGATGAGAACAATTTGTTCCAATGGCTATGAAGGTGACTGAAGCAGGTGCTAGAAGCAGAAGCTTGGTCAAACATCAAAGATGCCAAGGTTATCCACTGCATCCTGAGCCCTTGCCAGTCATCTCGACTTTTGTCTAACCAGTGGATTTTGATGAGTGAGGCTGAAACCTTTGTGCAACTTTGCCTTACTTAAATTCAATTTATGTGCAAATCAAGACATCACCCTCATAATATCATTGGTCCTCTTAGAAAATGAAAGATAAACAATAACAAATAGAAGCTAGAATATCCTTTGTGTGCCAAATCTGAAGTATCAAAAATAAGATAAAGGATTTAAAAAGAATTTTGTATTTCCACTATTATGTATAGTAGTATAGTGGTAACACAGGCTATTTAGAAGGAAGGGCTTTTTTTTCCAATTGATTCATTTTTATTTGCCAAGGTAGACACAGTCAACCTCCTCATGGAAACTGATTCTGGTTCAGCTAAAGTCCCTTATTTCTTTGCCTTCAATAGAAATGGTGAATAGGCTATCTGTAAAGCTCATGTCCTTCATGCTTTATTATGAGTATAGGATATAACTGCATTCAGAATTACAGTCAGTGCTGAGGATGGCATCCACTGCCTAACCTTAATACAGTAACTGTTGCTAGATCATGATAGCTTTGCACTCATTGGGAGTATGAAATGTCCCAGAAAATCAGGGAAAGTCATCATTTCTCTTGGTCAGGATTAGGAACAGTTCTCCTAATTTCTGTAGGGCTGGTATTTCACAGATTTGCTGCCAACTGTTTCATGTATCTTCTGTACAATGTATAATGAGCAAGGCTTTTGTATTTTCCTATCTTTGTAACAGTGATTTTTTTTATCCCCTAGGCAGCTCTCCCTTCTATGTTAGCAATGAGCGGGTTTATGGGTTTTAGTTCCTACTGACATTGATGGCACTTTGTTATGGTAACTTCACTACTTCTTCAGTGATAGAAACAAATCTTCCTTTTGTATTGTACAGCTGGTTGTGGAGAGGAAGAGGGAAAGACTGGACTTAGGTCTGGGCACAGGTTTTTCTCATATCTCCCTAAATCTGTATGAACTTCTGGAAAGTCATCTGACATGAGATAGTGACATGGCACAGTAGAGAGAGCCCTTCACCTGAAGTCAGGAAGTTGTTCAGTTATTTTTCAGAGGTGTCCAAATCTTTGTGACCCCATTTTGGGGTTTTCTTGGTAAAGATATGAAAGTGGTTTGCCATTTCCTTTTCCAGTTCATTTTACAAATGAGGAACCGAGGCAAACAGGGTTAAATGACTTGTTAAGGGTCACACAGCTAGTGTCTGAGGCCATGTTTGAACTCAGGAAGATGAGTCTTTCTGGCACCAGGCCCAACTTCACTGCCCCACCTACCCACCCTGGTGTCAGAAAGACTTGAGTTCAAATTCAGCCTCGGGAGCTTATTAACTGTTTGACCCTTGTTAAGTCATTTAACAGCTGTTTGCATCAGTTTTCTCATCTGTAAAATGGAGATAATAATAGCACTTAATTGTCAGGGTTGATGTGAAGATCAAATAAGATCATTGTAATGTGCTTAGCACAACGCCTGGCACATAATAAGCACTATGTAATTGTTAGCTATCATCATCATCATCATCATCATCATCATCATCATCATCATCATCATCACCCCTCTCCCCTAGGGCTCCCCCCAACCCCCTTCATAACCTGTTCTTCAACTTAAATAATACATGACAACTTTAAAAAAAAGAATTGTAGTTTTGAACATCTACAAATAAGAAATTAGCTATTTCTCTAAGTGTGAAATCCTTGTCAAATAACAAACTCTTGTTCTAATATTTATTAATTTGAATAAATATGGCCTTGTGTTGCTACTAAAATGCTATTCTGATTCTTCCTTAAATCATGGACATAAGCCTGGTTACTGAGGATGTTGATAGCAGAGCATAATTGGAAAGGTTTTGAATATGGACCTCATAATGGATTGGGTGATGACATCCAAGGATGTGTATGATGGTTGCCACAAAACCACTGAAAAAAAGCTAACATCTAAGGCCTGAAAGGATTAATCTGTTGGTGAAGGCAGTTCATACAAAGCTTAACACATTGGTATATTTTAAGCTTCAAAAAATAAATTATACCAATTCTATTCAATAGAAATTTTGGAAATTTGTTCTGTAAGCAATGCACTGTTACATTTATAGAATACAAAGATGAAATAATAAACAATGTCTAGCCTCAAGGAGCTTACAGTCAAATAGTAATGATACGGCATATGCAAGAAACCAGTGTCGTGATTGAAATGGTGCATGCATTGAAATCCAGACTTAGATACCTGCACATCTTGATGACCATTATCTTTCCTGACATTCCATTGATGGATAGCTCTGGAGTTAGAGCAGGTGTTCTCAATCTAGGGTCCATGAACTCCTAGATTTCAGGAGATCTATGAAATTGGATAGGAAAAACAGTAACATTGAACTGATACTAAGCATTTTTTTTCAATTAGAAATCATAAAAATAATTTTTAGAAGGAATGAATCTATAGGCTTCATCAGATTGACCAAGGAGCTCATGGCACATGAAGAAGTTAAGTACTACTCCAGAGCAAAGAGGCTCAATTGTAACTAAAATGTAATCATTGCATAATTTCAGGTATTTATAAGTAGCATCTAGAAGGCCACTTTTCACCAAAATAAAATATAAACAAAGATAAAAACCTTGGGGCAGCTAGGTGGCACAGTGGATAGAGTACTGGCCCTGGAGTCAGGAGGACCTGAGTTCAAATCTGGCCTCAGACACATAACACAAATTAGCTGTGTGACTCTGGGCAAGTCACTTAACTGCGATTGCTTCACCAAAAAAAAAAATAAATAAGCAAAAAAAAACGACAACAACAACAAAAAAGAAAACAAACAAAAAACAAAGATAGAAAGCCACTTTTGATTGTTCTCTTGGTTCTACTTGATTTATTCTCAAAACATGGATTTTGCTGATGCCAAAGAAAACCCAATATAGTAATCATATCTATTGTTTCTGAGGCATGATTAGATAAACCTGTGCCACTCTCAATCCCTGACTCCCACTCAACAATCATGTGTTTAGCATCCACAGTATTCTAGGCATTGTGCATATGTGCTGAGGATGCAAATGCAATAATTAAAATAATCCCTACTACTCACATATTAACGTAAGGAGCTTACATGATAATGAGGGAAACAACACAAACACACATGAATGTATATAGAATTAATATATAAGCATAAATACAAATTATTTAATATGTTTGTTTGAAATGGAGGAATGCAGAAGCCGCAGAGGTCTGCTGGCTGCTGCCAGACTTGAAGGGGAGCATCGCCTTCCATTCAGAAGTGACTGTGATGTGAAGATTCATAGAGTTCTGCTGTTTCTCTTCCCATTCAAGTTTATTTTCCCATTCATATTGCATATGTCTTATGTATAATCATTTATTTATACACATAGCTCCTGACACTAGTTCATACAGGGAACCTTTCTGACGCTTTAATGTCAGAGTGTATACAGCTTGAATCCCACTCCTTCAATCTCTTCTCTCTGAGGTTAGTACATCTGAGAAGGTTATCTATATTCCCTTACTAAAGGGTGATCATAAATTAAGGAGTTATGAAGAAATGGGGTATAGTGAATGGGAAAGAATAATGTTTCTATAGTCAATGGTTTAATATGCAAATCCTGCCTCTGATAGCTTATTAGCTGTTTGACCTTGGAGAAGTCACTTATGCTCCTTCTTTATCTGTAAAATGATTGACTTGGGCTAGATGGCCTTGAAAACCTTTCCGTCTCTAAATCTATGATCCTATGTATTATTTACTCTGTACTTGTAACTACTTTTGATTTTCACCATGGGCCTCTTGGGTTTTAACCCAAAGGAAGGACTTCAGTGGGCCAGGAGGTAAAAGTTAGAGGACAGAAATTTAGGACTCATAGCTGAGGTAGACAACTTGTTGTTTCAAATCCCCTTATCGCATGCTTTAACTTGTACATTTTTAGTGAAAACTATCAAATACACTCCTAAGGAAATGCTTAAAGTGTCATATAAATAATCAGATGGCAGGAGTTGGTCTGCATGAACTGATCTTTTCTCTCATTCCAATGTTGAAGTGTTAACATAGATTTTTACTGAGAGCCCCCTTTTTTATACTACATTTTCTGTGTCAGTAAAGGAACACATCATAAAGTCCTTTGGTTCTAAAATGCTACATCAGGCACCTTAATTTGCTGCAAATCAGATGAAATTAGAGTTTAAAATGAGAACATTGTCACTGTGTGATCCGTGTAGCAGTGCTGCATCCTAACAGCGTGTAAACCATCATGAGATTTAGACCTCCACTCAATCAGTGGCAACAAAATTAGAAATAAATAGAGAAGGATCAATAGCAAGTGTTCTCTGGAATAATGAAACAGATCTTGCCTGGAAAAATCACCTTTGTTTGCCTCCTACTATCTGTGCTCCTTGGTAATATCTGCCCTGACCCAGTGGAGAGTAGTTCTATTCATTACAAAGAGAAAATTTTGAATGTCTCATAAGCTGGATCAATAGAACAGTTAAGCAACCCAGGTTTTAGTGTAAACAAATTATTTACATGCTATAGTGATATTTAGGATAGTTTAAAATACCTCAAATTTCACATGTTACTGTATCATGAAACTATTTTTCCCATGGCAAGACAACATAATATAATGCATAGAGATTTATCGTTCAACTGTTTTAGTTGTTTCTGATTCTTCATCACCCCAGTTCGTGTCTTCTTGGCAAAGATCCTGGAGTGGTGTTCCATTTTCTTCTCCAGATCATTTTACAGATGAGAAACTGAGGCAAACAAGGATATGTGGCTTGCCCAGGGACGCAGCTGACAAGGACAGATTTGAACTCAAGAAGATGAGTTTTCCTGACTCCAGACCCACCACTCCTAGCTACCCCAAGGCATAGAGAACTGGCCTTAAAACCATGAATATCTGAGTTCAGACCCCATCTGTGACAACATGCTAGCTGGGGGAACCCTGAATTGGTCTCTCTACCTCTCAGTGATATTGATAACCCTCAGAGATAAGTTGAAAATAATTTGACATCTTAAATTGATGGAAAAGGCCTCCTCATCTGGGAGTTCTGTATGTCAATTACATCACAGTTCAGTCCCTATTTCTTTTTGATGAGATAACACTAGGACTTCAGGATAGTATCTTAAAATGCTATAGGATTAAAGCAAACACTATCAAATTGTATTATTGTAAGATATAAAAGAAGTAGTTTTAAGTGCAAGCAATTTGATGCATGAAGGAGAATTCTGAACAATGGCATTTGAAAATACAATAGAATACCCAAACTTGTTTGATGAAACAGGTCAAGCCAGTGCATTTGCAGATAAAATGTCTCAGTGGAAGCAGTGTTATTATATTTATTGGATGCAGACATCAAAATGTCAATTACAATAGTGAGATCATTATTACTCTTGGAATTTCCTTGCCCCCAATTTGTACAAACCAGGGTTTAAAGAAATGTAGAACACAAAATGAAGGGAATATCCCATTCATGCTTCCTTTATAAGTGAGTCAGCTCTTTGTGGGGCATGTAAGCAAATAATGGCTATATATTACAAAGAGAGCCAAGATATGCCCTGTGCAGCCAGAACCACATGCAATTTAGAAGGAACTATGATCTTTTCATTGTCAGTAGTGAATTTGATTAAAAATACATGGATCAAACAACTAGGTTTCTTACAAGAGTTGTTAACGGAGATAGACACTCAACACTTACTAGCTGTGTGACCCTGTGCAAGTCACTTAACCCTGATTGCCTAGGGGAGAAGGAGGGACAAATAAAACTTGAAGTGTAAATTATGTGACAAAATGGTATCTCATAATGGGGTGTACATTAAAAGAAAACACTTTAAAAGAAGCACCTTCATGAGAAGAACCACATTTTCTGTCAGGTTTTAACTACTTTCACTATTTAATAAGTGCTTGATGAATACCTGTAAACGATGATAAAATGTCTCCTATGCATCAGGCATTGTGCAAAGCACTCGAGATACAAAGAAGGTCCCTGACAACAGGGATCATGTAATAACTTATATCTAAATAATTGAATTAAATATATTATATTAATTATGTTACATTAAAATAAGCAAATTAAAATAAATAGCTAAATACAGGGCACATACAGAGATAAGCAGAGGAGATCAGAGATGAAATGTGTTAAATGCTGGATCATAATCTGAAATGCCTGTGTAAAGAAAAGGAATGAAACTTCCAACAGCAAAGAAGAAAGCAAGCTTTGGCCTACCTTTGGCAACTGAGAGTCAAATTATAAAGAAGAGTAGATCCTTCATACTAGGAGAAAGATATCTAGGCTTTACAAGTCTGAACTGAGAATTAACTTGGCCACATGAGTTCCCTATATATGACTCATTGCCATGGCCATGTGCACGTCTTTTTTTCTTTTCTTTTCTTTTCTTTTTTTTTTTTGGAAAGAAAGTATACTTTAATCGGCACTCAGGATTCGTCAGTTCTTTCTCTGGAGGTGGATAGCCTTTTTCATTATGGGTCCTTTGGAATTGTCTTGGATCTTTGTCTTGATCAGAGTAGCTAAGTTTTTCATAGTTGATCATTGCATAATATTGCTGTTACTGTATACAATGTTTGCCAGGTTCTGCTCACTTCACTTTGCATTAGTTCATATAAGTCTTCTCAGATTTTTTCTTTTATTTTTATAATCAATTAATTAATTAATTTTTAGTTTTCAACATTCACTTCCACAAGATTTTGAGTTCAAAATTTTCTCCCCATCTCATCCCTCCCCCAACCCCAAGACAGCATGCATTCTGAATACCCTTTCCCCTAATTCTGCCCTACCTTCTATCACCACCCCCTTCTCTTTTCCCCCTTTCCTCCTCTATTTTCCTGTAGGGCAGGATAAATTTCTATACCCCATTGCCTGCCTGTCTTATTTCCCAGTTGCATGTGAAAACAATTTTTTCATGTTTGTTTTTAAAATTTGGGGTTCCAATTTTTCTCCCTTTCTCCCTCCCCACCCACCCTCATTGAGAAGGCAAGCAACTCGACATGTTATACATGTGTAGTCATACAAAACACTTCCATAGTAGTCATGTTGTGAAAAAGTAACTATATTACCTTTCATGCCATTCTGCCTCCCCTTTATTCTTTTCTGTTTTGACCCTGCCCCTCCTCAGAAGTGTTTGCTTCTGATTACCCCCTCTCCCAATGTGCTGTTCCTTCTATCATCCTCCCGCTCTCTTATCTCTTTTCCCCCTCATTGTGGTCACAGATTTTTCCTACTGATCTTCTAAGTTGTCATTGGTGTTTGTGGGTTGAGAAGTCTGGAAACTGCCACAGTCGTCCATGACTCAGTCCCCTGAGGCCTGTTTCAAATTTTCTGAGGCCTGGTCTTTGCCTGTGCATGAGCCCATGCTGAACTGCGTTTCTCTCCCAGCCCAGTGCTATATACCTTTGTAGTCAACCATCCAAGTTGTCTGGGCCTGGAAATTTGTTTCCCTCTATCTTTTTGTGGGTTCTTCTGCCCTAGAATTTGTTTAGAGCCATTTTTACAGGTGTTTGGAGGGTTTTGGGGGAGAGCTCAAGCAAGTCACTGGTTTTACTCCCGCTAAGTGCATTTCTTTAAGTGTACTACCCAAGTTTAGAAACGGAATGATTGGTAGTCACTTTTCTTGCTATTAATTCTTGTTAATGCGTCTCATTAAACACCTTTTAGAAGAACTAATTATGCCTATTGACTTTTTATTAATGAGAACCCTGTCAATGGGGGCTTGTGAGCTACATTTGTATGGCTAGAGTATCAAAGATATATCCTAGTTCCTCATAATAGGCACCCACCATGGACTCAATCCATGAATGTAAGCAAAAGTCAAGTATATAGTCCAGAAGAAGTGCCAGGCTCTGAATAAGGGAATAAACAATGAGATTCTTAGACAGTACAGTATATAATGAAAAACACCCCTATGCTGACAGCAGAGAATCAGGTTACTTGCCTAAGTTATCAAATGGGTCATTATATAGGATAGTTTTTGCTTAATTGTTCTTACATGGAAGGTTTCATTATGAAAGAGATGGATATTGTTTTTGTTGTTATTTTAATCCATAAATTATTATGATAAAAAGATACAAGCATCAACACAACATTGCAGAAAAATGAAACCTCATTTAATGCTAAAAGAAATGGAGGCAGAGGGACATAAAGTACTTTTGGGAAGGGAAATTAGTTTATTTAATCTTTATGTTTCGATTGCTTTGTATGATTCTGGAAACATTTTTTTAAATGAATTGAGCCTGTGATTTCATGGGTATAGGGAAAGCCTAGTGTGAAAACTTCCTTTCCTAGTACAGTTAAAAAACAACTGTGAAATGGGCCTGTAGGTAAGTTTCTTTATCTTATTAACACTACTCTTCCATAGTATCTGGAAAAAAAATTCATTTTAGGGGATAAAACTTCTAACCAAAATTTAATAATTCTTTTAATTATTGATTAAAAAAGAAAACATGATTCTCAGAAGAGATCCATTAAGATTCTCTAGACTGCCAAAGGGAATTAGGGAATTATGATGAGAGAGAGAGAGATACAGAGAGAGAGAGAGACAGAGACTCCTAAGTTAGGAAATTAGCAATGCATATGAGCACAAGGAAACAGGATCTATATTGCCTCATTGATACTAGTTTCCCATAATATTTAAACTTTCACAGTCTCTTCATTCCTCCTTAGTTGGACTTTTATGTACATAAGAACCTCAACCATATCCATTTAAATATCCTAATATGCTGCCGTTTTTTTCCTGGAATGCCCACCCTTTTGCTTGCACAAAGATTCAAGATCCAGTCTACTAATGAAGTCTGAGAAAGGGTTTTCAAAAGGAAAAAAAAAATACCATTGAGATGATAAAATCTTTCTTTAGAGGGCACAGCCTCATCAAACTATCAAAAACTCTGCTATATTAGGAAGGAAACAGTTCCAATAAGCAACCATTTGATTTAATCTACCGGAGCCAAATGTATATTTGGTATTTTCCAGAAAATAAACAATTTGCAACATTAATAGCTGAAAGTAATATTGTTGACAAGGTTGAATCAAGACTCTTCATGAGTTGCAATATCTATTAGATGGGAAGAAAGCACTTCCTAATTAATGCTTAGACCATTGAATGATGATGGGGAATGTGGTTGCACCTCCACTGTGGGTGATAATGGAAAACAGCTGCTTCATTTCCATTCCCTTTGAGACAGCTTCCTGGGACACCACCTCTTATACAGCTATTCAGAAATGGGTCATCATCTTGTTATCACTGTTCTTCCACACCATCTGCAAGAAATTCATTTTAGGGGATAAAACCTATCATTATCCTAAGTCTTTTATGGATACTTTGAATATATGTCAAAGAAAACTGAGAAATTGGGGAAAAGAGTCAAAATATTATTTCTGAGATATTCTCTTAGATCTGTATTTCACAGCTTCAGGAGTATCACCAGACTTAACAAGCATTAAAAGCAATTAGAATGTGTTGGTGAAAAAAATAACTAAAGGACTGTGTCGTGTGTGTGTGTGTGTGTGTGTGTGTGTGTGTGTGTGTGTGCATTCAGGATTTCTTTTTTTCCCCCCCTTATCTTTTGTGTACCTTGAGGAGCAGATGTTTGTTTCTGTTCTAATTGCAGTATTGGGGGTGAATTTAACAGCAGCCATCTTTCCACTAATGTTTCTCCTTTTTAAAAACACATTTCTTGGAGGTCTTTCCAGGACTGGAAAATCTCATTATTTACATAGTGCAGCAAAATACTACATGCCAAATGCAAGGAGTCACATGAATGCTTCTGTTAAAGGCATATCCAGTAATCAAAGGCTCTCCTACAGTAATTTAGCTAAATGCCTGTGGTTAACATTACTTTTGCATTTCCTGAATCATTCTCCCAAGTTAAGATGGAAAACTTAATGAAATACAAGAAAATGTCTTGCACATGTGATTCTGTTTTATTAGTTTTAAGAAACAGGAAAATTTTGCATGGATTTGTGGGCTACAGTCATTCAGTGACACATAATGTAGGGAGGATAATGGACTTTAGGGTGGGTAGCTTTAATCCAAAGGAGCTGTCATTTGCCCTAGTACTGGACTAAGATAGATGAGGTATTCTTTATTTTACCGCCAACTCACTGATTAATCTTTTGTAATCTGCAGTTATCCTTTCTGTGTTGAGACTCTCCCCACCCTGGTGTCAATATATCCAGGGTCGGCATAAGAAAATAGATGGGAATTTTTTTGGACATTTGTGGAAGTCGCACTTGACACAGAAAAAAGTTTAGAAACTCAGAAATGCATAACATTTATATATAGTATTATATAATATCAACATATTTTATATTTTAATACTATAATAATTCAGACTTATTCTGTGGTATGAAGAGAGAGCCAAAAATTTTACAGGAATTTTCCAGATCCCGGGGGTGCTGTGCCCCTAACCCCTGTAATGTGGAAGGGATAACTGGGGTTCCTTATTTTCCTGCCATATCTGAACTTAACCCTCCATCCTTCTCCCCTTGACCCCTACCACACTGACCCACACACTGTCCCTCTTAGTTCTGGGGATAGTTATCAGATCCACACTACCATTGCTGAAGGACACACCTTAATCATTTGCTCTGACTACTCTCCCTATCTCTGACCCCAACACCTCTCTGTGACCACTACTATTATGTTTGGGTTGTATTACTATATTAGAATGTAAGCTCTCTAAGGTAAAGGATTATACTCTTTTTTTAAAATTTTGTCCTCAGTACATAGCACAAAACCTGGCCCATAATAAGAGCTTAACATTTTTTTTTAATTCACTCATTTCCTAATGATCAAATATAGAGAAGTCAAACTCTTATCTCAGTCCTTTTATGCCTCCATCTTGGGTGCTGTTGACCATACCTCTTCTTGGGAATTCTCTTTTCCTTCTATTTTGATGGGATTATATCTCTTAACTTCTCTCTCCCACCTCAACTTATTTTCTTCCTTCTATCCCCTTAAATAAGGGTTTTCCCAACTCTGAGGTAACCTCACATCCATCAGATTGGCTAACATGACAAAACAGGAAAATGATAAATGTTGGAGAAGATGTGGGAAAGCTGGAACACTAATATATTTTTGTGGGGTTGTGAACTGATCCAACCATTCTGGAAAGCAATTTGGAATTATGTTCAAAGGGATATAACACTGCATACCCTTTGACCCAGCAATTCCACTTCTGGTTCTGTATCCCAAAGAGATCATAAAAATTGGAAAAGAACCCACATGTACAAAAATATTTATGGTAGCTCTTTTTGTGGTGGCAAAGAATTGGAAATTGAGGGGATGCCCATCAATTAGGGAATGGCCAAATGAGTTGTGGTACATGAATGTAATGGAATATTATTGTGCTGTAAAAAATGATGAGCAGGCGGACTTCAGAAAAACCTGGAAAGACTTGCAGGAACTGATGCTGAGTGAAGTGAGCAGATTCAGGAGAACATTGTACACAGTAACAGTCACATTGTGCGATGACTAACTTTGATGGACTTATCTCTTCTTAGCAATGCAAGGATGTAAGACAACTCCAAAAGACTCATGATGGAAAATTCTATCCATATCCTGAGAAAGAACTTTGGAGTCTGAATGCAGATTGAAGCACACTTTTTGCTCTCTCTGTGTTTGTTTGTTTGTTTGTTTGTTTGTTTGTTTGTTTGTTTGTTTGTTTGTTTGTTTGTTTCTTTCTTTCTTTCTTTCTTTCTTTCTTTCTTTCTTTCTTGTGGTTCCTCCCATTGGTTCTAACTCTTCTTTACCACATAAGTAATATGAAAATATGTTTAATAGGAATGTGTATGTAGAGCAATATCAGATTCCATGCCATGTTGAGGTGGGGAGAGGGGAGGGAGGAGGAGAAAATTTGGAACTCAAAATCCTATGGAAGTGAATATTGAAAACTAAAAATAAATACATTAATTAATATTTGAAATTTGCTAAATAAAATCAGGGTTTTCAATTTGGTTAAGTTGCCAGCTTTCTGTATTTCACTTGATATCTTCATGGGAAATTAGATTAAAAAAACTTTTGAAAGCTTCTGTGGCTTTTTTTAACTACTCATATAGCCTTTATTATAGGCCATGCACAATACTAAACTTTATACAATTATTATCTCATTTGATCATAACAATAACCCAGGGTGGTAGGTGCTATTTTTATCTCTACTTTACAGATAAGGAAACTGCAGCAAATAGAGGTCAAGAGACTTGTCCAGGATCACACAGCTAGTAAGTATCTGAGGCTAGATTTGAACTCAGGTCTTCCTGATTCCAGGCCCAACACTCTATCAACTACACCACCTAGTTCCCCTGACTTCTATGTGAGTGACTTCTAAATACTCATTTGCAGGCCTCAAATTTCTCCTGAGCTTCAGTCCCACATTTTATACTCCATGCTGGATATGTCCACTTCAATGTCTGATGATCTGCTATAACTGAGCAAATAAAAGACTTATGCTCATTTATAAATTCATATATATTGAGTTTGGAAGGATTTTTGGAGTTCCTCTAATCCACCACTGCCCTTCATTTTACAGGTAACAAAACTGAGATCCAGATAGGTGAAATGGCATTTCCAAATTATTTTTGGCAGTTAGTGGAAAACCAAGGACTCAAACTCAGAAAGTCTGGAATTTCTTGCACTGCACACAAAATCAGTCAGTCAATACAGATTTACTGAGTGCCTACTTTTTTAAAAATTTAAAAAAAAAATTTTTTTGCCAGGAACTCTACTAAGTACTAAGGATACAAAGAAAATGAAAAGACAGTATCCAATCTTAAGGAACTGGAGACAGCATGCAAATATCTATGTGCAAACAAGCTCTATGCATGTTTAATTGGAAATATGCAACAGTTAAGAACATTAGAATTAAGAAAGGCTTCCTGTAGAAGGTGGGATTTTAGCTGGGACTTAAAGGAAGTCAGGGATGCTAGGAGACAGAGTTAAAGAAGGAGAGTATTTCATGCATGGGGGAGAGCCAGTAAACATGCCCAGAGTTATGAGTTAGAGGATCTTATTTGTGGCATAGCAAGGAGGCCATTGTCCCTCGATCCCAGAGTATGTAATGGAGGGTGAGGTATAAGAAGACTAGAAAGATGGGGAGGGTGGGTAATAAAGGGCTTTGAATGACAGAAGATTTTATATTTGATGGTGGAGGTGATAGGGAACCACTGGAGCTTTTTAGTTCAGGTTTGATGTTGGAATGAAATTGGGTACTTGCAAGTTATTCAATATTTAACAAAGGAGTTTTACTGCACCTTAACACAACAACAATATACAACAAGAACATAGTCCACTTAGCTTCTCTGGTTGCAATTCCTCTGAAAGCCCAGACTCTAAGTGACTAGGACTTTTTTATACCTAGATTTACCAGGAAGCCATGTCAGACAATCCGGGACAAATCAGGTCCTAGGACAAGAGTTGTCCTGTGCCTACCCCATACTGGGTGAATGGATAGGGAAGTAAGCTTCATTTGGGAAGCTGGGGACAATCAGGTACTATGGGGGGCTTTGCCCTATCATTCCTGGGGATGAAAGAATAAGAGATGATAACTACAACATATAGATTGAAAGAAATATTATATATATATACACACATATATATGTGTGTTTGTGTATATATGTATGTATGTATATATGTGTGTGTGTATATGTATATATGTATGTCTGTGTCTGTGTCTGTGTAATAACTAGCAATAGCTAACATTCGTTGCTAGACATTGGCATTGAGGGGAAAGGGGGAAATAAAGAAAAAGAGGCAAAAAACTTTTCAGCTTAAACAAATATATTAGTCAATGACAGTCCCCAAATGAATTATTTTAATTTCTTTCTTTCTTTCTCTTTTCTTTCTTTCTTTCTTTCTTTCTTTCTTTCTTTCTTTCTTTCTTTCTGTCTCTCTCTCTCTCTCTCTCTCTCTTTCTTTCTTTCTTCTTTTTTTAGGGGAGGTGGTGGTAAGGGTGTGGGGATGAGGAGTGTGACCAGACTTGTCTATAAATTAATGTTATGTTCTAATGACTTTTTTCACTAGAAACAATTATTTTTTTTCTAAAATCATTTGTGCAAAAATTTTAATCTCTCTTACTGTGATGCTACCTCCTCTCTGAAGCATCAGAAATTTCTCCATAATAGCTTTTGGAATTAAAGTCATATCAAAAACATTTCATTTCCAGTTTACTGCATTTGTAATTGACAAAGAAGATGCTTTAAAAAGTTATTATTGGCAAAACAATTTGGGAATATGTCTAGTAGTAATTTTTCAGCATCTTTGTTCTTTGACTCTGTTCTTTGTCTTAACGTGCTCTTAAAGAGTTGCATTTTCACAGATAGGAAAATAAATGTAGTCCAATAGTCCCTACTTATATTATTGGGTGTCAGATGAATAAATCACACTTTATTGCTTTAAAGATTTATTCCTAGAATTTTTTCTCCTTAGTTTACTACCATGGTAGCCTCAACATTTGAAAAGTAAAATTAGGCACTTTCATCAGTTCATAGACAAAACAATATATTTTCTCTGCTTTCTGTAGTAATTCACAAAATAATTCATAATGGTAATATTTTGTAATGAAATTTCTGATGAAATGCGAGTCACATTTTCCCTACTGCAAAAGATAAATAATATTTTGAAATACCCATCATGGTATAGTAATTTTTATTAGTTCATTTCCTTATTAATACAACCAGCACAAAGCCTTGCACATAGTTGGTGAGTAATCAATATTTATTGAATTAAATCAATGTTTAATTTGTTTTATATTATCAATAAAAGACATATACAGACATACATATACACGTATATGAAGACATGTATATACATACGTATTTACATATGTATACACACAAGAATAGATGTATGTTTATATATTAGCATTTTGGGACAGCTTTTATCAAAATACATATTTTTTTCGGTTTGGAGAACCCTTTTTACTGCTGCAATTTTCTTTTTTTTGTTTGTGAATAGTATTGTATTTTTTCCAATTACATTTAAAGATAGGTTTCAACACTACTTTTTATAAGATTTTGAATTCCAAATTTTTTCTCCCTCCCTCCCCAAAACAGGAAACAATCTGATATTGTTTATACCTGTGCAGTCATGTTAAACATATTTCCATATTAGTCATGTTGTGAAAGAAGAAACAAAACAAAACACATGAGAAATAAAAAAAAAAGTAAAAATAGTATGCTGTGATCTGCATTCGGACTTCATCAGTTCTTTCTCTGGATGTGGATTGCATTTTCCATCATGAGTCTTTTGGAATTGTCCTGGATCAGTGTATTACTGAGAGGCACTAAGTGTATCATAGTTGACCATTGTACAAAGTTGCTGTTACTGTGTACAGCATTCTCCTGCTTCTGTTCACTTCACACATCATCAGTTCATGTAATTCTTTCCAGGTTTTTTTTTTTTTTCTGAAATCTGCCTGTTTACCATTTCTTATAGTACAATAGTATTCCATTACATTCATATGCCACATCTTGTTCAGTAATTCCACAATTGATGTGCATCCCCTCAATTTCCAATTCTTTGCCACCACAAAAAGAGCTGCTATATTTTCGTAAATATAGGTACTGTTGCAAATTTCAATGAGACTTTGCCTTAGTAGAGAAATAATCATAGGAAACTCCTGTTCTGAGAATTCTTTCTAACAATAGAGATCATGAGTCATTTCTGGAAGATTAGATACAATACTAGTTAGTTACTTGAGGAACAAAGAAATTAAGTGACCTTTCCAAAGTTACACAGCTAATAAATTTCAGAGACAATATTTGAAGTTCTTGAACTTAGAGTAATATGTATTAAGAAAATAGTTCACCTTAGATACTACATGTACACTGTAAAATTTTCTAGACTCCATTGTCTTTGCTATGCTTGATTTGGGACTGCAGAATTTAACCTCATGTCCCTGAATAGTTGGCTTAAGAAATGTTCAATTTTCTTATTTGAATTCATTTCAACTCAACAGATAACTTATTAAATACTTTCTGTGTGCAGATCACTGTACTGGATGTTATTTCGTTAGGCAAGATTAATTACATTAAAATACTTCAAGATGGACTTTAAAGTTATAAGAAAATTAAGGAAACCCCAAACCCCAACCCCCTCAATAGTCTTGTAGATAAGAAAATTGAAGCCCCATGAAGTTGAATGACTTGTTCAAAATCACATAGGTTATAAATGACAGAGCCAGCATTTAAGATAAGGTCCCATCTCCAAGTCAAGTTTGTTCAAGTATAACATAATGATTCTACCACACCAGGCTGCCGACTCCATGGTGTGCTTCTTGTCTCACACCACAATGTCTTAATCTATTTTTAGCAAAGTTTTTATAGTTCAATTTTTTAATTTAAAATGTACTGTGAAGATATACTGTGTGTGTATATATATACACGCATGTGGGTATGAACACATATCTGTGTATACACACACCTACATAATACACATGCATACACATATGTGTAGTGTGTGTATATATCTGTAGTGTGTGTATATATCCATATATCCACACATATATAGGTAGCATGCATATATATGTGTATATAGGTAATTATACATGCATACGTGCATATACATGTATGCACATATGTATATGTAAATATGCATGCACACACACATATAGATATGCACGTGTACATACATGCACATGTACACATATACATGCACACACATATACATACATACACATGTGCATACATATACACACATAGATGCACGCAATGCACGTCACATACATGGGTGCGTGTACATAGTTGCATGTACACATGCGTGCATGTACACATGCGTGCATGTACATATACATGTGTGTATGTGTGTGTATGTATATAGATATATAGATATAGATATGTATCTATATCTATATATCTATATCTATATCTATACATGTGAGTGTGTGTGTGTGTGTGTGTCCATTTGAGAATAGGACCAGGAAAGATGCAACATGAGCAGAACGTTAAAGGAAGATAGGCTTCCAAAAGGTAGAAGGAAAGGAAGAGGACATTTTAGGATGACAAGCTGTGCAAAGGCACAATGATGGGAACATTAACTCTTTTCCCCTCAAAACAGAGCTCCTGCTTGTCTTGTCACCCCAAATACAACCTGCTTTCTCTACACTCTCATCTTGTTGTTCATGTATTCTATTCAGGTGAGGGGGGGAAATGATCTTAATTATAATAGTCCCCCTACTTATAGATCTATGCCATTGTAGAATTGTGAGAAACCCTTGAGATCATCTATAGTCCAGGAGGTGTTCACTTTTTCTAAATCATGTATTCTGTGAATAGTTTTTCGAAGCCTATGGACTCCTCAGATTTTTAAGTACATTAAATAAAATACATAATATTACAAAGGAAATTAATTAAATTGAAATACTACTCTCAAAACATTATCTACAAATTTCATAGACTGTAGTTTAACATCTAATCTCTGTGCCACAAATCTCCCCCTATTCCAGTCCATTCTCCACTCAGTCACAATCATCTTCCTAAAGTACTGATTTGAACATGTCACCCCCTGCTCAATAAATTCAGGGAGTTCTTTATTGCTTTTAGGATCAAATTCAAGATATTCTATTTGGCTTTTAAAGCCCACCATAACCTGCACTCCACCACCACCTTTCCAGTCTTCTTATACTTTATACATATTCCCCAGTCCCCCCCACCCCTAACCAGGTACCCTATGCTCCTGTGACAATGGCCTCCTTCTTATTCCTCACTCATGACACTCCATCTCCAAATTCCATGCACTTTCTCTGGCTGTCTGCCATGTCTGAATGCTCTCACTCATCATCTCCATCTCCTGGCTTCCTTCAAATATCAGCCAAAATCCAGTTTTCTTTCCCAATCACCTTAATTCTAGTGCCTTTCCTCTTTTGATTATTCCCAATTTTCTTTGTATATAGCTTGTTTATACATTGCTGTTGGAATATTGTTTCCCCCATTAAACTGTGAGCTCCTTGAGATCAAGGATTATGTTTTGCCTTCTTTTTGTATCCCCAACACTTTGCAAAACATCTGGCACATATTAGGCCCTTAATAAATGTTTATTGACTAAGCTGCTCTAACCCTTCATTTAACATATGGGTGAACTGAAGCCCCATGTGGCTAAGTGACCTACTCAACATTTCAGGCACAGTTAGTGTCAGAGCCAAGACTAGAACCTAGATATTGGGCTTTCTAAGTCATTATTACTTGTTTCCTAGCACCAAGATTCCTGCCTTGAAACAACAAATGTACATAAATAATGGACTGCTGTCCTTTCAGCTCTTAAAACAATTTTTTCTACCGGTTACAGTCACACTTATCATATAAATAACACAAGTTCACACCCCCTCAGACCAGACACTATACCTTTTCTTTAATACCCCACAGGCTTGTTTTTTATTGATTTGGCTCCTATTAATCTTACCTTTAAAGGTTATGCTGGAACCAGAGAGATTTTACTGGGATTGTGTTTTCTCACACACACACACACACACACACACACACACACACACGATTTGTCTGTACAAATCTTTTACCGGTCTGTGGGATATTTCTTTATTTTGATTTTTTTAAAAAATATTTAACTTATTTTAAGACAGGAGTACCTTTAACCCTGGTTATTATTTTAACCTTGAATGTGGCAAAACTGCTGTAAGAAAACAGCTTTTATTGTGTGTGTATAGTGGTGCTTCAATCTTTCTCATCCTATTTCAAGGTGAAAATACGTGTCTTCCGAAATCATGGTGATTAAAGTGTACACACACACACACACATCCACACACACATACATATATAATTTAATCGTCCAACTTGAGTTTTTTTCCTTTATTTGAAAAGCAACCACCTGACCGGAATTCCTTATCCTAAAAGGAATTTAAGCTCTCTATTTCCCCAGTCTCTGTTGTGTTTAAGACTAAATTGCCTTCTCAATAAAGGCCTGAGAATGTCTTCAGAGCTTGAACAGAAGGCAGGCAGTAGAGAAGCAAATGAAGCCATTGTGCTTTTTTAAGACATAAGTGTTTGCTTTTGGATTTAAAGCAAACAACAGCACTTGAGTCAAGCCAACTCCTGCCTCCAGGGGCAAGCTACAGCGCCTTAGCAACCCCAGAGCCATAGACCCTTAGCTTGACCATGGCCTTGGGAGCTAGTGATTGGCTGCTGCTCCAGCAAGAAGAGTATTAAAAGCTTCCTGCCTGAGACAGGCTTTATTTCACTGTCAAAGGCCTTTTGTCTCTGGTGGATTGTGTCTTTTCCTGCTGGCCTTAATAGGTTGCTGGCTTTAACACACTGACCTTGTCTTGTCCTCCACCTTTCTGAATATTCCCTGGGCTCTGTCTGCTTTCCTGGCTTTTAACACCCCCTCCTTGGTCTTGACATCCAAGCTTTTGAATAGTTTCTAGGTTAAGACAATTCCCTTGACTTCCTCCAAAGTCCATGCCCAATCTTAGTGTCAGCTGTCGGGAGCCTGGTTTATCGTTGTCTCCACAATCCACGATTTCCTTTCATTTACTGTGATGCAGGGAGAGAGTGAGAAACTATGGCCCCAGCCATAGATAATGATACAACCTAAAAATTAGGGCTCAATTTATGGCACTCATTGAAATAAACATTTCAATTGCTTCCTGGTAGGGAAGGGAGCATAGATATACAAATGTATTAGAGATTGCTCAGGAAGACCAGGCTTGTTACATTTCACTCCTCCCCATGGTTCTCTGGTACCCTTAAGAAGGTTTGGGGTTGTCTACTCTCTACCATCGGTTCAAGTTCTTCACTAATGGGGTTTCCCAATTACAGAGGGTCCACAAGCACCCCAGTTCCATGCTCAAATTCTTTGCTAAAATTAATTGATCAATAAGGATTCATTAATATTCCATGCATGGGGTAAACTCTATCTTCTGATCTAGTAATTCTGTCAGGAAAGGAAATAAAATTTGTCTGACCCTGCTATGACCTATCTCATCTTTTTGGAGTTGTTTTGCTTCTTTGTGGTCAGTGCTTTGATAGATGTACCCTAACCACTCATTTTGTTAGATGTTCAAGAACTTTGTTAGGAAGCAAAGTCAAATTCCCTGGTCTATAGTTGAAAGACTCTAATTTCTTCCTAAAAATAAAACAAAACAAAACAAAAAAAGAAAAAAACAAGGATTTTTTTTTCCTTCTCTAGTATTTCAATACTCATTCTCCACAACCTTTCAAAGATCAAATACAATTTTTCAGCAATCGTATCTATGTGCTCTTTTTAACATATTTAAATGAAGTGCATCTGGGCCAAGGAAGGATTGAACTCAGTAAGAGATCTTAGATATGGTCTTATTTCCTTTCTTACATTGAGGGTATCATCTTCATGCTATCCATTTTTCCCTTTATCATCCAGAAATTCTCCTTGATAAAAGAAAGCTGATTGATCTGCTTTCTCTATGATATCCATTTTAATCATCTTATTCACCCCAATATTCAATCTCTCTCTGAATATACATACACACACATACACACACACACACACATATATATATTATATATATACACATATATATACATACACAAGTATGTATAGATACACATAAAGATAGATATGGATGTGTGCATATAAATGTAGGTGGCACAGTGGATAAAGTCAGGAAGACCAGAGTTCAAATCCAATCTCAGACACTTATTAGGTGTATGCATCTGGGCAAGTCATTTACTCTCTGTTTACCTTAGTTTCCTCATCTATAAAATGGAGATGATAATATCATCTACTTTCCAGGGCTGTTGTAAGGATCAAATGAGATAAGGGTAAATAGCTTAGCCTGGTAAATAATAAGTACTGAAATAACTAGTTCAAATTGTTTAATAACAACAACCCCTTGAGGCATAGGGGTAAGTGTTGTAATTTCTGTTTTATAGGTGAGGAAACTGAGTTTCCAAAAGGCAAAGTTACTTGCACAAAGAGCCAAGGGTAGAGTTTGTGGCAAATCTAAAGAATTCCTGTTCAGTTCCTACTTAGCCTGAATGACCTTCAACATCACTCCTATAATTAAGATGCTGCGACCCCTGAGAAATTAATTCCATAGACAAAGGAAATAGCTAAGGAGAAGATGCTTGGTCTAAGGTGATCTCTGTCTGGTTTTGAAGATGTCTTCTGATTGTGTTCTTGCAAAATTCTTTTTAAATTAAGCAATCCTTTCTCTTTGTAATGATTTATACTCTAGTCAGAATTTTCCTAGGTACAAAGCTCTCAGCATAGATGAGTCAAATCACTATACATCCACCCACATTCATTAAGCAAAGAAAATTAAAACATGAAAATAAAGTGATTTCTTTTAACTAGAGACATTAACTGTAGACATTATGTTTTGCTTCACCTTTGCTGTAACCTCTGGCTTGCCCTGTGTATGTTTTCTTAAATGTTAAGTTTTCTCCTCAATAATTGAGTTAGGTACAGCAAAAGAGTGTTTACTGAATTTGGTGAGAACATGAAGAGCTTCTGCCAGGCAAGACATGTGATTACTGTTAATGTCAAGCCCCCTGAGCTCCTGGTTAAAGGGATTTAAGTAACATGATAGATTGAGTGTAGCTGAGGATTTTGAGCACCGTAGTTGCCTTTTTTCCCCTCCAAATACTTCATGTACTTCCTTTGCAGCACTAATGTTTATGCCATCCTTGTGCACCAAAACATCCTTTTGATAGAAGACTGTCTAGGCCAAATGTGGTATTATAGAAAGCGTACTGGATTGGGAGACAGAAGTTTGAATCTCAGTTCTTGCACCTGTGTGACGTTATATAAGCTGCTTATCCTCTTGGGATCTTATCTGTTTATCTATTTTTATCTGCTTTTGTTAAGTGTTTGGACTAGACAACTTCTGAAATGTCTACAGCTCTAAATCTATGATTTGATGATAAGATGAAGTGAAAAATTATATGGACTGCCAGTCATAGGAGCATAATTGGCACTAAGAGGAATATTTATATGACGTAGGGAGAATAGAACTGAGAAATAAATGATGGCTTCATATTGCCTCTCCCCATGTGAAACTGATGATCCCTTTGGAACCAAAGGAAGGGCAGTTCAGATCTAATTCAGCTGTAGCCCTAGCAGAGTCAAAATTCATGGAGCCTGGTACACTGGCATTAGCTTTGGAGGTTATATAGAATCATATATTTTAGAGGGTGGGAACCTTATAGCTAATCTGCTCTCTTTTAGTTTGCAGATAAAGCTACTTTGTCCAGAATAAGTTGAATGAATTTCCTACAGTTAAAAACAACTTCAAAGGAGCTGGGACTAGAACCCAGTTTTTCCAGACATCTAATCAAAGGTGCTTTTCAGAAAGGTAAGTGATTAATGTTATTTGTTAATCATTCTTATTTAAACAACAGAAATTTATCAAAGGCTTTAAAGATTGCAAACGCTTACATATAGTATCTCTTTGGATCTTCTTAGCAACTCTTTGAGAAGCTTGATATTTTCATCTTCATTTTATGAATGTGAAACACTGAAGTCAAAAGAATTTGAATGATTTATCCAGGGTCTTGCAGTAAGTGTCACAGAATCTGAATGAATGCCATTTTGATCCCAGGTCTAACACATTATCCAATATGCCTCACTTTTTTAAACCTTATTACTTTTCCTAACATTAAAGGCAAACAAAATATGGGACAGGGAGCAAATGAGGTGATATGGGATTAAACCTAAATATAAATATTACTTAGATTGTGAATTGTTATGTTAAAGAGGATATATTTTCATTTAAAATAATAATTCATTGCCATTCTTACAGATCTCACAAAATTCATTTCAATTCAACAAGCATTTACTAGACATTGATTATGAGAACTAGGAGTGTGTGTGTGTGTGTGTGTATGTGTATGTGTGTGTACTCACTCTCATTCACATAGATATTCCCTTCAGTGACGCATCCTAGAATCATAGGATCATTAACTTGGAACTGGAAGGAATATTAGAGGGTTTGGAACAAACAAGTTACCTTCTTTTTACAGAAGAGGAAATTGAGGCAGTACAACAGTGCACACAGCCAGTGTGCAACTGGTATTGGGAATATAAACAGCAAATCTGACCATGTCCTTAGAAGCTAATATTCTGCTGAAAAAAAGGGGGGCAGGAGAGAGAAGGAAGAGTGGAGAAGGGAGAAAGTTCCCATGTAAGAAGGGATATGGGATAAGTCTCAAAGCCCGTGAAGGGTTCCAAGACCCTGAGGTGAGGGGGGAAATATTCCAAGCTTAATTAGAATAGAAGTAATTTATTGAAGATTACTAAACTTGTCAAAATTTAAGGGGAATTAGGGTGCAGGGCTCTGATTTGTGCATAATTTGCACAACCATACTATCATTTATTATTTCAGAAGTGATATGACTACACAGTATCATAAATGCCCTTTTCCCCTGTCTTAATTCCATTCCATAAGAGCCAAAGATTCAGAAGTTTTTCTAATAGCACTCACTCAGGAGCTTCAATGGTTCATGACCTAAGAACCAACAATGGACACATACTGAGCATGATATTTAAATAACTAGTTTTTATGAAAATGAAGACTAATATGAAACCAAGGAGAGGTGTACATACTCTAGAACTTAGCTCCATCTGTTCAGCCCAAAGGAGCACTTTTTTCTTACATTTCAAATGACCTTTATTAGAGCTCTCAGTTACTGATCTCTTTTTTTTTTTTGGCTAGTGTACATATTTTTCAAGGCTCCTACAAAAAGTTTGAACAATAAGTCAGCAAATTAATGATGTGTTATCACCTGGTACCAGGAGCCAGGTGTTGGGTTTTTAGCAGAAAGGGCTAGATTAATGTCATTTCACCCACAAGGAGTTCAGAATCAATTTCAATGCTAATCAGTGGTTGAAAGAATAGATTAGTTGTGCAATAAAGCTATTAACCTTTCAAGTGCCACCTCTGTATGGGGCTCCCTGCAGAGACACAGGAGGATGGAGGCATTGGTAAAATGCAACAAAAATATCAAACTTTTGAGCACTAGACTGTTCTGGGATGGATCAAAGCATTGCAATAAATCTCCACTGAATTCTCAGTTTACCAAATTTAGAGATCAATTCCAATGATTGGGACCCCCCCCATTTGATTAACACATTTTAATTCTGTAACACAGTATGGTACAGTGGACAAGGAGCTATCCTCCAAGCCAGGAACAACTGACTGACTCTGACACATACTGATTCTGTGAACCTGAGCAAAGTTCAATCTCTCAGTGATATATAGACAGCTTTTTTCTTGTCTTTTTAAAAATATTTCATTAATTTTTTAACTACATATCAAATTTTTGACATTTCTTTAAAGTTTGAGTTCCAAATTCTCTACCTCTGACCCTTTCTTGTCCCTCATTAAGAAGGCAAATAATTTGATATAGGTTGTATGTGTATATTCATGCAAAACACATTTCCATATTAGTCATGTTGTGAAATAAAACACAGACTAAAAAACACAGCAAGAAAAATAAAGTTTAAAAATATATACTTATATCTGCACTCAGATCGTATCAGTTGTTTTTTTTCTCTAGAAGAGGATATTTTTAATGATAAGTCCTTCAGAATTGTCTCATATCATTGTATTGCTGAGAATAACAGTTGTTCCTAGATGATCATTGCATAACATTGCTGTCACTGTCTGTGTACAATGCTTTCCTGGTTCTTCTGACTTTACTTTGCTTTGGTTCATGTAAGTCTTTCCATGTTTTTCTGAAACCATCCTGCTCATCATTTCTTATAGAACAATAGTAGTCCATTACGTTCATATACTACAACTTGTTCAGTCATTCCCCAGTTGATGGACGTCCTTCAATTTCCAATTCTTTTCCACCACAAAAAAAAGAGCTGTTATAAATAGTGTTGTACAAATTAGTCCTTTTTCTTTCTTTTTTTTTAATCTCTTTGGGATACAGACCCAATAGTGGCACTACTGGGTCAAAGGCTTTGTGAAGTTTGGTAGCCTTCTAAGCATAGTTTCAAATTGTTCTCCAGAATGGTTGGATCAGTTCACAACTCCACCCACAGTGCATTAGTGTCCCAATTTCCCCACATCCCTTCCAACATTTCTCATTTTCCTTTTCTGTCATATTAGCCCATCTGATAGGTGTGAGGTATTACCTCAGAGTTGTTTTAATTTACATTTCTGTAATGAATACTAATTTAAATCATTTTTTCATATGATCACAGATTAATAGTGGGCAGCCCTACTTTACCCCTGAGAGTTTTAGGATTACTTCTGTACCATGACATGAAATTACAGAATCTCAGAGTTCTAAGGGATGCCAAAGGAGAAGATACTTCAGTTTTTGACCTCAGTTTCTTTAACTAAGAAATAATGGAGTTGACTAAATGACCATTAAACCGGATAGAGTCTATCTTTCCTGAACCATATTTCTGATAAGTGGTGATCCTTGTGATGATGTATCACTTCCAATGAAAGGAACCTGACTCTATTTGTCAGGGCGGGTCATTCTTCTTTTGGACACTGACACTTTTTAGGAAGTGTTCTCTTTTATAAAGCCTAAATCTACTCAGTGATCTTACAGTTTTATAGATTTGCATCTGGAGGAAATTCAGAAGTTACATGGGTAGTCCGATACCCTTATTTTACAGATAAGAAAGAGAGGTCAGAAAATCTGGAACTTGATTAATACTATAGATGTTTTTGAATTATATATTTAGTGTACGAAAGGACCTTCGAGGTCACCAAGTCAATCAGTTTGCAAAAATGTATTAAGTGCCTACTGTGTGCCAGGAATTTTGCTAAAGCTAAGCGATAAAAAAAGGTTGCTGACCTTAAACCCTCAAGGAGATTATAGTCCAATGGGGAATACAGGAAGCAAACAAATATGTCGAACAAGCTATATACAGGATAAATAGGATATTATTGAGTGGGAGGACACTAGAATTAAATTAATCTGGGAAAGACTTCCCATAGAAGATAGGATTTTAATTGGCACTTACTGGAAACTAGAGAAGCCATGTGTCAAAAAGGAGGAGGAAGGGTATTCCAGGCATAGGGGACAGGGAGAAGAAAAAAAAAATACTTGGATCCAAAACATGGTTTTGTTTGTGCAATAGCAAGGAGGCTAATGCCATTGAATAAAAGTGTACTATTCATGATGGACAGTAAAATGTGAAAAAGATTCAAAAGATAGGAAAGGGTCATAATATGAAGGGCTTTGAATATCAGAAAGTTTTGTATTTGATCCTAGATGTGATAGGAAGTCATTGGAGTTTATTGAGCAGGGTGGTGACATGGTCAAACCTGCCCTTTAAGGATATCACTTTGGCTGAACGGAGGATGGATTAGAGAGGAAAGAGATTTGAGGCAGGCAGACTCATGAGAAGGCTATTGAAATATTCCAGGCATGAGGGGTTGAGGGCTTGAGTCAAAGAGCTGGCAGTATCAGAGGAAAGGAATATATTCAAGATGTATTGCAAAGAGATGTTGGTTAAATCTATAGACCTTGGCAACAGATTGGATATAAGAGTTAAGAGATAGTGAGGAATTGAATCTGACATTTAGGTTGTGAGAGAAGATTTGATGGGAAAGGGTTTAGGAAGAAAAAAATAAACTTTAAATAAAATAAACTTTAAAATAAATAAAATGAAAAAAATCTTTAAACTTGAGTTTAAGATGTCTACTTAGAAGTAGACCTAAATTTTGAGATATCTGCAAGATAGAGATGCAAGATTGGAGATCAGCATAAAAGATATACCAGGATAGGTAGATATGAGAATCATCAGTATCAAAGTGCTAATTAAATCTATGGTAACTGATGAGAAAATATGAGGCAAGGTTCTAATCTGAAAGGGTAGGAAGAGGGAGAACTATGGAGGTTTGAGATGGGATGAAAAACTTTGAAGAATTCAAGTATACATTTATACATGTATCCTAGTAGAGAACTTTCTTCAAGTTTGTATTGACTCATTACTGACTATTGCAGTTAGGTACAGTCTTTCAACCAGTTCCAAACCTATATAACTGTACCATTATCACAATTGTTTTTACATCTTGCCCCAAAGTTATCTTGAGAGACTCCCAGCTTTCTAAGATTAATGCAATGTCTCCCTACCTGACTCAGAGATCTGCCAAAACTTATCGTGTTTTATTTTTTTAATTTATAAGTACCCCCTGTGTTAATTTGATAAAAAGAACACTGAATTTGAAGTTAGAGGATGTGTGTTAAAATCTCAACACTTTTCCTTAGTGCTTTCACCACCTTAAGTAACCACTCAGCTCTCTAAGATTTACTGTTATTATTTATGATTGCACAAAGTAGTTGGACTAGAATACTTAAGGTCTCTTTCAACTAAGTCTTCGATCTTATGATTCTTTATCTTATGTCTTTTATTATAAGGTCAAAGGCCATGTCTTTTTTTTTTTACCTCAAAGCCTCCCTTTGCTGTTGTCCATCCTCCTTGTCTTTGTTTTACACTCTGAAGTGACTTGAACAGAGTCACATAGGTAAACAGTATCAGAAGTAGGATTTGAATCCAGGTCCCCTTGACAAATGGCTATAGGGTAGGGGACGGAAAAGAGTTACAGTCATTTGGAATGAAAGATATTGAATTTGTAGTTCAAGGATCTGGGTTTAGATTTCAATACTGTAATTTTGGGCGTGGAGTAAAATCAGTGACTTGTTTGAGCTCTCCCTGAAACCCCTCCAAATACCTGTAAAAATGGCTCTAAACAAATTCTAGATAAGCAGAACTCACAAAAAGACAGTGAAAAAAATTTCCAGCCCAAGACAACCTGGATGGTTGATTGGAAAGGTCTATTGTGCCGGATTAGGAGAGGTATGTGGTTCAGCATGGGAGTGCAGGGAAAGATCAGGCCTCAGCTAACCTGGAGCAGACCTCAGGGGACTGAATCAAGGGGAGGTATGGTGGTTTCCAGACTTCTCAACCCACAAACACCAAAGACAACTGATAAAGTCAGTAGGATAGGTCTGTGAGGAGCTCAGTCTGGCCACAGTCCCGGTGCAGCCTGGGGTGGTGACTACTTCCAGAGCTCTCTGCCCACAGATGGAGGGAGAATTGAGTGGCTGATAGAGGGGGATTGCAGGGATCTCTTTGCTGGTGCAGGATTCTCTCACTTTGCCCTTGCTTGGATCTGGGTCACAGTTCTGGGTGGTGATCCTGGGGTGAGGAGGAGTGCTGGCTTGGTGGAGCTTGTGGTGGAGGTAGAGAGGGAATCTTCCTCCTAGTTACAAGGCAGAAAAGAGTGCTTGTGGTCACTCATAGACCAGAGCACAGGACAGGAAAGGAGTAAACACCTCCCCCTTGATCATACCACCTTGGAAGAACTGAAAACTTACAGGACCCTAAAAGTATCTCTGAAAACAGCTGCACAAAATCCCTGCAGTTTGGGACGGTACATTCTCCACATTGGAAACAGACCCATATCTTAACAAAGAGTTTAAAAATCAATACTACAATTTTCTCAGTGTGATCTTTGAAAAAATCCATAAACTTTCTAAAACTCAATTTTTCCTTTTGAAAAATGACGAAGTTGACTATATGATGAACAATGTCTCCATTCAGCTCTAAATCAGTGATTCTTGTTTTTAAAATAGTTTTAAGTAAATGATTCATTTCAAAATATTCATGGGTAGAAATTTTAAAGAATCAAAATAATTGAAAACAAAGTGGCTGCCCCACAGATTGGGTGATGACTGAACAATTCATTTGATTTTATTGAAATGGAATACGCAATGCAGTAAGAAATTAAGAATGTAAGGAATTCAGAGAAACATGGAAAGTTTTCTATGAACTGATGCAGTGAACTGAGCAGAACCAGCAGAGAAATAGACATACTGACTACAAATAACCTAAATGGAAACAGTAGAAAGGAAGCCAAACTGAGTAAATGTAATAAATAATCTTCATTCCAGAGAACAAATGAATCTCATCTCCATCCTTTCAGTAGAAGGTAGGAGAGAATGAGTGCAAAATAGTGCAGGCATTTTCAAATGCTATCCTTGGGATTTTGATTAGCTTTTCTCTTTGTTATGAGGGGAGGCCCAATGTATTTGTCATATCTAAAAATGATTAACATTTTAAAAATCACAAACATACTTTTAAAAATAATAGCTTATGTATACAGCTAAATTGCTATTGCCTATTTAAAGTATTTCGTAGATGCACATATTCATTTTTTCCCTTTATAAATGACTTAATGGAAATAGCATTGACTTTGGATTTACAGGACTTGGTTTCAAATGTAGGTTCTAACCCATACTATTCCTCCCTCCCTTCTTTCCTTTGTTCCTTCCTTCCTTCCTATGAGGCAATTGGACTCAGTGATCTGTATTTATGAAGTGATGATCATCTACTATACAGAAGTACCATATTCCCTCCATCTAGAGTAAAGTTTAACAGTCCCTTTAGTATTAGATTGAACATATTTGTGGTAGTCAGGCTTAATTTTGGTTATAACAGGGAAAGAATTAACTCTGTTTATTAAGGACATGGCATCATTTATTAGAATTCATCAATGGAATGTAAGCACCATCAGTTAAACCCTAAACACATATTCAGTGTGACTATTACTTGGTGAGGTAAGACTAACCAATAACACTAGAATAACATGTGAATTTCTGTGATTGACTTCAGAGTCATACATGAGTGTTCTTTTTTAGTGAATTATAAATGAAAAGCCTGGAAACTTTCTAGTACAAACTTGACACTGTTTTTTTTTTTCCTTGAGATTTAGTTCTTAACATTAATCCAGAATAAGAGAATGAATAATTGTCATTTGCAATTTAAATTAACCTTGAATTTAGTTTTAAGGTTAATTATAATATTTCTTTAAATAGAAATTCTTGGGTGGGGGAAAGGTAACAAATGGACTGAATACCCTTCACATTTTTAATCATTCAAGATTACCATTCTATACAAGCACATAAAGTGGAAAATTAATTTTTCAACCAAGAAAAATCCCATGACCTTGAACCAAGCTCTCAGGGACTTGGGCCTTTAATTGTTGTTATTCTTTTATTCATTTAAATAAAAGTGCAATCAGAGTGACATGATGATGATACATGAACTCAAGCTGTTTTATTCCTGGTACTCAATCACTTTTTTAACATTGGTACAATCAATGGTGATAAATGATTCAACTCAATTAGGTAGAAAAAAGAGAAAGGTTTTATACAAAAAATATTAAAGAGATTTTCATCCATCTTTTAGTTAACTATTTAACTTTTATGTTCTTTGCTCTATCAAACTAACTACATTTAAGTATGAACCTCTGTAACAAATGACCTAGTTCTGGCTTTTAGATATGTAAGTACTTGGCATAATTGTTAGAATTGTTGGCCAGAAGTTAATGGCTGGGATTAAAATCAGTCCCCAAACCTTACTAGTAGTGTAAACCTGGGCAAGTCACTTGACTTCCCTGATGCTCAATGTCCATATTTGAATGATTACATCTTAGTATCTACCTCAAAAGATTCCTCTGAGGGTTAAATGAGATAATTTTCATAATTGGTATTGAACTTGAACTGGTTCTATGATTTGGTTAGTATTAGGAACTCCCAGTGTAGCAGTTTCCTCTGTCAATGAAAAGTCACATCTCTTCTGCAACTTCTAGTATTGGAGAGTGGTCAAGAGTTTTTCAGGCTTTGAAGTGCTTCATATGATGTATTTACTTCTGAGACCCCAATTTTTGCTACTTAAGAACAACAAAGATTATAATTCTGTTTCAACCATTTACTAGCTGTGTGACCATGGACAAGCCATTTAGTAGCAAGTTACTGCCCTTTGAGCAGTCTACTCATCTGTAAAATGAGACTCATAATAACCATGTGAGTGTACCAAGTGGTACAGCTATGTATGTAAAAGTGCTCTTCAAGACTTAAACTCCTTTATAAATGTCAGTTGTTATCATTGTTATTATGTTATTATCTCTTGTTTAAAAAGAACTTTTAATACAGTTCACATGGAAACATTTCTGGGATAAGTTGCTGCCCTATTAGTATTCATGTATATATACATATATATCTATATATCTATATATCTATATCTATATCTATATCTATATCTATATCTATATCTATCTATATCTATCTATCTATCTATCTATCTATCTATCTATCTATCTATCTATCTATCTATCTATCTATATATTTTGATGAGGCAATTGGGGTTAAGTGACTTGCCCAGAGTCACACAGCTAGTAAGTGTTATGTGTCTGAGGCCGGATTTGAACTGAAGTCCTCCTGAATCCAGGACCATGCTCTATCCACTGTGCCACCTAACTGCCCCTATTCATGTATATTTTGTATTCTTAAAGTAGATCTACTATGCTGTGCTTCTTCTCTACCTTGTTCAGTTAACCATATTTCACTATTTTAAAAAATCATAATAACTTTTATGGGCTCCCATTATTTCTATGAACTTGTACCAAATCAATTGACCTCCATTTCTAAACAGTGCACTATGTAACTACACTATTATTGCAATGAGGAGCAATGTGCCATGGTGGATAGAGACCTAGTCTTGAAGCCAGGAAAATCTGGCTTCAAGTTCCACCTCTGTACATACTGGCTAGGTGACCTTGAACAACCCATGTATCCACTCAGTGCTCCCAGTAAATACTCTAAGAGTGTAAGTTGCAGAAAAGTCTTTTTTACGCCCCCATAGTACTAATAATCACTATCTTTTGCATTATATTTTTGAATGACATTCTATTTATGAAGTAGTTTGCAATGTTAAGACTAAGGTTGTGACTATGGAATTGTTCATTGTCCAGCCTGTACTTCATCACCACTATTAGTGTTTTCACCAGTCAGAGAATTTGAAACAAGGGGTAGAAATTACAAAGAGATAGATTTAGGCATGTCACCAGATAAAGTTTCTTAATAATGAGAGCTGTTAAAAAAAAAAAAGGTGGAAAAAATTTCCTGGGAAGGTGGTGAATTCTTTCTCATGGGAGATTTGCAACCACAGTATAGATCACCACTTATTTATGATGTTATAGAGGAGATATATGTCAGGTATGACCTGTCATTAAAGTCCCTTTTCCCCCTTGAATTATGTGATTCTATACTACCTTTCCTTCATTCAACAAATATTTATTAAGTATCTGTTCTCATTTGTAAAATGAAGGGGTCTGGGCAAGATACCCTCCAAGGTTCCTTCTATTTGCAAATCTATTACCCTGTATTCTAGTAAATGAAAAGTCCCATAGCAGGTGATGTGAGGAACACAAAAATATAGCCATCTACTTTAGGTTGCATAGATCCTGTTTGGTTCCTTGGAAGGACAGCTAGGATTTAAATAGACACAGATGGAGGGCAGGGTATTCCAGACTCAAGCAAATGTGTTAACTAAATGGGAGAGGTAGGAGAGGGTAAGGTAGTCTTCTGGAACTTGAAATAGTGCAACATAGTGGATGAGTCTGCGTATTGTAATAGAAAAAGACAATAGATTTAAACTTAGAAGACCTAAGCTGGAAAAACAATCATTCCATTTTCTAACTGATCTTGCACAGCTCACAGCACAACTGAACCACAGTTTCCTTATCTGTAAAAATGGCATATGAATTACATCATCTCAGAGGTCATGTCTAGCTATGAACTCCTATGTTCTTTGTTATGAATGAAGACTATCATAAAGACACTGTCAAAATACTTTAAGGCTTTTTTTCTAGAAGGGAAAAAGCATTAACTCAGGAGACCTAGGTATGAAATTTGGCTTTGCCTCTTAGTAGCTTTCTGACCCAGGCAAGGCACATTACTTTTCTGAGGTTCAATTTCCATACCTGTGAAATGCTGATTATAATATTTATATTTCTTACCTAGTAAATTACTAATAGGAAAATACTTTATAAAATAAAACTTCTATATTTATTGTTATTATTATTTTGTCAAATATGATAAAATCCAAACTAGATTTCCAACTTTCCATATTCAGAAAATCTAACACTAAAACTTCATATATCTGAGACAAAAATTGATTCAGGGCTCAGTATGAATTTTCAGTTAGATATTTCAGGAAAATATTACTTCCAGGGGGCAGCTAAGTGGCACAGTGGACAGAGCATTGGCCTTGAAGTCAGGAGGACCTAAGTTCAAATTTGACTTCAGACACATGATACTTACTAGCTGTGTGACCCTAGTCAAGTCACTTAACCCCAATTGCATAACCAAATATGTGTGTGTGTATGTGTATGTATGTATGACTTCAAAAAAAAAACTATACTCCAGCAAATAATCCAGTTTTGCTACAACAATGGGATACAGTAAGCAGGAGTGTGAGATAATGTTGGACAGTAGCGTACTATATAGGACATTTACATTGTATTAGGTGGATTATGGTAACCTGAATAAAAGTCTACAAGATTTTGATTTGAAATTTACAAGAAATAATGTCATAATCTCTAAGGTGGTACTTCTGTATTGAAAATGTTTATGTGTTTGAGATTTAGGTGCATCTTCTGCAACATAAGCCCTTTTAACAATTGTGTTTGAGGTTGTGTGATTTTTGCTGAATTCATATGTGGGTCATCCATAAATACTGAATTTTTTATCATAACTTAAGTTTCAGTGCAGGTTGAAACTCTCTAAACTAAAAGCATATTATATAGATGAGCATTTAAATATTATAGGAAACAGAAAATTAGAGTTTTATTTAGTACAAAGCAAATACATAGTCCTATAGTTTAGGAATATCAGTCATCAGATATGATGTGCCAGAGATCATGAAGTCCAATGTGGTTCTCTTTGGTGTGATAATCTTTGTATGTTAAATATATTTTCTTCCCTGAGGCTCATTGGTTGATCTGTTTGTTTTAACCCTGTTGGGATCAAGTGCTAATAGCAGAATACAAATGTGATGCCTGAGTAAGAACTACTGGTTTAACATTCTTGTATATTTGATTAGGAACCTATTCACATGATAATGAAAGACCATTTTCTTCCTTCTTCTCCATCAGGATATAATTCAATGCAAATACATTTAATAACCATCTGCTAAGTGCCTATTGTATAGAAAGCACTATGTTAAATGGTGGTTAGAGGAAAACAGGAAGATTAAACGGGATGAAAACTCTAGGCTTTTTGAATGAATGAAAAAACATTTATTAAGCATTTGGGTACTGAACACTATGCTATGTACTAGAGATAGAAATACCAAAGCTAAGGATTGTCTTTGCTCTTAAGAAACTTGCATTTCAACAGGGGAGATACTCCATGGAAGACATTTTTGGCCAGGTTGTTGTATTTGGTTCAGAAAGTTAAAGAAATGATGGATGGAACCATAGGGGAATATGTTAACGTACCATTTTTATGAAGTACAATGACAGACTTGAATGCAATGAGATTCAATAACTGGAAAGAGCCAGGGAAGAGAAAGTGCTGTATGTATATGATAGTTGGTGAAGAAGTCTCCAGATGGTCAAATGAAGCTTGACTGGACACAGGCCCAGATACAGTGGTCCTTGAGATAACCACCAATTGGTAGAAGGAATTTTGGGGGTTGAGGTCATAAAAGTACAAGTACTCCAAAGTTTGTATTCTAGCCAGGGCTTAAAATCTAGAGTACAGATGGGATGATACAGCAATTATCCAAACAAATAGTATACCCTAAAAGACAGTTCAATGTCCTTAACAGAGAAAATATCCAATTAATGTGCATGTCATATAATTGTCTCCCTGATGTCGTGGTCCTCTTTGAAGGATAAACAACCTTTGTGAGTAGTTGTATAAGCCGCACCACTGGGACCCAACCGGAAATGGCCAGATGGGAACACAGTCCATCTGTCCATCTGTCCATCCGTCCTTCCTTCCTTCCTTCATTCCTTCCTTCCTTCCTTCCTTCCTTTCCTTTCCTTCTCTCTACATGGGGTATCATACCCTTACCTGTGGGTACTCTTACAAAAGGAATATAAATTTTGATTGCTGAAACCTCATAAGACATCTTGGGATTTATGGAATAGATTTATTTCTGAAGGACTGTACCTTAAAGTCAAATCACTCTGGCTCTAACTGATTGGTGAACAATAGGTCCCCATGCCAAGCCCTACTTGGTCATTGTTTGGTCCATAATTGGCTCAAAGTGAATGTAAAGAGCAGTTGTTTATGTATTGGCCAGAAAACCTGACTGTCTTCCACTCCCAGATAGATTTTTTTGACCAAGTTAAAGAGGCCATTCTATGCCTCATTTCTTACCTAGCCTTAATCACTGAATGGGCATTGGCTCAGTCAGACTAAGTCCTGTTAAAGATCTTAGCTTAAAAAGGCCAAGGTTTCCCACTACATCCAAGGTCATCTCCAGTTATCTTGATCTATATCTTGTCATTGGACCCAGATGACTCTGGAGGAGAAAATGAGGCTGGTGACTTTGCATAGTTCTCTCTCACTAAAATCAAATTCATTTGTATGTCATGGCATTACCTCCCTGATGTCACAGTCCTCTTTGAAAACAAAGTACAAACAACAACTTCTGTGAGTAGTGAAAATTATCATTAGATCATTCTGTTTCCATGATCTTATAATTAACACTGAATCATCCATCCTGAACCATAAACCAAACTATTCCCAATCTCATTTTTTCCCCACATAACTGAGGTGACCCATGCAGTTAGGAAGTAAAAGTGGCAGACCTGGAATTCAAAAGCACAGCCTCTGAGTCGAAATCCAGTATTCTGTCTCATGAATTGCACTGTATCATTCAATAGTTTGTTAACATTTATCTCCCTTTGCTTTTGATCATTAATTTAGGGCAGGAAGTGACACTAATGATCCAACCCTTTTATTTTACAGATGAATAAATTGAGGCTCAGAGAGGTCTAGTGACTTGTCCATTTTCACATGGCCAAAAAGTATCATTGGAAAGACTTTGAACCAAGATCTGCCTAACTCTATATCTAGTACAGAAAAGAGGCTTATTCTCAACAGTATTATGACAATTTGTTGATCCAATCTCTTTTCATCAGGGTTCTTTTAGAGATTCAGGCCATCCATCATACCCATCTTTTCTCTAAACGTTTTGATGCTGTAACTTCACTATGTGTTATTATGTCAGCTCACAAAGCTGAAATACCTTTGAATAAAACTGCAACTACCTTTTTTCTGGAAATTTAAAAATAGAGTTTGTTTTTGCCATGTTTAGCAAGGTGTAGAATTTCAAATGTGTCACCTTTTTAAAATTCAGTTAACAGAATATGTGAAACACAATTGAAGGCAAATAACATTAGGCGTGATTCTTGGGCATATTGGGGACAACATCACCTACATTTTCCTCGGATGCATAGACAGATGAGCTTGCTTTAAGGCAATGCAGTAAAAGAAAATGTGTAATGTAAAATAAGGAAATTAGGATGATATTCTTCATACCACAATTGGTTTCTACATTTTCCCAAATAATTCACTTTGGAGTCCCTTTTTAATTTCCTCAGTAGATCACTATCCTCCCTTAGAAACATTTTTTGGGACCATTAGAAGACATGTTGCTGCTCTCTGTTTGAAGGAGAATCACAGGTCGAGTTTGGGGGTGGAGAACCAACAGAGATGGTTTAGGAACACAAGAAAGCTACTAAAATATTTCAACTTGCGATAAAAAGACAGCATTGTCTTTTCATATTTCAGTGAGAGAGAGAGAGACAGAGAGAGAGAGAGAGAGACAGAGACAGAGAGACAGAGAGAAAATATATGATGCATGGGTCCTCCCTCTTAGTGGTATAAGTCAGGTTGACCTTCTGCATGGCATAGGGAATGGGAGGTGGTAGTTGCTCAATCTAGAAGAAGGTTGTACCTCACTGCCATTCACCAGAAGTGTGTATGTAATATGAAGATAGCTATATGACCATCCCTATTTTTCCCAAGACTGTAATCTTAGAATTACAACTTCCAGTTAAATTATAGGAACTGCTTGCTACATTTTGTTGGAAGAGAATTTTATCAGAAACATATCATTCAAAGAAACACATTAACTCCAAATTTGGCTTTGAAGATCTAATGATAACCGAGAAGTAGGAGAACATACCAAGCAAGATTCAAAATAATGTTATGTGTTACTGAGTTTGCAAAGAATGCAGTGAAATGAAAGAGAGGATAATAGGTCTTAACTGGATAGGTCTGAATGTGTCACCTCTTCAAGAATTTTTTAGCACTTCCTAGTTACTGCTAGATAAAATACAAACTTCTCATCTTGGCTTTTGAAGCCCTTCCTCATCTGGTTCTGTGATCCATACTTTTCTAGACCTTGTGATCTCAACCTCTTGTAGTCTTCAGCTTTGAGTCTCATTTCCAGTGCCACCTGTTACTAGAATCCTTTCCTGAGCCCTCTAGTTATCTGTCTGCTTAGCCTCTTAATATCAATAAATATTTATTTAGCTTCATAAATATTGTATGTCCAAAAGAATGTACACTGACTCCCTGAATCCTCCTTGATAGTCCCACCCTTATCTATTTGTAGATATTCTCTATTCAATTATATTAGAATGTGTGTATCCTTCTGGGAGAAGATAAGTTCCCTAAGGCCATAGACCAGATGGCTCCCTTTGGTATTTGTATTCCCAGTGCCTAGCACAGTGCCTGGAAATTGTAGATACTTAATTAATACTTAGTGATTAATTGATGAATATCCTTGGAGATAGACTATTTTTCCTTTTTTTTAATCTTTGTATTCACAGCACCTATCCCAGTGCCTTGCACTGTTGATGTTTATTAAATGCTCTTTCAATGTAACTAAATTGAATTGGAAACTGTTTGCAATGGATCTTTTCCTCTCTCTCCCACTTCATTTCCCTCTCTCCTCTCCCTTCTTCTCTTTTCTTTCTCTTCTTCTCTCTCCCCTCTCACTCCTCTCTCTTCTTAACATGAAAATATGAACCAAAAACAAACTTTCCTGACTCCATATCTACCATTGGATCTGTATCCCATAGTGGATAGAGTGCTTGATTTGGCATCAGGAAAACCTAGGTTAAAATTCTATTCCTAACATTTGGTAAGTGACCACGGGCTAGTCATTCATAGTCTTAAGCCTCAGTTTCCTTATCTTCCAAATAAAGCCTATCATATCCATAGAATATCATCAAAAGATATTGCAAGGAATGATATAAGTCAAATCATTCCAAAATTTACAGCATTTTATCATCAGTAATTGGAACATGGATTTTTGTCAGTATCGACAGATTCTTTACAAATGTTGCCACCTTTTTTTTGCCATTCTGTCATCACTAATAAAGAAAAAAGAGAGAGAGAATTGAATGACACTCAGAAGTTTTCTCATAGGTGGTCTATCAATTATCAAGCTTCTTAGAGCTGGAATCATTCCAGAAATGGGAGAAAGCATGATGTGCTAGTAAAATCCCAAAGGAGGTATCTCCAGGGGAAGAAGACAGGAGAGGCATCCTGGGCTTTTGCATTGAGTCTCCTTACCAACCACCCTTTTGTTGGAAGAGAACCTTTCAAGCTTTAAGGGTTCTGGACAGTGTTGGACTTTCCACCTTCCCTTTGATGTTCTAGAATCAGAAATAAATCCACTGACAGCATTGTCTTCATTGGGAATCTAGAACAAAATGAAAGTAGATTTATGCCTCCACAATAACCCAACCAAAAAAACTACCACATACCTAAAAGCAACCTTGTGAGCATTCCATGATCAGGTCAATTAATCAGTTAATCAACATATATTTATTAAAGTTCTATTATATGCCAGGTACTATGCTAAGCTCTAGGGGTATAAAAAGAGGTAAAAGACAGTCCCTGACCTCACTGAGCTTACAATAGAATGGAGGAGACAACATACAAGCAAATATATATTAAGCAAACTATATACAGGAAAATAGAAAATATCAACAGAGGGAAGGCCCTGGAATTAAGAGGGGTTGGCGAAGGCTTCCTGTAAAAGGTGGGATTTTAGTTGGGACTTAAAGGAAGTCAGCGAGGTCAATAATTGGAGTAGAGGAGGGACAGTGGTCCATACCTGAGGGTTGTTAGAGACAGTACCTGGAGCTGAGAGATGGAATGCCTTGTTTGTGCAATATCCAGGAGGCCAAAATCACTGGATTGAAAATAGGTTGGGGAGTAAAGTGTAAGAATACTGAGAAGGTAGGAGGGAACTAGGTTAGGAAGCCTTTTAAATGTCAAATGGAACATTTTAAATTTGCTCCTGGAGGCATTAGGAAGCCACTGGAATTTATTGATCTGGGGACTGATATGAATGAACCTGGGTTCAAGTGAAATCACTTTAGTGGCTGAAAGGAGGATGAATTGGAATGGAAAGAGACTTGAGGATGGCAGAACCCCAGTAGACTACTGGAATGGTCCAGGCATGAGGTGATGAGGGCCTGTACTACAGTAGTGGCTGTATTGGAGGAGAGAAAATGGGTATATTTTAGATATATTGCAAAGGTGAAATTGACAGGTCCTGGTAAAAGTTTGGATATGGGGGGGTGAGAGAGAGTGAGGAATCCAGGATGAATCCTTGGTTGAGAGCCTGAAGAACTGGGAAGGTGATGTTGCACTTGACAGAATTAGGGAATGTAGGAAAGAGGAACATTTAAGGGGAAAGATAATGAGTTTTGTTTTGGACATGCCACATTTAAGATGTCTATTGGGTATTCAGTTCAAGATGTCTGAAAGGCATTTGGAGATGCAAGATTGGAGATCAACAAAAAGAGTGGCAAAGGAAAGGTAGGTTTGAGAATTATCAGCATAGAAATGATAACTAAATGACTAGTTGCTTCTGAGATCACCTACTACAGTAGTATAGAGGGATAAGAGACAGAACCCAGGGCAGAAACCTGAGGGACACCTGTGATTTTAAAGGGTATGATCTGGTGGAGAATCCAATAAAGGAGAAAGAAAAGGAGTGGTCATGTAGGTAGGAGAAAAACCAGGAAGGACTAGTATCTTGGACAGCTAGAAAAGAGTGATCAACAATGTCAAAGGTTGCACAAAAGTCAAAGAGAGTGAAGATTGAGAAAAGGCCATTGGATTTTGCAACTAAGAGATCATTGGTAACTTTGAAGAGTGCAGTTTCAGTGAAATGATAAGGGCAGAAGCCAGGTTGTTAGGGGTTAAGAGAGGTAGGAAAATGGAGCCACCTGAGGCAGTTAGTCTTTTCCAAGAGTTTGGCTACAGAGGGCAGAACAGATATAGAATGACCATTAGTGAATGGAAGGATCAAGAGAGGTCTTCTCCCCCTCACTGCAGGGACGGGCACATGAACCTGTTTGTAGGCATAGGGAATGAGCCAAAAGAAAGGAAGAAATTGAAAAAGAGTGGAGATGACAGAAGAAGCAATCTGTTGGAGGAGACAAGATAGAATCACTTGGACAAGTAGGGATTAGTGTTGGTAAGGAGTAAAGCCAGTGAGACAGGGATAATGGAGGATAAAGTGACAGAAAGCTCCTGAGTATTATGAGATAAGGAAGAGAAGAGGAAACTATCATTTTGCTACATGTGCTCTCTCTCTCTCTCTCTCTCTCTCTCTCTCTCTCTCTCTCTCTCTCTCTCTCTCTCTCTCTCTCTGTTTCTCTGGCTAGGCAATAGAGTTAAGTGACTTGCCCAGGGTCACATAGCTAGTAAGTGTTATGTGTCTGAGGCTGGATTTGAACTCAGGTCTTCCTGAATCCAGGTCGGTGCTCTATTCACTGTGCCACCTAGCTGCCCCCACATGTATTCTCTATCTCTGAACCCAATTTCCTCTGAGCTATGTATGTTCTTGTGGGACAAAAAGTCACAGACTTTCGGCAGGATGTACCAAATATTATTGCCACCTTGGTCAATGTCCCTTTCTGTAAAAAGTTACATTAAATTAGTTGACTATATTAATTCTCAATCGATAATCTTGGGGGAAAGCACACCAGTGAGAGCTCAGACTGATAGCATTAGAGGATCACCCTTGACTCCTTAGGGGTATCATTAGAACCTTGGGTTTATGGGAGATGTAGCATAGTTCAAGGATCTAAAACTTACCTGTGAGAGTGAGGTGGGATGAGGATCCTCAGAGCATACATGATCTACATTTGGATTGTCACGTCCAAAGAATTCGTAGCCACGTTGACAAAATATTGGTAATGAGTCTTTATGTCATTAGCATGACTGATCCTTTGAAATCTCAGCTAGGCTGCTGCCTAGACTGTGATCGAGGTCTTTCCAAAGGGATAGAACTTGCTGGAGCTTTCATTTGATGAGCTTCAGTGATGAGGAAGCTACACAAAGTGAAAACCAATCAGTTACTACACTAAAACCATTACACAGAGGCAAGACAACAACTTGTCCAGATGTAATCTTGACCTAGTCTGGTGATTCTTGGATTTACTCCTTCTGCCAACCCCTCTAAGGTTACTTCTTCCTTCCTAATCTATATTTGTCTTGTTTCTTCCAAGTGATAAATGTTTTCTTCCCCATTAGAATTTATGCTCCTCAAGGGCAGGAACTGTTTCCACTTCTTGTATCTCTAGCACTTAGCACATTACATGGCATAGAGCAAGTGCCTGATATATTATTTTTTGATTGGCTCTTTAACACTTTGAAAAATGTTATTTCCATTCAAAGATTGTTCTAGTTTATGGACTAGGTAATAAGAGAAAAGACTCTATTTTTGTCCTTGGATTGATATTTTTAAATGGCAGCTAAAATCACAGTATAGGCATATTTACAAGGTATTTTTTAAACAATGTAATACCCATGGCCATAATGAAAACACCAAGGTACTCACCATACTTGTTAAATAGATGCTGAAAGGAATTATGCTCTGTCATAAGGATTCAGACTATGACTCACTAGAAAAGTATTACTTCAACTGCTAGATTACTTTTCCTTTTTTCTATATTAAATGAAGGACAAATTCTAGGTGTTACACATAAGGAAAAATAAATCTCACCAAGCAGGTTTATGGTTCTTTTTAACTTAATCATAACAATCATATCTTCATTGCTTCCACATAATCTCCGTGCATTTTCCAACTTTACCCTTGAGGAAGGGAGGCGAATCATCTCCTAGGCTCAAGTCAAAAAGTGGATTGGATTCTAGCATATGAGTTTACTTTTAAAAGGATATCCTTGCCAACAGCTATGATGCTGTGAGCACAGGGGAGTAGAAAGAAACTTGCATCAGAAACTGGGGAAAGAATTGATATAGGCAAGAACTTCCCATAGGCCTGAGCCACTTATCTAGAGACTGATCACCCTGCCATATGTTAGTGCCCTAGAGGGGAATCAAAATTAGACAAGGGCCATGGTCTCAGTACCATCAAGATGATAGCCTGTTCAGTGGGCCTTTTAAATGAGATTATTACCAACAGTGAAGCTGTGTACGATGCCAGAACTCATGAAATAAAATAAGACTGTTTCAATTTGTAAAAAGTGAATTTGTTCTTTGGAGAGGTAGCTATCAAGTCATTCCATTGTTCAACCCGTCCTGAATGCCCACTAAATTCATGCGACTTTATTGACCCTCCAATGGCTTGTGCCCACAATTCATTCTGTTATGCTTTTTTAAAACAAACAAAACTATTACTATCTTCATTGGCTAGTGCAGATATAATAAGCTTAAATTCAGAAATAAGATTCTAAATTTAAAGAAAGGGAACTCGAAAAGCATGCAACGAGGAACTTTCCATTCCTTTGATGACAGCAGAAATTGACCCTCAGGTAGAGATTGAAATGAAATTCCTCAAGCATAAATGTCATAAAACCAGACTTTTCTTGATAGTCTTGCAAAGAATGAAAAATATATAATGTCCATGTTGTTTCCTCTGACACAGTCCCCTGTAGCTCTTCTTTAATTCAACTTGGTTGTAGAATCAGCCTCCTGTTTTCACACTTCAGCTCACCAGGAGCGTGAAGCCAAATTATAATATTGTCTCCTTTCCTATTTGAATGTGTCAGTTTTCATATTATGGCTTTCACACCTACACTGGCTAAGACTAAACAGCCATGTCATCTGAGACAACCTAGCATCTAAACCGAGAAAATTAATTTCAATTTCACCTAAGCTAAGGCTCCTGCTGTTTCCTATTACCCCCATACCAGGATATCTGTTGCATTCTCTTATCAAATAACTTATATATTAATAATGACATGAATCTAAAGAGGTGCAGTGAAAATTGTTTCTGGGATTTTTCCTAAACTTTAATAAATAACTTTTATGGTTGATAAGAGGACATCATAAAAATAATAGTTTTTTTTTTCCTTTGGACAGTGATTTCAATGTAAAAGAAAGTGCATAAGCTTTGATGTAAGGAAAATTTAAAAAAAATTGAATTGATATCCAATTTCTATGAGGAGAACACATATACTGGGCATGATGGTATGGGCTTGTAATTCCTGTTCCTGGGTAAGATTGTGTCTGGAAGATTGCTTAAGTCTAGATGTTCTGAGTTGTAGTAAAGACTAGAGGCAATTGGGCATCTGCACAAAGTGTGGCACCAACATCGTAAGGCTCTGGAAGCAGGAGGTCGTGAGACTGCCTAAAGAAGAATGAATAGGCTCAGGACATAAACAAGTCAAAACAGGTCCATAATGATCACTGTAGGTCCTGGCCCAGGGGAGGCCCTGCAGTTCCAACCTGCATGGGATAAGGAACCTTAACCTTAAAACCAACCAAATAAATGCAAGACTACATATGCATCTACATATACAATGCATATATATGTGTTTATGTGTATAGATATAGTTATATACTCACACATGTAACACACATAATATGCACATACATAATGAATACTTGTGTATGTATATATGCTAACACATATGTATATGTGTATGCATATATATGTATGCATGTATATACACACATATGTATTTAATCGGTTAACATTTATTAAACACCTGTATTGTGTCAGGCACTGTACAAAATACTAGGGATACAAAGAAAGGCAAAAACTGGTTCCTACACTCAAGGAACTCATAATCTCATGAAAGAGACAGAATTCAAACAACTATGTACAAACAATCTACATACAGGATAAATCAGAAAAAAACCTACAGAGGAAAGACACTGGAATTAAGAGGGATTGGGGAAAGGCTCCTTGTAGAAGATATGATTTTACATGAGTCTTGAAGGAATTCAGGAGGCAAAGATGTCAAAGAAGAACATTCTAGGCATGAGAGACAGCCAGTCAACACGAATGGAGTCACGGAATGGAGCATCATATTTTTTTTTGTTTGTTTTGTGTCCATGTATGTATATATACAGGTTTATATGTGTATGTGTATATATGCAATATATACAAACATAACACATAGGTATTTAAATCATTGATGAAAGATCTCTAATCTTGTGGACAAGTGCCTAAAACTAACAACTTCCTCAATTCATCTTTCTTCTCCCACCATTCTGTAGAATGTAAGTTCCTTGAGGGCACAGATAGTTTAATTTTTTTTTCTTTGTATTACCACTACCTAGCCCAACATGAGACAAACAGTGAGAACTTAGCAAATGTTTGTTAAATAGAACTGAAATTTATTAATTTTTTATTGTAGGTTTTTCTTTTATTGATTCCGTATTTGTAACATATCAAATACCGCATGTTGCAGGTATACAATCACTATTAAAACAGGAGTCTCAGAATCACAAGATCTCAGAGTTGAAAGAAACTCTTTGGGTTCATTTAGGCCAAATCAGCCCTGAGAAAGAATCATATTTATAGCTTCCAGACTCTGAATGAATACCTGTAAAGATGGGGTACAATTTTGCCAGAGAGATATTTCCTAACTGTAATTTGAACCTATGTAATAATGTTCAATCCAGCCTCAGACACTTACTAGCTGTCTGACTCTGGGCAAGTCATTTAAATTCTGTTTGGCTTAATCCACTGGAGAAGGAAATGGCAAATCACTCTACTATCTTTACCAAGAAAAACTCAAATGGGGTCACAAAGAGTCAGACATGACTCAACAGCAAAAATTTTCTATGGACATACCATTATACAAAATTGAAATTCAAAGAGAAATTAGAATTTATTTATCCCTACACATATGACTGGAAACATTAAAATTTATTTTGCTGAAAGTTATCTAGCTAATAACTGGCAGAGCAAGAATTAAAATAGCAATAACTGCAGCAATGATAACTGATATTTACAGAATATCATAATGTTTAAAAATGGGAAGCCACATAGCACAATATATAGATTGCCAGACGTAGAGTCAGGAAGACTCATCTTCCTGAGTTAAAATCTGGCCTCAGACACTCACTAGCTGTGTAATCTTGGCAAGTTACTTAACTCTGTTTACCTCAGTTTCCTCATCTGTTAAATGAGCTGGAGAAGAAAATGGCAAACTATTCCAGTATTTTTGTCACAAAAACCCCAAATGGGGTTGCAAGGAATCGGGCACAACTGAAATGACTGAATAATAACAATATTTATGAAGTAGTTTATATATGAGCTCATTCGAGCCTGATCACAAGTCTGTCAACCTAATACTACAGATTTTCTTATCCCCATTTTATTTTAAGACATTGAAACTGTAAGAGATTAAGTGACTTTCTCATGACCATGAGTAGTTTGTGTCAGAGGAAGAATTCAAATCTAAGTCTCTTGGCTCTCAGCTCAGTGCTTTCTCCTGTACTACCTTGTACTAGAAGTATTCATTTGAAGATTAAAGGATTAAATATTTGAATTTTCTCTCCTTTTTATTAACAATTTTACTTTTAGCCATAATATTTGAATTTTAAGTCATAAAGAGTCAGCTTTCTTATTCAGAAGCTCTGGGTTTGAGTTTCTCTTGGTTATGTAAACTTGAACAAATCACTCAACCTTTAATTGTACTTGGAAATTCTCTGAAATTGTTACTGAATTATTGTTAATATTTATCAGTAGATCTTAGTCATGCAAGGATCCAAACAACTCCAAAGGACTCATGATGGAAAATGATGTCTATATCCTGAAGAAGAAATCTGGAGTTTGAATGCAGATCAAATCATATTATTTGCTCTCGCTCTCGCTCTTTTGTTTGCTTCTTCTTTCCCATTGTTTCTCCCATTGGTTCTAATTCTTCTTTACAATATGACTAATGTGAAAATAAGTTCAATAGGAATGTATATGCACAGCCAATATCAAATGGCATTGCCATCTTGGGGTGGAGGGAGGGGAGGGATGGAGAGAACATTTGGAACTCAAAAATCTTATGGAAGTGAACATTGAAAACTAAAAATACATACATACATACATACATACATATGTGCATTCATGCATTCATTAGTAGAAGCCATCCCTGGGTTCAATGAAATTATAGGTTGGACCAAATACAAACAAAATAAACCTGGAATTTAAATGGTGCATCCATAGAAGATTGTTTTATTGTTTGTTTGTTTTGTTGTTGTTGTCATTGTTGTTGTTCAGTTGTTTTTCAATTGTGCCTGACTCTTCCTGCCCCCATTTGAGGTTTTCTTGACAAAGATATTGGAATAGTTTACTGTTTCTTTCTCCAGCATATACAGATGAGGAAACTGAGGCAAGATTAAGTGACTTGCCCAGAGTCACACAGTAAGTGTCTGAGGCTGAATTCAAACTCAGGAAGATGAGTCTTTTGACTCCAGGTCACTCTATCCACTGCACCACCTAGCTGCCTGTCAAGTACTGTTGTGTAACTTCAAATCGGGTTTAGGGAATACTTCTGTTACCAAATTTCATCATCATGCCTAGTTGCATGTCTTGATAAGGGTCCACTTTCTATCATGTATTCACAATTACACCTGATTTCAGGCAATCATTCCTATGTTCTCTCCCTTCTTTCAGCTGGAATCTCGGAACCATGAGTTACTGGGCACTGATAGGTGAGACTTAAGTTTATCTTACCCCAAACTAGTCCACTATGCAACTTACTGGCCATGTCCATGCTATGCCTTCATTCATGTATCCCTTCCTTCTCAACCTCCTTTTAGTGTTGGAAAAAAAATTGAAGAAAATAGGAAGAAAAGTGGAGGCACTGATCATAGAGAACATTATATGCTGTCTTCTACAATTGGAAGGCAGGTGGTGGTAGAGTAAGTAGCATGCCAGGGCTGCAGCCAGGAAGACTCATCTTCCTGAGTTTAAATCTGGCCTCAGACACTTACTAGCAGAGTGACCTTGAGCAAGTCTCTTAAACCTATTTGCCTCAGTTTTCTCATCTGTAAAATGAGCTAGAGAAATGGCAAACCACTCTAGTATCTTTGCCAAGAAAACCCCACATGGGGTTACAAAAAGCTGGACATGACTGAAAATGATTGAACAACAATAAATCCCCAATTAAAAACCTTTTATTTGCTTGTATTTCTATCCTGTTGTATTTCTATCCTACTCTAGCATAATGTCCAGCATGTAGAAAGTTTTAATAAATGTTCAATCTTGATGTCTATCATTGCTGGCAAATTTATTCCATTGAAAATCATGCTTTATGATGAAGCACTTGGACATAATTGTGCTGTATCAATGACAATGTAAATGAGGGGTCAAAATTACCCCCATTTTAACTTTTGATACATTATTTAGGTGCAAATACTTTTTTGATTGAACAAAACAATCAGAACTGAGTGTAATTAGAACTGGCGCAAGTACTTGAATCAATCAAAGATTTTATATAAGAGTCTAGGTCACACCTTAAGCAATTTGTATTAAAGGAAGACATTGTCTCATAATTGAAGATATTCTGAGCATCTAGATACAGGAAATTGGAGTTAGCACAGTAGAAAAGGGAGGACTAAGCTATGGAAGAGACGCGACATATCAAGGGGAGTTATTAGATCTATAGACACCTAGAAATCCAAGAAAAGGGCAGCTCTTTCTCAGACTTCCTCTCCTGGTGGCAGTCAATTGATAGATATTATAATATAATGTACTACTTTACTACTTAAACATTTCTAATAAATTGATTTTCCCCTCAACCATAAAGACAGGAGGGTTTAAACAGAGATATAAAAGGTGCAATGTTAAGCAGAGTAAACATCACCTAGGTATTAAGAATTTTCCTAACTAGGGCTCAGTGATTATAATTGAATTCAAAACTTTTCATCAGAAATAAACTCCATATAGCTGAAGGGCAGGAAATTAAACAGACTTAATTAGGGGCAAATATAATGCCCCAGTCTTAAAATGAGATGGTTATTATAACTTTTTTATACCAATATTGAAGATGATGTTAAAAAAGAAGAAAGTTAATGAATGTTGATTAAAGACAACACGTTTTTCTCTTCAGATCATGTACCCCTTTTGTCATGACTAAGAAATATTTTAGAGATCAAAGCCTTAGGTGGAAATTTATGTCCCCAAAGTATTTTTATTACAATGACTGTAATAAAAAATCTTATAATCGTTAACATCAACTATTTCTCTTAGGTTTCTTGAAGCTAATAGAGATTGCACATAAGGTGTTTATCATACATACAAATATATATATATATATATATATATACACACACATATACATGATAAAATGGTATGAAAGTTACACTGAAACTTGCTTTGAAAGAATCTGTGATTCCCAATACTTGCAAATAGAAAATGAAAGGTAGCAAAAAGAGGACAAGATCGCCCCCTTTAAGAATTCACTTTTATTTTTCTTTCTTTTGTTGTTGTTCAGTCATTCACTTGTGTCTGACTCTTCATGGTCCTATGAATCCTAGCATGCCAGGCCTGTTTATACTCCACTATCTCTTGAAGTCTGTTGAAGCTTATGCTCATTGCTTCCATTATAATATCTATTCATCTCATCCTCTACTACCTCCTTCTCCTCTTGCCTTCAATCTTTCCCAACATTCAGCTTCAATATTTGACCTCTCAGTGAATGGTCTGTATAGATTTCTTTAATATCTACTAATTTAAACTTTTTCCTGTCCAAGGGTCTCTCAAAAATCTTCACCAGCACCACAAATCAAATGCATTGATTCTGCAGCACTCAGCTTTCCTTATTGTCCAACTCTCATAGCCATACATTGCCACTAGAAAAACCATAACTTTGATTGAATAGACCTTTGATGGCAAGGTGATGTCTCTGTTTTTAGTAAGCTGTCCAGATTTGTCATAGTTTTCCTCCCAAGAAGCAAGCATCTTAATGTTATAACTGCAGTCACCATCTGCAGTAATCTTTGAACCCAAGAATATAAAATCTGGCACTATTTCCATTTTTTCCCTCTCTTTGACAAGAAGTAATGATACCAATTTCCATGATCTTAATTTTTTGGGGTTTTTTTATGTTAAACTTCAAGCCAACTTTTATACTCTCCTCTTACATCCTCATCAAGAGGTTTCTTAATTCTTCTTTAGGTGCTTAATAACCTTATTAACTTGCTGATTACTTATTCACAAAACAGAAAAGATGCTCAACAAGAATAAATTTGTACTTAGCTTACTTAGAAAATACCTCCTACACCTCTAGGGAAAAAGTTTAGGATAGCAGGGTAGGATGTGATGATTCCAGAATTCTTGGTTAATCTACATGGTCTAGAGTGCCCCAACTCCATGAGGGTAGCCTGTTTTACTTACATGAGTGATCAGGAAGGCATAGCAATACAAGCAGAGGCTATGGAAAACCATGTCGGAAAAGGTAAGGCTTGGGCATCCTGGTCCAGTCAAGTTGTGGGGATATCTTTGCCACCTTTCAAAGAGAAATTTGACTAACTTGCATGGAGAGAGGGGTTAAGATATTTCTCCTACTTTGCTGCTACTATAGGAAATATGTAAAAAAAAAATACAAACATACGTGAGTTTGTGTGTGTATGTGTGTGTGCGTATACTGATGAGAAGGTAGCCATCCTGATAGAATTTTTAAAAAATCAATTGGACTGGTTGATATGTTTACAAGTAAGACAAGACTATCTTAGAAATTCATATTATGTTAAATTCTAAGGCTAGCTGTTCCTTTCTGAACAGTGATTAACTAACAAATTATTTCTACACTAACAAATACTTTCTTAGAAAAAGTATTCCAATAATAGAGATGAAAGGAACCTATCTACAAATATAACTTATGGCCTCTTTGAGAAGCTAAATCAGCATTTCCAAAAGTATCTTCTAGGATCTTTTAATGGGGCCATGCCATTGACTGCTAATGAAGAGAAGTGAGACTCTTCTAGGGCTATTCACATTGGCATCCAAGCAGGTCAGTCTTTAGAAAGATCAATGCCAAACAGATGATACTATAATATCAATATTTAACTTTAAAAATTACATACAGATGCACATAGATTCAGAATGTAAGAACAACAAAATTAGCTAGCTGTAATAATGGAAATAAAATGGTATTGGGTTACCTAAATGTAAACAAATAGATTATAATTACAAAACAATGATGATTATCAATGTAAAATCTTTGTGCTTATGACAAATGTGTACATTATCTTTGAAAGTATAAAATATAGTGTAGTAAATTTGCCAGTTTTTTAGCTTGAAAATAACACTGTTACTCACCCCTTCCAAAGAATTTCCAGTGTGCATTTAAAATTCAGTATGCACACTGTTTCTCTCTCTCTCCTTCCTTCTCCGCCTCTGCCTCACTCTCTCCTTCTTTCCTCCTCTCTGTGTCCCCCTCTCCTTCCCTCTCCACCTCTCCCTCTCTCTCCTTAATTTTATTTTAAAAACTCAAATTACTAGCTCAGCTCTAACATGTGTTCAACAGAAATAATTTAAAAGTAATTATATAGAAGCAAGCATTTAGACTCTTGGGTAATTTGAATGCAACTTCTCTTACCCCTTATAATTATGTGTTCTTGATGTTGTGTTGTTGAATGAACATTATCCTTAAAAATGTGGAAATTGTGACTTTGAAGTACTCATCCTGAAGTATAACTTCTCAATTGATCATGACAAAGTATAGATAAACAATAATACCTTCCTCCACTGTTCATAGTAATTTCATAAGAAATTATTTTATGACCAAAGACCTAGAAATCCACCCAATTGGAGCCTTTGTCCATTCAAATCAATTGTTACTAACTCATCTATCTATACAGATAAAAGGTACATTTGTACTCACAGTACTTGGAATATTGTTTTAATTTCTAGACTTGTTTTAACTTTGTATCTCTTCTTGGTGAATGAAAATTGCCAAGGGTGACATTATTCTTCTACTTATATCAATAACTTTCTTTTTTTTTGATTTTTGGTGAGGCAATAGGGGTTAAGTGACTTGCCCAGGGTCACACAGCTAGTAAGTGTCAAGTGTCTCAGGCCAGATTTGAACTCAGATCCTCCTGACTCCAAGGTCAGATCTCTATCTACTGTGCCACCTAGCTGCGCCCATCAATAACTTTCTAAGACAGGCTGTGAAGTGTGTGAAATTTTCAGATGATGTATATTTCCATTACATTAACAACAATTTTCCCAACTTTGTTATTCTTATCAGTCCTATTGAGTTCTCATTCTTAGAGAATGGAAAACAAATGCAATCTTCTATCTCATCCCTTTTAAGAATATAGAAAGTATCCATGCACATGTCTAACCTGAACAATAAGAAAGCAGACTTTCTACCTGGTGCACTACACATAAAACATTATAGATACTCTCTAAAAACTTGTCAAAATAGAGAAACATGAAATCTTTCTGGTGATGAGGATGACAAATTGTCAAACTAGGAGATATATAGGAACTCTCTTAAGAGATTATGGAGAACTTCGGCACAGTTGGTCAAGGAAGGAAAATGAAAAGGCATTTATTAATTTCCTACTATATGCCTAAGAACATTATAAATACATCATTTGATCCTCAAAAGAATTCTAGGGAGTAGGAGATATTTTCTCCATTTTATATTTGGGGAAACTGATTCAGATAGAGGTTAAGTGAAATTGCCCGTGGTCATATGACTAGCAAGTGTCTGAGGTAGGATTTGAATGCAGTTCTTCCTGGCTCCAGTCCCAATACTTTATCAACTAATCAATCCAGCATTGTTCATTAAAGATAAGATCTTTCAGAGAGAACTCTAGAAAGTGAATAGCTTGGTAAGAAGGGCTTCATAGAAGAATATTAGGCTACCAGGACGAGGGCATTTGGTGCAGCAATGGTTGGGTCTTGACCAGGGGAGTTGGGATAATAGAGAACAAATCTAACCACGTATAAGAAAAATCTATTTGCCTGGTGACTTACAACTCTGATGAAGAGGGCTTTAGTTTGAAAATGCAATGGCAAGTGGATAATTATGATTCTTGATGGATAAACCACATACCATAAAATCAAATTAATGTGACATATCAAAAATGAACAATCATGAACATTTATTAAGCACCCCCTATATGTCAGGCATTATGCTAAATCCTGGGGATGTAAAAAGAGGGGAAAAAAAGGAGCCAATCACTGCCTTTAAAGAACTAAAAATCTAATGGACTAATAAAGTGCCCAATAATTTATAAGAGTTGCTATACAGAAAGAGAAGAAATATTAACATATGTTTTCTGGTGCCTATGTGTAATTTTGGAAGTGAGTGTAACCAAGTGAACCAAGGCCATGATGATGATAGTAGTAATAATAATTAGCATTTATAGAACTTTTAGAATCTCATAATGGTATAGAAATTGTACCTGTGAGGGGATGAGGTTCATGGAAAAGCTAAAAAGGAAAAAAAAATACTCCCTTGAGAGGCTGTGTTGTATAGTGAATTGGACACTGGATTTGGAATCTGGATGATCTGAATTCAGATCCTTCTCAGACACTTACAACCTTTGTCACCTTGGACAAATCATTTAACCTGTCTAGGTGTCTGATTCATCATTTGTAAAAGGAGAGTTGGACTATATGGTTTCTGAGAAACTGAAATTGTATTCTGAGTCATTTTAGCTTGAATGGCGGAAGAAAAACCTTGAATCTAGTTTGTCTGTTGGGGGATAAATTAATCAAAGATCAATAAATCAGAACCATAGATTTCTCTAATTATCCCCACCTAGAGACAGGATAAATTCTGGCACTTCAGAATCAGAACTAAACACTTTTCCCCCTTTTCTATATCTCTGTATACTAAAATAAAACAAACAAAATATTGTTCCTCTCTGCCACAGCACCTGTTCAAAATTAAAGGCAGGGGGCAGAGCCAAGGTGGCAGAGTAGAAGCTGCAATCCAGGTGAACTCTCCCACATTCAAACAAATTTAAAATAACACATCAAATTGAATTTTGGAATGGCATAATCAATAAAAAGTCAGAGTTAGACAAATTTCCAGCCCAAGACAACTTAAGAGTTCATAAGGAGAAGATATTTTACCTAATATTGAATTATATTCTAAAGTAGTCTTCAAATTTTACTTTACTTTGAATTAATTTTCTAGTCTATTGTCTCATTTTTTTCTGTTATGGAAATATAATATGGAGATGATAACACTTATCTCTTACAGTTATTGGGAGATCAAATGAGAACTTAACTGTGAAGTATTTAGCATAGTACCTGATCCATGATAAGCAATATGTAAATGATGGTTATTACTGTGAGTATAACAACAACTACTACTACTACAACTACTACTACTACTGCTACTGCTGCTGCTGCTGCTACTACTACTACTACTACTACTACTACTACTCCTATTGCTACTTTGAGATAGTTCTTTGAACATAATTATCATTTAGCATTTTCCCTACTCAACCTCAATTTTAAGGCAAGGATAACTATTGGGAGATCATTTAACTGAAGAAATTCATAGCTACTAAGAGCTCAACTAAAACAATGTTATTAAATGAACCCAAAAGTGTTAACCAAAATGTGGAAATCCAGTGTTATGTAAGGGGAATTTAGGTTGGAGATATTTGTTAACAAAGGATTTGGGACATTATGCTAATGTAATTTTTGGCTCCACCCGTGTATAAAGGTAGTATTATCTTGGAATGATAAGAATGATGTAGACAGTAAAATGGCAAATACATAAAAGTAGAACTTAGTATGACAGCTTTATTGGAAAATTGGTGATTATGTAATATTTAAAAGGCCAAGTCTTTTTTTGGCCTAAAGATAGTGTCAAAATATTTGGAGTCACCCTGTTTCCCAGAGCTAAGGCCCAGCAAGCAGGCTGTGTCCTGAGCCTGAGCTTGGCATAACAACAATTCTTTGTGCTCTGGATGATCTTATCCTCTGGCAAAGTGTATTGCTTTGACCAGCACCAGGTGTTCACTGAGGGATTTACGTTTGGAGGTTGTCCTCACCCCCCCCCCATTTCCAAAGGACCTGAGAGCCATCCAGCCCACATCTTGCCATGCTCACAATCTTTGTTTCTTATAACATCAAAGTGAACCAAACCAGGTACTGCTCTCCTGTTCCCACCATGCTAATTATGGTTCTGTTCATGTCCATGAGACAATCAATTTGGAGACTGTTCCCATAGGAACCAGGAGCACCTGCATTGTCCATGCATGAGCCTGCAATGGGAATGGCTAATAATAATTATGTCATGGCCCAGCCCACTTGTGGTTTTTTTTTAATGTATATAAAGCATTGTCTTGCCTCAACCTCCTCAGGAGGTGGGGGGGAAAGGGGCTTCTGTTTGCAAGTGTTTCCTCATTTTGAAATTAAACTTCTGTTTATCTCCTGACTCTCCTGTCTGTAGCCTGTTTTGTGAGGCTCTGGCTACCCAGAGGACAGTTCCAGTTCAGTTAACAATAGATACATAAAATTTGGAATTTTGAAAACTTCCAGGAACTGCCCGCCTGCAGGTTTACCACGTAAACATACCCATCACTTTTCAATGTTTTGGATAAGATCAAATGTTATTGCTACTGGGTAGGAAAAGGAGAACAAGAAAAGAGTCAGTATGTTTCTGGAAGAGATTAAATGTCAAGAATCCACAGGATTCACATATGATAAAATAAGGAAATGAATCCAAAAATAAAATTCCGTTGCATTATTTGGTTGAGTTTACAGTTGAAGACACCTTGATTATCATGAATATTGTTTGTAGTAATAGATTACTTTTGTGGTTCATGGGAAAGCTTTGAGAGTTATTTGATTGAGTAGTGTTAAAAATCACCAGAAGAAAGCCATAGCCTCTTCATACTTAGGACAAAATATTCATGAGCAATAATATTTAATGTGTTATGAATATAACACTATAAAAATCTCAATGTAATTATGTTGACTTACAAATGGAAGTTTAATGAGGGTCATTTTATACTTCAATATCAGCAATTTTTCCTTATTAGTATTATTAATAAAACACAATGATTTACCGCTTACAGGACAATAAAATCAGTTATCATTGCTGTTTTTTAATTACAAATGCAGATCCAACATTATATAGGTGCTAACCCTTTGTTAAAATAATTTGTTTATTTTGAGATGAAGCAAAATATAAATGACTCCTAAATTACATTTAGTTCATAGTTCTTTGTTTCTTAAGGAGTTTAAATAAGATAAAATGTATGATTTCAATCTTAATCACTCCAAGCCCCTAGTTAGGAAAATTCCCAACTTTTAGGCAGATGTTGAATAATAGCTTGCTGCTTAAATTTGTACACACTCACATACAGATTATATAGTCTATATGCATGTAATTATGTATTTATAGGGTCATATAAAATTATATATGGGTTATAGGTATATGTGCATCCATATGTATACATATACACATACACATTTATGTGCACACAAAACACATGTATATATATATGTGTGTGTGTATATATATATATATATGTGTGTGTGTGTGTGTGTGTATTTAGAAAGTATATTATGATTTATTAATTTCTGGACCCGCTGGGGGTGAGGTAGCAATATTCTGGAAGTTTTCAAGTTGTAAAAATATTTAAAAAAATATATTACCTCAAATTTCTATCTTATTGATTCTATTCTATAACTGATTCTATTCCCCATTTTGTCAAACCATATTTCTCAGTACTAGAGTTAAGTCCAAGAACACAGTTGCCTCTCCTAGTGTTTAAAGAATTGGTTGAATGAGAATGTTATTATAATTCACGAAGTTAGTCCCTGGGACATCTGATTGCTTTCTGTAAACCCCAGTAAGCTTAACCTGGTGCCATCCCAACACTTCTCTCCTTGTCCTTCTTTGTGCAATTAGGGAAGGTGTGATCTCCCCTTGGTGTGGATCAAACCAAGTGGTTCTAGTCTCCTAACCAAGATTGTTGTTGTTGTTCAGTCATTTTAGTCATTTCTAACTCATTGTGACTCAATGTGGGGTTTTGTTGGCAAAGATGCTTGAGTGGTTTGCCATTTCTTTCTCATTTTACATGAGGAAATGATTTTACAGATGAGGGAACTGAGACAAACAGGGTTAAGTGACTTGTCCACTGACATAGCTAGTAAGTGTCTGAGGCCAAATTTGAACTCAGGAAGATGAGTATTCCTATTTCCAGGCCTGGTATTCTATCCACTGGGCCATCTAGCTGCCCCTAGCCAAGATTACAAGAGGCAGGGAAATCTCATAGAATAATTAATATTCCTTGTCAAAGAGGAACATGATTAGCCACACCTGAATGCCAACTCACTTTCCCTAGAGTAGACAATAGTAATGTTCCCCAACTATCCAGACTTTCCCCCTTCTTGTATGTCAATAAAGAGAATCCCCGCCCTCTTCTCGCTGGGGTTACTGATCTTACTGAGGTGGCCAATCTGTCCTCCTTTGTTAATAGTTATAGATGGCACTAAACTGAATATGCTCTGAGAACATATCTCTGTCTATCTTTATTGCATGTACTCTCTCCACAAAGCATAGATGGATGATATTTTTATTGGGCTTTATTTCAGTACATCAGAGAAATATGATGGTTACAAGGGTAGTATTAAATAATAATCAGAATTTACATGTAACTTACAGAACTGTTAATACTGAAACCAATGTCTCCTGCCTCTTTGAGTGTGAATATATTACTTATTTCTCTACTGAATAGTATTCATTGATCATGTCAATGATCGTCTAGGCTAATTCTTCCAAATCCTGCCTCAAGTGTCAAATTGAGATGTAAATTCTGATAATACAGCAATGGTAAATAGTATAAACTCCACAGTATTAGATTTTTTAAAATACAGCAATATAGTATAGATAGTCTTCAGGACCCTGTGAACTTCTTAAAGTAGTCCTCAAACTCTGACTGAGATGGAAGACAGGGTCAATGAGGTAATATGACTAATCTATCCCATACAAGATAGGTATAGCTTTATAGGATCACAGATATAGGACTGGAAGGAATCTCAGAGACCATCTAGCCCTGGTCTTCTTAAACTTTTTTATTTCCAATTGTGACCCCTTCAGCACTTCTTAAATTGAGGGTTACCCTATGAGGTCATGACCCACAGTTTAAGAAGCGCTTAATTTTCTAGCCCAACTCCATCATTTTCAAATGATGAAACCCTGAGAAGAGAGGTTCAGTGAGTAGCCCAAATGAAACAGAAGAAATAAAAGAAAAAGAAGGAGAGCAGAGGCAAAGATTACTATTGTCTAAATGTCATAGAAAGCATATAAATGAGAAAGGAAATCATTTTGAAATATAGGTTGTTGTCTTCTCTGGTTAAAACGGCCAGTTCAAATTTTAGCTCTACAAATACATTTCATTATGACAGGAGGGGTAGAAGTCACCTAGAAGTTGTCAGTTTGATGACCATCCAAATGGAATACCCTACTTATCTCACTGATTAATTCAGTGAATGCCTATAACATGATTCTGATCAGTGTTTTGTGTAAAAAACAACAACAACAGAATATAGGAGTTTATTATTTTTTATGCAAGGACAGTTAATGCATTAAATCTTTGATAGTGATAGCTTCATTCATTAGCCTGTAATTATATGCTTTCTGCATCTAGTGGTGGGGGATTGTTTTGAAATTGACAAATACCTCACTGAAATGTTGAAGTTGATTTTTTAATAATGATAAAACAAAATCTCATATTCCTTGTCCTGGGATCTTATTTTATGTCTCTTATAAATTAAAGTGTTTTGGAAACACATTGAAAAGACTTGCACTGTGAAAAGATAATCACTTCAGTTCATATCATGTTTGCGTGATGTGTTTAACAAAATGTTTAACAATGTGATATGATCAGTTCTAATTTATTTCAGTCACTTCTATTTCATCTGTCCTTTATAGATATGAAAATTCCATTGAAATGATCATAAAAGTGCAAAAGATACTGAAAATGACTTATTTTTATGCAACTGTTTATTAGCACACTTTTGGAACCTTGGAAAATGATATCTTGCTCATACAGTAACTTGAAAAATAGCACAGAATTCACGTCAATCTCACATCAAGTCAACAGATATTCTTCCCTCTGTTTATTTCATTCTAGGATTTGCATAAAATTAACAGTGAAAGACAAATAACTGGCAGGATTAGAAAGACAATTTCTTCCCTAACAAAAATGATTTCTCATTCGGGTAAAGTGTGTCATGATTCAAGGCCCTTTTTATACATTGAGTCGGTATAATTAATTTAATGAACATTCAAACTAAGGTTTCTTAACCTATTTTACCTCATGAATTCCTTTGGCAGTCTCATGAAATCTGTGAACAATTTTTCATAATGTTTTCAAATTTCTAACTAAACTGCATATTATTTCAAAGGAAATTAGTCACAAAGAAATATAGTTATCAACAACATTTTAAAGTTCAGGGACCCTTTATTAAGAATCCATGATTTAAATATTATGAGCTGCTGTTGTTATATTTGTTAAAATTTATTCTAATTTACCATAGACAGAATAGATTTGTAAGCATGTATTTACACATGGGCAAAGAATCACTATGGAAGCATTATTTTTTTTAAATTGCTATGAAATTAACATTTCATAGTTTAAGTGGGGTTAATATCTAAAAAAAAAATGGCATTTCTTTCCAATGTACCATAAAAAGGCCTGGTCTGGCATCCAACCCTCAAATTACTTGGATTCATTAATATTCTACAAAAGCAAGTGGGAAGAAATACATCTTTTCAAAAAAAAATTCAATTAATTGAAAATGCAGCCTTGCCTGTTTTTAGTTTCTCATTCCTTTAATCCATTCCTAATAGAAGTGAACAGGCTGCCACCCTTCTTGTCTGTTTTCTCACTCAAAGCACTTTCTTTTGCTGCCAACCTCACCATGCTGCCTCTCTCTGGCACTGGAGCACTATCTTTTGTCGCCATGAAGTCTGTGTTTTGTGATAAAGTGCAGTTATGGGCTGCCTTGCTGACTCTGTGCTTTGCTGTAGAAAAAAGCTCCATTTTGCTACTCCATTCATTTGAAAGCCCTCTTTTCCTTCCTGGCTCTTTTTGAAAATTTTACCCTGGGTCCCAGGGGTGTTATTTTTAACATGTTTTACTTGTTTCACATAGACTAGGTATTTGCTTCTGAAGGCTATGAAAGGGAAGCTTTTGACTGTTTGGGGAAGTGAGCTATAAATGGGCAGCAGAGAGGTTTATTTCTTTTATAAAGAACAGCAATATTATTGTTGTGGTTGTTTTTTGATGCAAAAATTATTTATGTTTTCCAAGGTCTTAAGACCAGCTCCAAATGTGGTGGTCTATGGCATAGTTGGTCTATTTATATTGACTCTCATAAGGATTGGTAGTAATTACTATAACCAAATATATTGTGTTACGATCTATACTGGTGTTGAAATCGCAGAACTAGCTGGAATGTGGAGAGCTCCTTTCTTGTCTGCAAACAGGATTTGTTCAGACTTGTGAATGAGAAAAAATAGGAAGAATGATTTTAATACGTTACTTTACACAAATTTGTTTTAAAAAAGAACTATCAAGTATTTGTTTTCTTTACAAACGCAATTTCAAATCATTTTTCTTACTGTTCCAATTTGCCTAAAACTTCATTTTAATTCCCTCAACCTATTGAAATTACATCCATTGTTCAAGAATCAAATGCCATCTACCCAATAAAGCTTCCTTTGGCCATCATGGGCTCAAATGATCTTTCCTTACTCAGGCTGTTGATAAAATTCTGTTTACACCATTTGACACCATACTCTTCATAGTGTTGGTCCAGACCCATTATTTCATCAGTTATACCAAGATCCCCCAGGGTTGAAATAATCTCTTTTTTATTAATTTATTTTGAATTATCAACAAGCACTTTGATAAGCTTTTGAGTTTTAAATTTTTCTCCCCCTCCCTCCCCACCTCTCTCCTATAGAGGGAGTGCAATCTGATATAGACTATACATATACAATCCTATTAAACATATTTTCACATTAGTGATGTTGTAAGTAAGAATTAGAGCTAATAGGAACCACCAGAAAGGGGAAACAAAACATAACAGAAGAAAAAAATAGTAAATAGCATGCTTCAACCTGCATTCAAACTCCATAGTTTCTTCTTTGTGGATAGCATTTTCCATCACAAGGTCTTTGGAGATGTCTTAGATCCTTGTATTGCTGAGAAGGGTTAAGTCTGTCATTATTAGTCATTGCACAATGTGGCTGTTATTGTGTATAAGATTCTGTTGGTTCTGCTCACTTCACTCAGCATCAGATCATACAAGTCTTTCTAGGTTTTTCTAAAGTCACCCTGTTCACCATTTCTTATAACATAATATTATTCCATTACATTCATATACCACAACTTGTTCAACCATTCCCCAATTGATGGGCATCCTCTCAATTTCCAATTCTTTGCCACCACAAAAAGGAGCTGCTATATATATTTTTGTACATGTGGATCCTTTTCCCACTTGTATGATCTCTCAGGGATATAGCCCTAGAAGTGCTATTGCTAGGTCAAAGGGTATGCACATTTTTAGAGCTCTTTGGGCATAGTTCCAAATTGCTCTCCCAAATGGTTGGATCATTTCACAACTCCACCAACAATGCTTTGGTGTTCCAATTTTCCTACATCTTCTCCAACATTTATCATTTTCCTGTTTTGTCACGTTGACCAATCTGATAGGTATGATACAGTACCTCAGAGTTGTTTTGATTTGCCTTTCTCTAATCAATAGTGATTTAGAACATTTTTTCATGTGACTACAGATGGCTTTAATTTCTTCATCTGAGAACTGCCTGTTTATATCTTTTGACCATTTATCAATTGGGGAATGACTAGTATTCTTATAAATTTGACTTAATTCCCTATGTATTTTAGAAATGAGACCCTTATCAGAGAAACTGGTTGCAAAAATTCTTTCCCAATTTTTTACTTTCCTTCTGATATTGTTTGCACTGGCTTTGTGCAAAAACTTTTCAATTTAATGTAATCAAACCTATCCAGTTTGCTTGTTGTAATGTTCTCCACCTCCTGTTTGGTCATGAATTCTTCTGTTCTATATAGATCTGATAGGTAAACTATTCCTTGCTCTCCCAGTTTGCTTACAGTATCAGCCTTTATATCTAAATCATGAACCCATTTTGACTTTATTTTGGTATATGGTGTGATATTTTGATCAATGCCTAGTTTCTGCCATACTCTTTTCCAGTTTTCCAAGCAGTTTTTGTCAAAGAGTGAGTTGTTATCCCAGAAGCTGGGGTCTTTGGGTTTATCAAATAATAGAATACTATAGACATTGACTACTGTGTCTTGCATAATTAACTTTTCCACTGATCCACCACTCTATTTCTTAGCCAGTACCAAGCAGTTTTGATGATTGCCGCTTTCTAATACAGTTTAAGATCTGGAATAGCTTGGCCACCTTCCCCTGCATTTCTTTTCATTAGTTCCCTTGAAATTCTGGACCTTTTGTTCTTCCAAATGAATCTTGTTATTATTTTTTCCAACTATATAACATAATTTTTGGTAGTTTGGTATGGCACTGAATAAGTAAATTAGCTTAGGTAGAATTGTCATTTTTATTATATTAGCTCAGCCTACCCATGAGCAACTGATGTTTTTCCAATTATTTAGATCTGACTTTATTTGTGTGAAAAGTGATTTGTAATTGTGTTCATATAGTTCCTGGGTTTGTTTCAGCAGGTAGACTCCTAAATATTTTGTAATGTCTACAGTAACTTTTAATGGAATTTCTCTTTCTATCTCTTGCTATTGGGCTTTGTTGGTAATATATAGAAATGCCAATGAACTATGTGGGTTTATTTTATAACCTGCAACTTTGCTAAAATTGCTTATTATTTCAAGTAGTTTTTTACTTGATTCTCTAGGCTTCTGTAAATATATCATCATATCATCTGTAAAGAGTGATAGCTTTGGTTCTTCTTTGGCTACTCTAATACTTTCAATTTCTTTTTCCTTCTGTTACTTCTAAAGCTAACATTTCCAGTACGATATTGAACAACAGTGGTGATAATGGACATCCTTGTTTCACCCCCGATCTTCTTGGAAATGCTTCTAGCTTGTCCCATTACATATGATGCTTGCTAAAGATTTTAGGTAGATGCTATTTATTATTTTAAGGAAGACTCCATTTATTCCTATGCTCTCTGGTGTTTTTAATAGGAATGGGTATTGTATTTTGTGGTTTCTCTTAGTGTTGGTGTTGATATGATCAATTATGCTGATAGGTTTCCTAATATTGAACCAGCCCTGCATTCCTGGTATAAATTCTACCTGGTCATAATGTATTATTCTTGTGATAAATTGCTGTAATATATTTGCTAATATTTTATTTAAAATTTTTGCAACTCTATTCATTAGAGAAATTAGTGTATAATTTTCTTTCTCTGTTTTGAATCTTCTAGGATTACATATCAGCACCATATTTGTATCATAAAAAGAATTTAGGGGGCAGAGCCAAGATGGCAGAGTGAAAGCAGTGACTTTCTTGAGCTCTCCCCCAAACTCCTCCAAATACCTATAAAAATGGCTCTAAACAAATTCTAAAGCAGCAGAACCCACAAAAAGACAGAGCAAAACAAATTTCCAGCCCAAGATAACCTGGATGATTGATCAGAAAGGTATATCGTACCGGGCAGGGAGAGGAGCACAGTTTTGCCTAGGCACACAGGCCACAGCAACCGTGGAGCAGGCCTCAGGGGATTGAATCATGGGCAGCTATGGCAGTTTGCATACTTCTCAACCCAGGAATGCCAAAGACAACCTAGAAGGTCAGTGGGAAAAGTCTGTTTCTGTGGTGCTGAGAGAGAAGCCAGTGGTCTCAGCTCCAGTCTCCTGAGCTTCCAGCCCACAGGCTGAGGGAGAATTGAGGTAGTTGATCAGAGATGGATTACAGGGATTTCTCTGCTTGTGCAGGATTCTCTTGCTTTGCCCGTGCTTGGATATGGGTCACAGTTCTGAGTGCTGGTCCTGGGACTAGGAAGAGTGCTGGCATGGTGGAGCTTATAGTGGCTGTGGAGAGGAAAACCTCCTCACAGTTCCAAGACAAAAAAGAGTGCTCTTAGACCAGAGCACAGGCCAGGAAAAGAGTAAACACCTCACCCTTGATCATAGCACCTTGGAAGAACTGAAAATTTATAGGTCCCTAGAAGTATCTCTGAGAACAGCTGCACAAAACCCCTGAAGCTTGGGACAGTACATTCTCCACACTGGAAACAGACTACTACTTTAACAAAGAGTTTATAACTCAAGTAATTGGCTGGGATCATGAGCAAGCAGCATAAAAAGAGTCAGATCATATTATCTTATTTTGATGACAAAGAAGATCGAAGCATACAACCAGAAGAAGACAACAAAGCCAAAGCTCCTATATCCAAAGCCCCCAAGAAAAATATGAATAGGTCTCAGGCCATGGAAGACCTCAAAAAGGATTTTGAGAAGCAAGTAAGAGAAGTAGAGGAAAAACTGAAAGTAATGCTAAAGGAGACCCAAAAAAATACTGAAGAAAATAACACCTTAAAAAATACCCTAACTCAAATGGTAAAAGAGGTCCAAAAAGCCAATGAGGAGAAGAATGCCCTTAAAAGCAAAATTGGCCAAATGGAAAAGGAAGTCCAAAAGCTTACTGAAGAAAATACTTCCTTAAAAATTAGAATGGAGAAATTGGAAGATAGGAACAATTTGAGAAATCAAGGCACTGTAACACTAATCCAAAGGAATGAAAAAATAGAAGCGAATGTGAAATATCTCACTGGAAAAACAACTGACCTGAAAAATAGATCCAGGAAAGAGAACTTAAAAATCATTGGACTATCTGAAATCCATGATCAAAAAAGAACTTAGACATCGTCTTTCAAGAAATTATATATTATACCAGGAAAACTGCCCTGATATTTTAGAACAAGAGGGCAAAATAGAAATTGAAAGAATCCACAGATCACCTCCTGAAAGAGATCCCCAAAGGATAACTCCTAGGCATGTTGTAGCCAAATTCCAAAATTCCCAGGTCAAGGAGAAGATATTGCAAGCAGCCATAAGGAAACAATTCAAGTATTGTGGAAACACAATCAGGATAACACAAGATTTAGCAGCGTCTACATTAAGGGTCCAGAGGGCATGGAGTGTGATATTCCAGAGGGCAAAGGCATTAGGACTGCAACCTAGAATCACCTACCCACCAAAATTGAATATAATCCTTCAGGGTAAAAAATGGCTATTCAATGAAATAGAGGACTTTCAAGCATTCCTATGGAAAAGACCAGAGCTGAATAGAAAATTTGACCTTCAAATACAAGACTCAAGTGAAACATGGAAGAGGTAAACAGGAAAGAGAAATCATAAGAGACTTATTAAGGGTGAACTGTTTACATTCCTGCTGGGAAAGATGATATTTGTAACTCATGAATCCTTTATCAGTATTAGGGTAGTAGGAGGGAAAAAATGATATGTTTGTATAGATAGAAAGATAGAGGGCACAGGGTGAGTTGAAGATGAAGGGGTGATATCTGGAAAATAAAATTAAGGGGTGGGAGAAGATTATACTGGGAGAAGGAGAAAGGGAGAATTAGAATGATGTAAAATATCTCACATATAACAGACAAGAAAAGGGTTTTACAGTGGAGGGGAAATGGGGGAAGGTGAAAGGGAATTAGTGAATTTTATTCTCATAGGATTTGGCTTAAGGAGGGAATAACATACACAATGGGGTATGGAAATCTATCTTTCCCTACAGGAAAATAAGGGGGGGGAAGGGGACAAGAGAGCAGGAGGTTGATAGAGAGGAGGGCAGATTCAGGGAGGGGATAATCAAAAGCAAACACTTCTGAGGAGGGACAGAGTCAAAAGAGAGAATAGAATAAATGGGGGGTATAATAGGATGAAGGGAAATATACTTAGTTTTTCACAACAGGACTACTATGGAAGTGTTTTGCAAGACTTCACATCTATAACCTGTATTGAGATGCTTGCCTTTTCAATGAGGGTGGGTGGGGAGGAAGGAATGGAGAACATTTGTAACCCAAAGTTTTAAAAACACATGTTAAAAAAAAAGAATTTAGTAAGACTCCTTCTTCACCTATTTTCCCAAATAGCCTATATAGTATTGGAATTAATTGTTCCTTGAATGTTTGATAGAATTATCTTGTAAATCCATCTGGCCCTGGAGATTTTTTCCTAGGGAGTTCATCAGTGGCTTGTTCAATTTCTTTTTCTGAGATGGGCTTATTTAAGTATTTTACTTCTTCTTCTGTTAATCTGGGCAATGTATAATTTTTTTGTAAATATTTATCCATTTAACTAAGATTGTCAAATTTATTGGCATACAGGTGGGCAAAATAATTCCTAATTATTTTTTTAATGTACTATTCCTTGGTGGTGGATTCACCTCTTTCATTTTTGATAGTGGTAATTTGATTTTCTTTTTCCTTTTTTTAAATTAAAATAACCAAAAGTTTATCTATTTTATTTTTTTCATAAAACCAGCTCTTTGTTTTATTTATTAGTTCAATAGTTTTCTTAATTTCAGTTTTAGTATTTTGTCCTTTGGTTTTCAATTTTTCTAATTTGGTGTTTAATTGAAGATTTTTAATTTGTTCCTTTTCTAGTTTTTTTTTTTTTAGTTGCATGCCCAGTTTATTGAACTCCTCTTTTTGTATTTTATTTATGTAAGCATTTAGAGATATAAAACTTCCCCTAAGAACTACTTTTGCTGCATCTCATAAGTTTTGGTATGTTGTCTCATTATTGTCATTCTCTTGAATGAAGTTATGGATTGTTTCTGTAATTTGTTGTTTCACCCAGTCATTTTTTAGGATTAGATTACTTAGTTTCCAATTATTTTTTAGTCTACCTTTCCATGGCCCTTTATTACATATAATTTTTATTGCATCATGATCTGAAAAGGATGCATTTAACATTTCTGCCTTTCTTCATTGGATTGTGAGGGTTTTATAGCACATGGCCAGTTTTTGTGTATGTGCCATGTACCACTGAGAAAAAGTATATTCCTTGCTATCCCCATTCAAATTTCTCCAGAGTTCTACCATACATAACTTTTCTTATATTCTATTCACCTCCTTTTACTTCTTTCTTGTTTATTTTGTGGTTAGATTGATGTAGTTCAGAGCGGGACTTTGATGTCCTCCATTAGTATAGTTTTGCTGTCTATGTCTTCTCGTAACTCCCTGAACTTCTCCTCTAAGTATTTGCATGCTATACCATTTCGTGCATATGTTTATTAATGATATTACTTCATTGTCTATGGTGTCTTTTAGCAGGATGTAGTTTCCTTCTTATATCTTTTGATTTGATCCATTTTTGTTTTTGCTTTGAGATCAGGATTGCTACTCTTGCTTTTTTTTTTAACTTCAGCTGAAGCATAATATATTCTGTTCCAACCTTTTACCTTTACCCTGTGTATGCTGCTCCTTTTTAAATGTTTCCTGTAAACAACATATTGTAGGATTATGGTTTTTAATCCATTCTTCTATTTGCTTCCATTTTATGGGAGGGTTCATCCCATTCACATTCACAGTTATGATTACTATCTGTGTTTTTCTCTCCATCCTTTTCCCTCTGTTTATGCTTTTCTTTCTCCTTTCTCCTTTCCCCTCTTCACTAGTGTTTTGCTTTTGACCAACACCTACTTCAGTCCCTCCTCCCTTCTATTAGCCACTTTGCTTTTCTTCCCCTCTACCCTTACTGTTTCTTCCCTCCCTTTTATTCCCCTTACCTTTTCTTTCACCTTTTCCCTCCTACTGCCTAAAGGGCAAGTTAGATTTCTATACCAAATGGATTATGGTATTCCCTTCTTGGGTAAAATCTAATGAGAGTAAGGTTCAAACAATGCTCATCTCCCTCCTTTCTTTCCCCCTGTGGTAATTATTTTTTGTGTCTTTTCCTATAATGTAATTTACCCTTCTCTGCCTTATCCTTTCCTTTTCTCTCAATACATTTTCTTAGATCAGATTAATCCACTTACTTCGATCCATTTAACCCACTTGATTAGATTTTTTTAATCATTACATCAAAGTCAACTTAGATTCACCCACTTTATATATACCCCTTGACCATGGTGTAATAACAATACAGTTCTCAAGAGTTATAAGTGTCAGGCAGAGCCAAGATGGGGGAGGGAAAGCAACGACTTGCTAGAGCTCTCCCCAAAATCCCTCCAAATACCTACAAAAAATGGCTCTAAACAAATTCTAAAGCAGCAGAACGCACAAAAAAACAGAGTAAAACAAATTTCCAGCCCAAGACAATGTGCATGGCTGATCGTAAAGGTATATCATGCCTGGCTGGGAGAGGAGCGCAGTTCGGCATGGGTGCACAGGCCGCAGCAACCCTGAAACAGGCCTCAAAGGACTGAATCACAGGCAGCTGTGGCAGTCCCCAGAATTCTCAACCCCTGAACACCAAAGGCAACTTAGAAGGTCAGTGAGAAAAGTCTGTTACTGCAGTGAGAGAAGAAGCTAGATCTCAGCTGCCCCGAGGGCAGTGGCTGGCTTCGGAGCTTCTGGACCACAGACTGAAGGGGAATCGAGTGGCTGATCAGAAAGGGATTGCAAGGATCTCTTTGCTAGGGCTGAGGCAGAGATCTCTTGCTTTACCAATGCTTGGATCTGGGTCACAGTTATGAGGGGTGGTCCTGGGACAAGGAGGAGCCCTGGCATGGTGGAGCTTGTTGTGGCAGTGGAGAGGAAACACCTCACCCCTTATCATAGCACTTTGAAAGAACTGACACTTTTCAGGTCCCTGGAAGTATCTCTGAAAACAGCTGTACAAACCCCTAAAGCTTGGGACAGTACATTCTCCACATTGGAAACAGACTCTTAACCTTAACAAAGAGTTTAAAACTCAAGTAATTGGTTGGAATCATGAGCAAGCAGCTCAAAAAGAGTCAGACTATATTATCTTACTTTGGTGACAAAGAAGATCAAAACATACAACCAGAAGAAGAAAACAAAGCCAAAGCTCCTACATCCAAAGCCTCCAAGAAAAATATGAATCAGTCCCAGGACTTGGAAGAGGTCAAAAGGGATTTTGAGAAGCAAGTAAAACTCCTAGGAATATTGTAGCCAAATTCCAGAGTTCCCAGGTCAAGGAGAAAATATTACAAGCAGCCAGAAAGAAACAATTCAAGTATTGTGCAAACTCAATCAGGATAATACAAGATTTAGATGCTTCTACATTAAGGGACTGCAGGGCATGGAATATAATATTCCGGAGGGCAAAGGAGATAGGATTACAACCAAGAATCACCTACCCAGCAAAACTGAGTATAATTCTTCGGGGGAAAAAATGGTCATTCAGTGATGTAGAGGACTTTCAAGCATTCTTGATGAAGAGACCAGAGTTGAATAGAAAATTTGACTTTCCAATACAAGACTCAAGTGGAACATGAAGAGGTAAACAGGAAAGAGAAATCATAAGAGACTTATTAAGGTTGAACTGTTTACATTCCTGCATGGAAAGATTTTATTTGTAACTCATGAGACCTTTGTCAGTATTAGGGTAGTTGGAGGGAAAAAATTATATGTCAGGATAGATAGATAGATAGATAGATAGATAGAAAGCACAGGGTGAGTTGAAGATGAAGGGGTCATATCTGGAGAATAAAATTAAGGGGTGGGAGAGGATTATACTAGGAGAAGGAGAAAGGCAAAGGTAGAATGGGGTAAATTATCTCACAAAAAAAAAACAGAAAAGAAAAGGCTCTTACAGTGGAGGGGAAATGGTGGAAGGTGAGAGGGAATGAGTGAATCTTATTCTCATAGGATTTGACTTAAGGAGGGAATAACATACACACTCAATTGGGTATGGAAATCTGTCTCACCTTACAGGAAAATAGGAGGGGAAGGGGACAAGAGAGTAGGGGGGTGATAGAGAGGAGGGCAGATTGGGAAAGGGGGTAATCAGAAGCAAATACTTCTGAGGAGGGATAGGGTCAAAAGAAAGAATAGAATAAATCGGGGGAAAGGATAGGATTAAGGGAAATAGAGTTAGTTTTTCACAGCATGTCTACTGTGGAAGTGTTTTGCATAACTGCACAAGTATAGCTTATATTGAGTGGTTTGCCTTTTCAATAAGGGTGGTTGGGGAGGGAGGAAGGGAGAAAATTTGGAACCCAAAGTTTAAAAAAACACATTTAAAAAAATGTTTTCACATGCAACTGGGAAATAAGAAATACAGGAAATGGGGTACAGAAATCTATCCTGCCCTAAAAGGAAAATAGAAGTGGAAGGGAGGTAGAGATAGCAGGGAAAGCAGACTAGGGGAAAGGGTATTCAGAATGCATGCCATCTTGGGGTGGGGTGAGGGGAGAGATGGGATAAAAATTTGGAACTCAAAATCTTGTGGAAGTAAATGTTGAAAACTAAAAATAAAAAAAAAATTTAAAAAAAGAGTCGTAAGTGTCATCTTCCCTTGTAGGGATGTAAACAGTTTGCCTTTATTAACAACATATTGTATTTTTCTGTCCCATTTACCATTTTTTATCTCTCTTGAGTCTTGTACTTGAATATCAAATTTTCTGTTGAGCTCTGGTCTTTTTTTTCAGGAAGGTTTGGAAGTCTCCTATTTCATTGAATATACATCTCTTGTCCTGGAAGATCATGCTCATTTTTGTTGAGTAGTTGATCCTTGGTTGTAATCCAAGCTCCTTTGCCTTTTGGAATATTGTATTCTATGCCCTATGGTCTTTTAATGTAGAAGTTACAAGGTCCTGTGTAATCCTCACTGTGGTTCCATAATATTTAAATTGTTTCTGTCTGGCTGCTTGCAGTATTTTCTCTTGGACCTGGTAATTTTGGAATTTGACTACTACATTCCTTGGCGTTTTCAATTTGGGATCTCTTTCAGATCACCTCCTGAAATCATTGGTTTCTTTCCATGGCTATTTTACCCTCTGGTTCTAGGAAATCAGGGCAGTTTTCCCTTATGATTTCCTGAAAGATGCTGTCCAAGCTCTTTTTTTTCATTGTGATTTTCAGGTAGACCAGTAGCTTTTAAAATGTCTCTCCTGGATTGATTTTCCAGGTCAGTTATTATACTAAAGAGGCATTTTATGTTTTCATCAATTTTTTTTTAATTCTTTTGTTTTGTTTGACTGATTCTTGCTTTCTCATATACTCATTAGCTTCCATTTGCCCAATTCTAATTTTTAACAAATTGCTTTCTTCTATTAGATTTTGTACCTCCTTCTCCATTTGGCCAATTGTATTTTTTTAGGGACTTGTTTTCTTCAGTGTACTTTTTCTCCAGTTGGCCAACTGTATTTTTAAGGACTCTTCTCCCTCTCTCATTTGACTTTTAAAATCCTTCTGGAGCTCTTCTAAGACTTTTTGGGCTTCAGACCAGTTCATATTACCTTTTGAGGTTCCAGATGTGGGTTTGTTGATAATGTTGTCCTCTTCAGAATTTCTGTCTTGCTTTTCACTGTTCTCATAATATAAATCTATGGTACATTTCTTTTTGCTTATGGTGTTTGCTTATTTCCTGGCCTTTAAAGAGGTTGCGTTCTCCTGCTGGGGAGCAGAGGTCACTGACCCAAGCTTCTTGTATTGGGAGCCTAGGGTCTGGTCACTGGCTTTGTGTGCTGGGGCTGCAGAAGCTGGCAGTTGGAAGCCATAGGGTTCTGGCAGCTTACCTGGTGTTGGGCTGGAATCAGCAAGACTGGAACTCTAGGGCAGCTATAGTTTGCATTATTTTCCTTTCCTTTTGCTTTCTTCAGCTCCTTTCAGATGGATGTTGCACAGCGTTTATCTGCCTGGGGCCCTTTGTAGTGCTGCTTTTCTTATTTTGCTGAGGCACTGGGAGACCGAGTTGCTGCAGAATGCCGAGGCACCTGGTGGTTTTTTGAGCTGGTTTCCACTGTTTCCCCAGACTTCACTGAGGCACTGGGGAGTGGGTTCCAAGTGTTGGTGTTTGCCTGCTCCGCCACCTGAGTTTCAGGATCTCCTCTTGGTATGCTGAGCTGGGGCCTTCCACTAGCTTGCTTGGTCCCCTCTGGTTCAATCCTGCTCCCCTTACCCCAGGGCAAAAGTGTTCTTATCACTTAATCCCTCAAGCTACCTGTTCTACTGGATTGCTGCACTGTTTTTTTTTTTTCTGATTTAACTGTTCCAGGGTTTTTCCTGGGGTGATATTTTCTGGGCTTTCAGAGGTTGATATGGGAGGTTGAGAGTGGCTTATTTTTTACTCCACCATCTTGGCTCATGGAAGCAGAAGTCTGAAATGATCCTTTACCAATGAAGATTTGCATTTCATTTGAAACTTACAATCCCAGTGTTCCTTTGGGGTATATGGAGATTAAACGATCTCACTATATGGTCTCACCACAAGTTTGTGCCAGAGTAGGAGTTGATTCCAGGTCTTCAAGATTTCAAGGCTTTTGACATTATTTTTTAATTCATTGTGCAACAATGGTTCTCTTTATTCACTTATTGTGCTTTAAATATATAGTTATTTGCATGTGTCATAGATCCTTACTTGATTTTAAGCTCCATAGGGACGGTGTCACTGATTTATATTTTCATCCAGCATAGAAGAGATTACTTTGGACATAGTAGGTGCTTTTAAAAGGTTTGTTGAATTGAATCATTCTTTGCTAACCTGATGCTCTGCTTTGCCTCACCAATGACCTGCTTTTCTTCCCCCAAGTTCATTAGACTGTCCCGCCAAAATGCCTAGGATTAATCAAAATATTTTCCAATGCTTAGTCACCAACACCACTACCACCCAAAGACATAAAATGGACCCTCAGGTGGCTATCAAGACCTCTTTTTTATAGCTTCACTTGTCTGTTCAAGGTCACAAAGGCAAAATAGCCATAGAGATGAGATTTAACCCTAGATCTCCTGGCTCTTAAACCATTGTTCTCTGTACTTCCTATGTGTTTGTGCTCAACATGGTTATAAAGTGAATAGAGCATTGGGCCTGGAGTCAGGAAGACCTGGGTTCCAATTTGACTCCAGACACTTACTAGCTATGTGACTCTGGGCAAGTCACTTAACCTTTGTTTCCCTCAGTTTCCTCATCTGTTAAAATGAGGATAACATAGCAGCTACCTCCCAGGGTTGCTGTGAAGATCAAAGTGTAAACTGTTTATCATAATACCTGACACATAGTAAGTACTCCATAAATATCATCATCATTATTATTGAAAGGGAATACATTTAATAAAACTTTGGCAAAGGCTAGTGCAAAATTTCAGAACACTCTTTCTTCCATGGTACTTCTGTATTTCCCAACTTTGCTACTGTATGTAAGTTGCAGGTTTAATCTGAAACTTTTTCTTCAGTGCTGAAACCTTCCACACCTTAAAATGTCTCTCTCTCATACTGGCTCCTTTCCCCATTTCTGAGTTCTATCCAGGACCTCCATTTTGGGGAGGAGCTCAGGCTGCCAACTTTCATTCTCTTTCCTGGTTCATCTTCTGACTTTCCAGACACAGTTTCCAAGTGGAAACTCAAGTGACTTCTGTTCCTTCCCCTTTCCCTATCCTTCCCTTACACCCTCCCATTTCACCTGCCTTGTGTGTGTGTGTTTTCTCCCTTCAATAGAATGTAAGCTTCCTAAGAGCAGGTACTGTCTTATTTTTCGCATGTAGCTATGTTTTGTATACGTAGGACTTAGCACACTGTCTGAAACATAAGTGCTTCATATATGCTTTTTGCCTAGCCTAAAATATTTAGTAAAACTTTATTTCATGTTGACTGAGAGTTAAATTTATCAAGGTAGATTGTAAACTCTTTTATGACAGGGACTGTTTCCTTTTTTGTCTTTGTATCTCCAAATTCCTGGCAAATAGTGAACACTTAAAAATGTTTGTTGGATTTAATATTTTCCAAATATTCTCGCCTATCACTTTCCTTATATTTTCTTCCTAAAAGCCAATTTGTCTGATGACAAAAGCTATAAAAGTATCATTGAAACAAAATGGAAAATAGAGTATCATTCAGTATCATCAATATTAGGGTAAAGGAAAGCAACAAGAAGGATTCTCACCCCCTTCCTCCCAAGGAAATAAAAATCAATTTTGTCCATTATGGTTGCCTGAATTAATGTGAGCAGATCAGCTCCTGAACACCTACTCCAATTCAAACCTGAAAATAGTACCAGGCTTGAAATCCAGAGGGAATCTATGTGGTGAAGGGCAGCTAGGTGGTTCAGTCTGTAGAGTGCCAGGCCTGGAGTCAGGAAAACTTGACTTCAAATCCAACCTCAGACACTTACTAGTTGTGTGACCCAGGCAAGTCACTTAGTCCTGTTTGCCTCAGTTTCCTCAACTTTAAAATTAGCTGAAGGAGGAAATGCCAAACCACTCCAGTATTTTTGTCAAGGATACCCAAATGGGGTCACACAGATTCAGACATGATTGAGATGACTGAACAAAAAAATACAAGGAAATCCTGTGAGAAACTATAAGAAAGTATTACTTTCAATATATATGCAGAAAAAAATCTACCAGATAGGCATAGAAAATGGGAAAAGAGGAGACTAGCAAAATGGGAAGAATAAAGGGCCACTTGTAGAGCTCTGTAAGTGAAGTCAGCAAGAGAAGGTGGTTTCCCCCCAAAAGCACCATATTGCTCAGAAACTGCCTGTGGAGTCTTTGGAAGAAATTAAGAATGGTGGCATATTGAGAGTGATGGAACCATTGTGATATGTCAGTGAAAAGAAGAGTCAAGAGAAACCTGGAAATGAACATTTATTTTTGCTTTTGGAGCCAGCTCTAAGAAGATACTAACTGTCCTAATAGGGAAATTAGAACTGATTATCTGTTCTGAACCTTAATCCCACCAAAGAATATGGAGGGAAATAAATAATAAAAAGGAAAGTTAAAGGAAAGAGAAGAAAAGAAACATAAAATCTGAGAATATATTGGTTCTGTTCTGATGGTTTTAAGGGAAGAAGAAAAAGGAGGCTAAAAGGAATACTCTACTGCAGAAAGGAAGTAGCATAGGTGGAATCTATATTTCTTGTAATTGGGATCCATGAGAAGAAGAGGATACAAACAGAATACAAAGAAAGGAGAAACTAGAGTTGTGAAAGAGCAGGTGTCAGGTGACCCTCATTTCTATCTGAACCTGTGGAGGATTGAAAAAAAAACATACATGCAAATTTTGGAATAGAAGTACATCAACTTCAGCAGGCAATTAAGTGAGGATGGTTAGAGGTGATAGTTGCAAACAAAACAAATTTCCTAATCCTGAAATACAGATTAAAAGGAAAAGGGGTTAGCAATAGAGAGGCCAAAAAAAGAGAGCAATGGAAACATTTTTTTAATGCACAGAAGAGAAAAGATGGAAGTTCAGAATTAAGCATTGACAGATATGATATTTGAAATTGACACCTAGGAATTACATTTTATTTAAAAGCAAGTGATACATACATGTATGTTTGTATATTTGTACGTGCATGCATATATTACTTTTATGTATTGTGAATTGTGTTATTTTGTACATGAATTTGTATAAGTATTATGTATATATACATTTAAGGATGTATATATATGTATATTCATACACATATATGTGTGTATTTATGCATGTGTATATGCATATATAAATATATTGCTTTAATGAATACATTATTACAAACCCTGATTTTGATATTTGAATATGAAGTGCTCATAGCTTTTAAAATTTAAAGAATGTGCCATTTGTGATCATGCCTGTAGAAAAAATACTTTGAAATGGTATTTAATTTGTCTTAGTGATTGGCAGGTAATAGTTAACATTATAGTTTCATATATATACACATATATACATATATACATACACACACATATATATGTATATACATATATATGTAGTTCACATTTGTACATGCACGTATATTGTATATATGCCCCACAAATAGGTATATGTATGTATACACTCAAATAAATTGCACATATAAATATGCATATATATTTTACATTTGTATGTGGGAACATGTAAATGTCACACATGTATTTTTATATATGCATATGTTTGTACATCTATATGTGCATGTCCAGATCAGAGTCAGGGTATACATATACACATATTTATTTACATGTGTGAGTGTTCACTATATTTCACTGCATACAAATAAATGTTTTGGTAATAAGACATTGAGTAAACGTAAGTCAATTCTCACTACAAGACCATTTCACTTTTCTGGTGGTATTATTGCCAAATTGTTACTTCTGTTACATGATGGATGAATTACTCTCATGGTGGTGACTCCCTAATACACAGTATCAGATGGGCCCTATTTCTTTGATTTCATGGTTGCACATGAGACTCCACCAATCTCAAATTGTCTTGTGATAGCCAAGCAGCAGAATCTCTGCTTAGTATTGCTCCTGCAATCAGTTTTTTGGGCTCTTTTCCCCCTCTCTGCACCTGCTGACCACTTCCTTTCCCATCTCCTAGATGGTAGAGACTAGAAAACCCTTCCCTGGAAGGACAGACTGATTTTTAGTTGTAGCTATCGCAACGAGCTAACAAAAGGCAGATTGCAGAATGAATGACCTCAGCTTAAGATTATTATTTTTTTCTTTTTAATTCTAATAATCAGAATGGAGGCTGCAATGCCATGTCTGAGATCAGCATCTGATTTATGATTAGTATTTCCCATCTTCCTCCTCTTCCTTTATAATTTATTTTAGCATGACTATTAATTTAGTCAAGTACAGATGTAAACAAGGAGACAGGGTTTATTTTCTTCTTACCCAGCCTCCATTTCTGCCTGATTTCTTCTCTATATATCTTCTTTTATATATACTTATATATCAGTATAGGTATACATGTATTGTGTATGTATTTATATGTACACATATGTATGCATGTGCATGTGTACAATGGAGAGAAAGGGAGACAGAGAGACAGAGAGAGAAACAGAGACAGAGATATATTTCCTGGGTTTCCATGGTCAAAAAATTAATATCATTTTGTAATCAATATGATTGTGATAAATCTTCCCATACCTATATTCCTCATAGGCTATGAAAATAGACAAAAAATAGAGACAAATTGAATAGGGAAAAAAGAAGAAGTGCATTGTATTCTATTTGGGAAATTTTGCAGTAACTTCAGTGATCACACTTGGATTCCTGATATGAAATCCTCTTTTTTCAAACATGTTATTCTCTAGGTTATGCCATATTGCTTGGATCATGGAACATGATTTCCAAAAGATCAAAATTAAGGTGAATCATAAAGCATTATAGAGATATGGCAAGTATAAGGAAACTGTAGAGGGTTATAGTACCTTCAATTACTTGTACATAAGAAGTGAACCCAAGTAATAATTATCACTGAAGCATAAAATGAAACAGAAAGGTGGAGGAGAGTGAATAGTAACTCTTGGAAATTGCAAGCATTGCAATAGTACCTACAAAATTTTGTAAAAGCTTAGGGTTAGACCTCTATCTATCACTTTGAGTATAATCTCTTTCAGCACTTGTAGGAGGACATGACATGAACACAAGTAACACTTATGGATTAGTAGTTATTGAATCTTTATGTATTTTGGTAATAACAAAGTGGCAGATTTTTCCCCTTCAGCATAGAGTCAAAATCAAAGAGACATTCTTGACCAATGATGGGGACCTCCAGATATTCCTTTCAGTAGATGATATTTTGTTAATTATATCAAGCCTCAGAAAATATCAGGGGTTTCAGTGTGATATCCATAATGAATAATTCACCTAATTGTCTCTACAGAAGACCATGGAAATAACAATTGACAATTGTATATACTATGATATATATTTATATGGGCAACCCATAGAGGGTGTCTGTCAGACAATACAGCTTGGATAGATGGAGAAGATGAAAAGTGAGCTGGAATTAGAAATGAGTAGGAGGAAGATAAGAGGTTACAAGGCCTTTCGGAAACTGTTCTGTGTTGTGCATGACACTCCATGATGACTAGTCATATAGCACTTTAATCTCCAAAGAAATGAAGTTGGGGATCACTGAAAGGGCAATGTTGATGTGTATAATGGACATGAACATGATGCAAAACATTATAAATGAGCAATCACCAAGGAAATATCATATGTAGGATGTGACCAGGGAAAACTGTGACTAGGGGAAAAATAAGTATGGGTTCATCATGTAGGAAAAGGAAGGAATAATTAATGAATATCTTTCATGCTGCATCTGTATTCATATAATGTTCAGAGAATGTAAAAAACCCCTACTGAATGGACCTCTTCTGGTTGATTTGCAAAAGGACATTTACAAGAGCTACATTGAATGGGAAAACATGGATGAGCTATGATCTGTATCACTAAAGGGATATCCACAATACATTGGAGTATCAGAATGGTATCTATGAATCAAATTCAGAAAGGTTATAAAGGTAGGGTTTATCATCTGCAACAGTGAAGGTAGTCCCCACATTGATGAGGTCATAATACCATAAGAATATTAAAAATATCAATGTATAATATGACAATGTCTTCAAATTATGAGAAAAACATTGTTAAAAAAGGTAATTTAATCAATTCAGAATTAATTAATTTGAACAATTCTGTATCACAGAGATAGAACTGGTTTATTAATAATCAATTTGTTACTGTATTTCACCCTATTAAACCTACTATGGTTGTGATTTATCCATATAGTCTATCTTGATTTTTTTTGCTGATATTTTTCCCTTCTCGATTCCCAACTCTCTCCTTTGTAGTCTGTCTCAAGATGAACTTAAATGGATACGTAACTGTGCCAAATTTGAACTGGCAAATTTTTGACTCACTTCAATGAACTTAAGAGCTCTCCTTGAAGTGGGTTATAGTTTTTTTCTAAACTGTTTGCTTAGATTTTAACTATTATTATGATGTAAAACATTAAAAAATAATCTCAGTGAATGCTAAATAATCTAAAAATCTTTGGATAACCATTACATCCATTGATCAGAAATAATAATTGTGTCCTTTAAAATTTATTGCTGAGAAATAATACTGAGAAAACCATTCAATCCCCATTTTCTCAGATTTTAAAAATGACATAAAGAAGAATTCAAAGTGCTTTGAGATCTGGATAGTACAACCAGAAAGATCTATTGCTTTCACATTATTTGCAACTCTTCCCCATCAGTAACTTAGGAAATATCAGTGATCACATGGGGTTTCTTTTTTAATGAAGATATGTTATTTCATCAATGAAGGTACTACCTGAAGAGCAATGACCCACCACTGATAAAATCAGCAACAAATATGTTACATAATTTTAAAATTTCCATAGATAAAAAGAGGTTCAGTGATTTGTATGTAGATAATATTTCACTACTTACTGTTATTGGCAGGATTGGATTCTAGTTCTGCTTTACTATCTACCATAGCACAATGCTTCTCCTCACTCTTTCTCATTTCTTTGTGTGGGATGTGGAGATCTCAAGGGAAAATTCCCCTGAGTCTGTTTGTTTTGTTTTGGGCTTCTAGTTTTAGAGACTTGGTCTTTGGGAAACATATGTATCATAAATAGTGACAAAGGAAAAGAAAAGAAACTCTTTGTGAAAAAGGAAGAAAAATATTTAAACTCTTTCTTCAAATATTTCCATTAGAGAAGGTATATTTATTTTTTAAAAAGAAAACTTCCCAGTTCTGAACCTGTATTTCAGAGAGAATATCATTTTCCAGGCTATATTATATAGACTCTGAATGTCTTAGTGTTTTAAGAGAAAAATGGCAAGATTGTTGATTTAGGAATATATCAAATATATCATATTTACCAAAATAATGGCAGGTTCTAAGAATGAACATCTTATACACCTAGATTTCTAGTATATGATCATATAATATTAGTCATCATATAATTAATCAATAAACCATTATTAATCACCTACTATGTGCCAGGCAGTGTGGATAAGCACTGGAGATAAATAACAGAGACAAAAAACAGTTCCTGTTCTCAAGAGACTTATAATCTAATGGGAAAACAATGTGCAAATAAATATATACAAAGCAAACTTTCCCCAAGACAAATAGAAAATAATTAACTGAGGGAAGGAACTAGGATTAAGAGACATTGGGGAAGGATTCTAGTAAAATATGGAATTTTGGTTAGAAATTAAAGGAAATGAGGCAGGTCAGAAGGTGGGGCAAAGGAGGGAGAACACTTCAAGTGCAGGGGACACCAGAAACCTGTAATGTCTTGGTCACAGTCAAAATACATTATTAAACACCTTCTAAGTGCCAGATACTGAGCTAAGCATAATGAATACAAAGAAACACAAAAGATAGACCATGTTCTCAAGGATCTCACAGTTTAATGGTCCATTCAGTTGAACCCTGTATGATGTTAAACAAATTGCTTAACCTCCCTGAGTTTCAGTTTCATCACCGATAAAAGGAAGGGCTTAGGTTAGATGACCTCTGAGATCCCTGTCAGCAGTAATTAATTCTATGAGCCTGTGATTCTGGGATCCTATTTTTCTATGATTACCTTTATTTTAAAGACAAGAAAAAAAATGCCCAGAGAGATGGAAGTGACTTGACCAGCATCATAAGCTAATAATTGACAAAACCTAAAAGCCCCTAGAACTCAGGTTGACTGGCTCAAGGACAGTGCTCTTAGATATTAGATTGCTTTTCCGTGTGTGTGTGTGTGTGTGTGTGTGAGAGAGAGAGAGAGAGAGAGAGAGAGAGAGAGAGTAGAGGGAGAGAGAGAGAGAGGTTTTAAAATGATACATTATACTGAAAAAGGAAAACAAAAAGTAGAATGGAATAATAAAATATTGTTTTCAAAATTTGCCTAAGGGTTAATAGCTATATTAAGTTTTAGTAACTTCAGTACCTTTGATGCACATAACTTACTCTCAGAACACTAATTCAGTTGTACCTATTTAGATCCCTGAAGTGCAAGAATTCTCATATTGGGGAATAATGAATCTCAACAGCTGGACTTTTATAGCTGAGCAGATATATATGGCACCATAAATAAATCAATACTTTTATTTTATGCTATAGTCAAATTATTTTGTCTCTCTTAAATTAAGTCTTAATGAATGCTATTTTTAAGGCCTGAGAATTTAAAGAAAACTTCATCCCAAAGCAGAGATGTATTTCTTTATGTGGCATTAGATAGCAGTAATACTAGTGCTAGAGTAAAAAAAAAAAAAGGCAGAACTAGCACAAATTTTAAATCCATTTTTTTCCTCAAAGCTGAAGCCATGGGGAAGAGATTGCATTTCCCCAAAACCTTGAGAAGGAAAGAAGAGGATGCATCACCTAAGTAACAGGGGGTTAGGGAAAGAGCTCCCCACCCTGCAATATAGAGAAGATATGTTAAAAATCTACTCTCACATCTCCTTATGATCATACTCAGGCTAGTTTGTAACCACTTCCCTTAAATATCCAACTCCTCATGTACAGGGGAAAATAAAATGCAATGTAATGGTTGAGAAATAGGTGGGTAGGGTCAATTGGTACTTCCCTCTCCCAGGTTCTCTCTGGCAAAGGGAGTGTTTAAATGGTGAACATAAATATTCTCTAAAAGCACACTTAGAAGGCTGCTTAAAGGGATTCCTTTTAGATCAGAGCATTGTGAGAGTTAAACAATACTCCTTCTCTCATTGAGTTTTCATCTTTATCAGCAGGGATTTGGTTGGGTTTATTAGATGACACTTATGAGTGCCTACCTTGGAAATATGTCTAGGAAAGCATATATGGTATCAGTGTGTGCCTCTTAAAGATTCCTGTAGGTCAAAGTCTTGAGTTCTTATTGAATTGTAGACTTGATGTTTTGTTATTGATGCCAGTGTTTCCTATGATACTCTAACTAAACACAACATGAAAAGAGATTCACAATAATCACATTATTTTATGTATTTTTTTTCCTTTTAGATGGGGAACAATGGGTATAGAGTATTACATTCATTCCCATATATAGCTATAATATCAGGTTTTTTAATTTTTTTATTTCTTGCGTTTTTTTCTTTTGTTATTAGGAAAAGATTGCTTTCTCTTTGTGTGTGCACATGTGCTTACAAGTATAGAAAGAGAGAGAATGAGAGTCCAGAAAAGACTATAATGAAAAAGCAAAAAGCATTATTAAACTTTTTTTTTAATATATCTAGAACACTTGGGTGAAAGACATTTGTGAAACAATAACATACCTGGGTCATTAAAAAAGAATGTTGCTCATCATTATTTTAATTGTTTTCACCCATGTTTTTGCTTATCCTGGTATTAAGCATAATGCTTTCTAAAAAAAAAAAAAAGTCTATAGAGAACATAGGAATAAATTGAGTCTTCCTTAAAATAATGAGTAGCATCTACCTAAAACCTTCAGCAAGCATTATATGTAATGGAGACAAGCTAGAAGCATTTCCA
>NW_020954652.1:7360399-7491088 GCF_900497805.2 Vombatus ursinus
GGATGTCCATTATTGCCACTGTTGTACAATATCATACTGGAAATGCTGGCTTTAGCAATCAGAGAAGGAAAAGAAATTGAAGGTAATTAGAATAGGCAAAGAAGAAAAAAGCTATCACTCTTTGCAGATGATATAATCATATATTTAGAGAATCTGAGAGAATCATGTAAAAAACTACTTGAAATAATAAACAACTTTAGCAAAGTTGGAGGATATAAAACGAACCCACATAAATCATGGGCATTGCCATATATTACCAACAAAACCCAATGGCAAGAGATAGAAAGAGAAATTCCATTTAAAGATACTGTAGACATTATAAAATATTTAGGAATGTACCTACTGAAACAAACCCAGGAACTATATGAACACAATTACAAAGCACTTTCCACACAAATAAAGTCAAATCTAAATAATTGGAAAAACATCAGTTGCTCCATGGGTAGGCTGAGTTAATATAATAAAATCGGCAATTCTACATAAATTAATTTACTAATTCAGTACCATATCAATCCGATTGCAAAAAAATACTTTATAGAGCTAGAAAAAAATAATAAGATCCATTTGGAATAACAAAAGGTCCAGAATATTAAGGGAATTAGTGAAAAGAAAGGGAAGGTGGTCTAGCTGTTCCAGATCTTAAATTGTATTATAAAGAAGCAATCATCAAAACTACTTGGTACTGGTTAAGAAATAGAGTGTTGGATCAGTGGAATAGGTTAAGTATGCAAGACACAGTAGTCAATGACAATAGTAATCTACTATTTGATGAATCCAAAGACCCCAGCTTCTGGGATAAGAACTCACTATTTGACAAAAAACAAAACAAAAAAAAAAAAACTGCTGGGAAAACTGGAAAAGAGTATGGCAGAAACTAGATATAGACCAGAATCTCATACCATATTCCAAAACAAAATCAAAATGGCTTCATGATTTAGATATAAAGGCTGATACTATAAGCATGCTGAGAGAGCAAGGAATAATTTGCCTATCAGATTTATGGAGAACAGAATAATTCATGACCAAACAGGAGATAGATAACATTACAAAAAGCAAAAGAGATAACTTTGATTACATTAAATTGCAAAGTTTTTGCACAAACAAAGCCAAAGCAACCAAGATTAGAAGGAAAGTAGACAACTGGGAAAGAATTTTTATAAACAATCTCTCTGTTAAGGACCTCGTTTCTAACATATAGAGAATTAAGTCAAATTTATAAGAATACAAGTCATTCCCCGTTTAATAAATGGTCAAAGGATATGGAGACAGTTCTCAGATGAAGAAATTAAAGCCATCTGTAGTCATATGAAAAAATGCTCTAAATCGCTGTTGATTAGAAAAAGCAAATCAAAATAACTCCAAGGTACCACATCACACCTATCAGATTGGTCAACATGACAAAACAAGAAAATGATAAATGTTGGAGAAGATGTGGGAAAATTGGAACACTAAAGCATTGTTGGTTGAATTCTGAAATGATCCAACTATTTTGGAGAGCAATTTGGAACTATGCCCAAAGAGCTTTAAAAATGTGCATACCCTTTGACCCAGCAATAGCACTTCTGGGGCTGTATCCCAGAGAGATCACACAAATGAGGACCCACAAGTACAAAAATATTAATAGCAGCTCTTTTTGTGGTGGCAAAGAATTGGAAATTGAGAGGATGCCCATCAACTGGGGAATGGCTGAACAAGTTTTGGTATATGAATGTAATGGAATACTATTGTGCTATAAGAAATGATGAGCAGGCAGACTTCAGAAAAAACCTGGAAAGACTTGTATGGACAGATGCTGAGTGAAGTGAGCAGAACCATGAGAACACTGTACACAGTAACAGCCACACTGTGTGATAGCTACGTTGATAGACTTAGCTCTTCTCAGCAATGCAAGTATCTAAGACATCTCCAAAGATCTCATGATGGAAAATTCTAACCACATTCAGAGAAATAACTGTAGAGTTTGAATTCAGATTGAAATATACTATTTATTATCTTTTTCTTTTGTTTTGTTTTATCTTTCTTGTGGTTCCTCCTATTGGTTCTAGTTCTTCCTTACAACATCACTAATGTGAAAATATGTTTAATAGGAATGTATATGTATAGCCTATATCAGATTACATGCTGTCTTGGATAGAGTGGGGAGGAGAGAGGGGGAGAAAAGTTTAAAACCCAAAAGCTTATGGAAGTGATTGTTGATAAATCAAAATAAATTAATAAAAAAGTATATAGATAAAAAAAAATACCATATATGCCCATCAAGGAGCTGGTGTCCAGGTGAGCACAGAGTAATTCACACACCTCATTCAGCAAACTTCATTTAACACACAGCGTAAATACTCACATTCATCCATTCAGATATGCACTCAGGCCTTCTTGCCCTCTGTACCTACTTCCTTTTTTTGGTCTCCTCCCTCAACCCACATACATCTTTCCAACTCTAGCTCTGGGCACAATAATGAAATCTATACAACCTTGGTCCTAGAAAAGTTATGTGAAATGTGTGCCCCATGTATTGATTCACCATGCCTTTGCCTCCCAAGACCATAACTCCCTTCCCTGCCCTCCATTATTCTGAATGTATTTTCTTCCCTTATTATACTATAAGCTCCTGGAGAACAAAAGTTATCTTGATTTCTTTATTTGTATTGTCAATACTTATAGTGCATTCAATACAGTTTTTTTTTTCATTCATTAACTCAAGAAAGAACTGTAGAACAACATTGGTGTGTACTGGGTCTGCATCTGAAAGAGATTACTAAAAAAAATAGGACCCACATGAACAAAGATATTTATGGCAGCTCTTTTTGTGGTGGCAAAGAACTGGAAATTGATCCTCATCAATGTTTGAACAAGTTGTAGTATATGAATGTAATTGAATACTTCCCTTTCCCTTCCCTTTTCCTCCTTCTTCTCCTCCTCTTCCTCGCCTTTACCTTTACCATTGCATTCTCTCTCTCTCACTCTCCCCTTTCTTCTCTTTTCCTCTCTCTGTCTGCTCTTTTTCCCTGTCACTATTTCTGTGTGTTGTTCTTGATGCTTCCTATAAACACAAACTTCTTTGAGGAGAATACTGTTTCATTAACCACCAATCAAGAAACATTTATTTAGAAGCTATTGTTTTAAGTTCTAAGGATTCAAAGACAAAAGACAGATGGTCCTTTGCCACAGGGGAACTTACATTCTGTCTGTACATCAAATAATAACGTCTTATCCAGGCATAAAGTACTTACCCAGGACATGAGCTAAGTGCTTGTGATATAAAGATGAACGTTAAATAGCCCTTGCCCTCAAGGGATTGCATTCCAGGTAAGGAAGAAACATGTACACACATTAGCAGATTAATTTCAAAAATACATACACATATACACACATGTGTATGTATGTGTATATGTATATATGTACATGCATGTATATGTGTGTATGTGTACACATATGCATGTGTATACATATATGCATATGTATGTACGTGTGTATATACATGCATGCATGCATGCATGCCAAGTAAATATGGAGAAATTTCAGGCAGAAGAGTAGGGAGGCTCTAGTAGCTCTGGGGATCAGAAAAGCATATATTCTGTGGAGCAGAGGTATTGAAAACTCTGTTATATGTGTGGGGAACAGTTTGTTTAAAGGCATGGTGATGGGAGAAAGAAGGGCCAGACAGTATGGTATTAATGAATGAGAATCATTTTCTTTTTTTGGAGTCAGAGAATAAAGTTCATATATATCCTACTTTTAACACTTACTTCCTATATGATCCTGTATGATTACTATTCCGTAATCAAGTTGCTTAATCTTTGTGGACCTCTGTTTCCTTATCTAAGAAATGAGTGGGTTGGGCTGAATAGCCTTTGAGTTCACTTCATTTTCTAGAGCTAAAATCCTGGGGTTCTATAATTCTGTGATGCATGAAGGACAGCAAGTGAGGTAGTTCAGTTGGATCATTGTGTGTATGAAGAGGAAAAATGGATAATGAGTCTGAAGAGTAGACTGGAGCCATTGCCAGTCATTTTGACCTATGTCTTGCCTGTGGATTCTGAATGACCCTGGAGGAGAGAGTGAAGCCGATGCCTTTGTACAGTCCTACCTCACTTAAATCCATTTCACTTGTAAGCCAAGACATCACCCTCCTGATGTCATTGGTCCTCTTCCAGAATGAAGGGTGAACAACAATCTGTGATTAGTAGTAGCTGCCCCACTTGGGACCCAACTAACCAATTCCAGATGGGCAATGCTGCTATTTCCTTCCTTCTTTCTTCCCTTCCTTCCTTCCTTCTGTCCTTCCTTCTTTCTCTCCCTCTTTCCACTGGGAGAATCATATCCTTCCATTTGAGTGCTCCGTCCAAAGGAATATAAGTTTTGATGGCTTATACTTTGCAAGTTATCTTGGGGTTTAGGGGGAAGATTTTTTTTTCTTCTGCCCCACTTATTTATTCTCTCATTGTTTTTTGTTTGTTTAAAAAAAAACTGGGATAATTAACCTCTTTTTCTCATGTAGTTTAATTTACAATTTCTTGAAATATAGCTCTGGAAAACCAGGCTTTGATACTTGACTATGCCTTTAAACCCAAATCACTCTGGCTCTCAGTGATTGGCCAAAAATAGGTCCCAGCCCACATCTCACTTACTCTTTGTTTAGGCTTTGATGGCTCAGAGAGAGTGAAAATTGCAATTGTTTCTGTTCTGATGAGAATCCCTGAGGGTCTTCCACTCCAATACTGATTCTTCTGAGAAGGTACACATTGAGGCATCTTTTGCCTCAATTCTTACTTATCCTTTTATCACTGAATGTGTATTGCTTTAGACCAACAAACCTGAGAAAAGACGTTAGTTTAAAAAGGTCAAGGTCTCTGACTACATCCAAGGCCATTGCCAGTCATACTGACCTATGTCTTTCCACTGGACTCCTAGTGAGGGTAAGTAGTGAGGGTGATGATTTTGCACAACAACCTTCCCTCACTTAAATCCAATCCACTTGCAAGTCAAGACACCACTTTCCTGATGCCATTGGTCCTCTTCAAGAACACAGGATGAACAACAACAATAAAGGATTTAATTTGCAGCAAAGAAAAGTTTATATTGAGATAGTAGGAAACCAGAATTCCTTCTTGAGCAAGGGAGTGTTTTGCTGCCGCTCACTGGCCATATCCAACCCATGATTCCTTCCTACAGTCTCTGCAGACAGGTCCCTCCTGCCGTGGGACTCTGGATTCTTGATTGATGAGAGTTCCCCATATTTAGTTGATAACCAGATCACCAAGCTGCTTTTTGCCTCTCTCCATTCCACATTGTCACATGCATACTCTTCTTTACCACTGTCCTCTCCCCTACCCATTTTCATCTCTACTTCTGGGAATAGTAATCATATCAAAACATACATTTCTGGAACAAAACACACCCCCTGTACAAAAGTCCCCTACATATGTGGCAGCCTCCTATTAGAATGCAGCTCTTGAGGGAAAACATTGTTTTGCCTTTCTATTTATATCCCTATCAATTGTTGCAGTGTATAATATATAGTACTTAATATAATTACTCTTAATAGATAGATTTCTAAATATTATAATTTTATAACATCACAAATTTAGATATGAAATGAACTTCAGATAACATCTATTCCAATCTTTTCAATTTTCAGATGTGGAAATTAAGGCCTAGAAAGGTAGCACAGATAGCATATTTATTTCTATCAAGTTTTGCAATATATAACAATTGAGCCTCAGAGAATTATATCTGATTCAGGGATAGGGAGTGGAAAAATACATTTGTCTACCTTCTGCTTGTATCAGATCTCATATTTCTAGGGAACATTGCTTTGCTTTTAAATAAAAAAAGATGATAACTCCACTTAAAAACATGACAGTAATATCTCCGCTCAAGTTTGGTTCTGATGCCAATCATGGCATTGAGGTAATTATGGGTTTTTGAGATTATTTCAGATAGTGAACTCTGGTAAATCCTATCAATTACTGTCAACTCAATTTATTTTAACAAACATTTATATTCAAAACAGAAAAAGTATTCCAGTAAAGTGAAAAAAAAATCTATATCTGCTATCCAAGGACTAGGCTACATTCATGATGAAGTTGGACAGAGAGGGATGGAGTTTTTAGCGTAATTACCAAAACTATCTACTGATTTTATATATATATGTGTGTGTGTGTGTGTGTGTGCATGTGTGTGTGTGTATGTATATATGTATTATATATATACATACATATCTGTAACACATTCAAAGATTTTAAAAAGGGGAAAAGGGATAAATAATAAGATATGCAAGCAGAAAAAGAGAAAAGCAAAGAATTAAAAAAATCTTAATAAGCACAAACAAAATATTCAAAATAAAAGATGAACAACTTTGAAACAGTAAAAACTGCAATATAAATAACTTACAAAATTTGTATGTTTTGATGAATAGCAAATATTAAGCATTTACTATGTATCTAGTACAGTAATATACACTGGGAATTTTCTTTTGTAACAGACAGTCCCTACTGTTAAGGAGTTTATATTCTAGTAGGGGAGACAACATATGAAGGGGAGCGGTGACTAAAACAGAGAGTTATAGTCTGGGAATTAGAAAAGATGAATAAGGGATAAATAAGGTAGTCCATAGACATCCCCTTTCAAGAGACAATGATTTTTAGGTATTTTAGGTATTTAGGGTTATTTAGGTATATGTGTGAATAGATATACATATGCACATGTATATTATTTATGATTCCCAATAGATCTAATGTGACTTCCAGAGGTCTAACATATCTTTCTTAAAATTCTAATCAGATTTTTTATTTATTTCTAGTTTATATTTATTTGATTTCTTTGTCAGATAGGGAGATATTAAGGTATCCAAGAATGATTGCTATCTATTTCTCCCTATAATTTCCTTTAGGTATTTATATGTTGTGTTGATAAGTGAATACATATACACACAGATGTATGCACACATATATTTACTATAGATATGTGTACACATGCATGCGTGCATATATACATATAAAACTGTATGTGTGTCTTAAGGTACCAATAAGCATAATGAAGATTCCATGTTTCTCTCATTTAACTGTGTCAATTTTTCAATATGACATTTTCTGAAATCACAACTGACAGCCCTATATCTTAGGAATTTACAGGAATCATAATAAATTCTATTATACATCTTATCTCTCTCTGATTGTGTATCAAGTTCATTTTTAAGGACTTATTAAATTATGCTTTCTAATCCGTTCTTCTACCTGGGTCTATTTGATGTATGAATTCATCCCATTCATATTCACTGTTATGATGGTTGACTCTGTATTTTCTTATGATATCTTACAATGTTTCATTTCTTTGCACGATGACCTTTTTTCTTTTTAACAAGGCAAAAAAAGGTGCTAAGAGAAAATGATTAGGATTAATAGTGGTTACCTGTAATTGTAGTGCTTTCATTCTTTTCCTTTGCTGCCCTCTCTCTACCCCACCCAAACATGTTAATTCATCTTATCCTTTTCATTTTCAGTGATTGAAGCTTACTTTCTTTGTCTCTAATTCTTCCCCAAAACTAACTTCTCTTTTATACTTCACTCTTTCCTTACCTTGTCTCATCAATTTCTGGTTGACTTAAATGTTTTTCTTTTTTTAACGAATATTTTTTTTCTCAATTACATGTAAATCTATTTTAAACATGAATTTTTAAAAATAATTTAAAGTTCCATATTCCCTCCCTCTCTTCCTTTCCAAACCCCTCCATGAGAAGGCAACCATTTTGATATAGATTGTACATGTGTAGTCATGCAAAACAAATTTCCTTATCAGCCCTGTTGCAAAAAAGAACACAGACTCCCCCAAAAATAAAGTTAAAAAATGTGCTCTGATCTTCCTTCATCCTCCCTCAGTTATTTCTCTGAAGGAGCACTGAATTTTTCATCTTAAATCCTTTGGAATTGTTTTGGATCATTGTATTACTGAAAATAGCCAAGTTAGTCATAGTTAATCATCATACTATATTGCTGTTATTGTGTACAAAAATATCCTGGTTCTTCTTTACTTTGAAACTTCATATAAATCTTCCCAGGTTTTTCTGAAACTTTTGTTCTTCATTTTTTATAGTGCAATAGTATTCCATCATAATCATGTTCCTAACTTATTCAGCCATTCCCCCAATTGATGGAATTTCCAATTTCCAATTCTCTGCCTCCACAAAAAGAGCTGCTATACATTTTTGTACTTATAGGTTCTTTTCCTTTGTTTTTTTAATCTCTTTTTGATATAGACCTAGTAGTGATTATAGCTGGGTAGGAAGGTTTGCAGATTTTTATGTTCTTTTGGGCATGGTTCTAAATTGCTCTGCAGGATGACTGGATCAGTTCACAGTTCCAGCAAGAGTACATTAATGTCCTAAGTGTTCCACATATCCTCCAACATTTGTTGTTTTCCTTTTCAATCATATCATCCAATTTGATAGTTGTGAAATAATACCTCGGAGGTATTTTAGTTTGCATTTCTCTAATCAATAGTGATTTAGAGAATTTTTTTTCATATGACCATAGGCAACTTTGATTTTTTTTTCTTCTGAAAACTGCCTGTTAAAATCCTTTGAATATTTATCAAGTCAGGAACGGCTCTTATATTTATAAACTTGGATCAGTTCCTTATATATTTAAGAAATAAGGCCTTTCTCAGAGAAACAAGCTATTTCCTGCTTTCCTTCTAATTCTGCATGCATTAGTTATGTTTCTGCAAAAAAAAAATAATTTCATGTAATCAAAAATTATCCATTTTACTTTATTGTGTTCCTCTTTGTCTCTTCTTTGGTTACAAACTCTCCCCTTATCCATTAATCTGATAGGTAAAATTTAAAATATTCCTCTAATTTACTTGTAATATCATTCTTTATGTCTAAATCATTTATCCATTGGACCTTATTGTGATATGTAGTTTGAGATGTTGGTCCATGTCTAGTTTCTTCCAGACTCCTTTCCAGTTTTTTGAGAAAATTTTGTCAAATGGTGAGGTCTTACCCCTAAAGCTTAGATATTTGGATTAAACATTAGATTACTATTGTCATTTGCTATTTTATGTTGTGAATCTTGTTTTTCCACTGACTTACTACTATCTATTTTTTTATCTAACACCAGATTGTTTTGATGATTACCACTTTGTAATATACTTTGAAATTTGACACTGCTAAGGTACCTTCTTTTAGTTTTTAAAAATTAATTATCTTAATATGATTGGGTTTTCATTTTTCCAGATGAATTTTGCTCTTTTTTTCTATTTTTTTCTAGCTCACTCTCTCTCTCTCTCTCTCTCTCTCTCTGTATGTATATACACACACTTATACACATATTTATGTGTGTATATATATAAATATATATGTTTGATTAGTATGGCACTGAACAAACAAATTAATTTAGAGAGAATTGTCATTTTATTGTATTGATTGAACCCATCCATGAGGAGTGGATTCTGCAATTGTTAATATTTGTCTTGTATAAAATGTCTTCTAACTGTGTTCTATAATCCCTGCATTTATTTTGACTGGTAGATTCCCAAGTATTTTATATTATCTGAATTTATTTTAAATATAATTTATCTTTCTATCTCTTCTTACTGGCTTTTGTTGACAGTATACAGAAATTTTACATAGAAATTTGTAACTTTGCATATTTTATATGAAAATAGTAATGAAATGATTTCTGCAGGTTTATTTTGTATCTTACAACTTTTCTAAAGTTGTTCCTCATTTAAATATTTTTTGGTTGATTCTCTACGGTTCTCTAGGTATACTATCATATTGTATACAGTAATAGTGTTGTTTTCTTATTTCCTATTTTTATTTCTTTATCTTATTGCTATATATTTGCTACACACATGCACACACATATATATTTATAAATATATATATACATATATATATTTGTTTATTGCTATTACTTATAATAATGAATAACAGTAGAGATAATGGACGTCTTTGTTTCACTGATGATCTTACTGAGAAAGCTTCTAGTTCATCCCCATTACAGATGATACTTCCTCTTGGTTTGAGACAGATACCAACTATCATTTTAATAAAGGTTTCATTTATTCCTATGCTTTCTAGGGTTTTTGTTGTTTTTTTTATGGGAATTAGGGTTGTGTTTTGTAAAAAAAAAATTGTTGTTGTTTTTCTTATTGATGTGGTCAATTATGCTGATAATTTGCCTAATATTGAATGAGTCCTGCATTCCTGGTATGAATCCATCTTGATCAGAGTATATAATCTTTGTTATATATTAATGCAATCTCCTTGCTAGTATTATATTTAGATTTTTGCATCAATATTCTTTTCTTTTCTTTTTAGTTTTCAACATTCACTTACACAAGATCTGGAGTTCCAAATTTTCTCTCCATCACTCCTCTCTCCCCTCCCCAAGATAGTGTGTATTCTAAATACCCCTTCCCCTGATATTCCCTCCCTTCTATCACCCCCACTTCTCTTATCCTCTCCCATTTCTATTTTCCTGTATGGCAGGATAGATTTCTACCCCATTGTCAGTATATCATATTTCCCAGTTGCATATAAAAACAATTTTTAACATTTGTTTTTAAAACTTTGAATTCCAAATTCTCTCCCTTCCTCCCTGCCCACCCAGTTTCACTGAGCAACTCGATACAGGTTATATATGTGTATTCATGCAAAACACTTCCTTAATAGCCATGTTGCAAAAAACTGACTATATTTCCCTTCATCTTATCCCACCCTCCACATTTATTATATTGTCTCCTTTTACCCTGTCCATCCTCAAAAGTGTTTGCTTCTGATTACTCCCTCGCCCAATCTGTGCTACCTTCTATCATGCTGCCCTCTCTTATCCCCTTTCCCCCTATTTTCCCATAGGGTAACACAGATTTCCATACCCAATTGAGTATGTATGTTATTCCCTCCTTAAACCAAATCTAATGAGAATAAGATTCATTCATTCCCTCTCACGTCCCTCCTCTTCTCCTCCATGGTAAAAATATTTTCTTCCCTTTTTTATATGAGATAATTTATCCAAATCAACTTCTCCCTTTCTCCTTCTCTCTATACAATCTTCTCTCACACCTTAATTTTATTTTTTGATGTTATTCCTTCATATTCAACTCACCCTCACCTCTGTCTATAAATATACCTTCCTACTACCCTAATACTGAGAAAGGTCTCATGAGTTAAAATATCATCTTTCCATATAGAAATGTAAACAGTTCAACTTTAATAAGTCCCTTAAGATTTCTCTTTCCAGTTTACCTTTTCATGCTTCTCTTGAGTCTTGTATTTGAAAGTCAAATTTTCTATTCAGCTCTAGTCTTTTTATCAATAATGCTTGAAAGTCCTCTATTTCACTAAATATTCATTTTTCCCCTGAAGGATTATACTGAGTTTTGCTGGGTAGGTGATTCTTGGTTGTAATCCTATCTCCTTTGCTCTCCATAATATCATATTCCAAGCCCTCTGGTTCCTTAATGTAGAAGCTGCTAAATCTTGTATTATCCAGATTGTGTTTCCACAATACTTGAATTGTTTCTTTCTGACTGCTTGAAACATTTTCTAGTTGATCTGTTAGCTCTGAAATTTGGCTATAATATTCCTGGCAGTTTTCATTTTGGGATCTCTTTCAGGAGGTGATCAGTGGATTCTTTCAATTTATATTTTGCCCTCTGGTTCTAGAATATCAGGGCAATTTTTATTGATAATTTCTTGAAAGATGATGTCTAGGCTCTTTTTTTTTTATTATGACTTTCAAGTAGTCCAAAGATTTTTTAAGTTATCTCTCCTGGATCTATTTTCCAGGTCAGTTTTTTTTTAATGACATATTTCACATTGTCTTCTATTTTTTTCATTCTTTTGGTTTGTTTTATAATGTCTCAATTTCTCATAAAGTCATTAGCTTCCATTTGCTTCATTCTAATTTTTAAGAAAGGATTTTCTTCAGTAAGCTTTTGGACTTCCTTTTCCATTTGGCCAATTCTGCTTTTTAAGGCATTCTTCTCCTCATTGGCTTTTTGGACCTCTTTTGCAATTTGGGTTACTCTATTTTTTATTTTTTTCTTAATTTTTAAATTTTTTTAAATTTAATTTTAATTTATCAACAATCACATCCATAAGCTTTTGAGTTTTAAATTTTTCTCCCCCTCCCTCCCTACCTCTCTCTCCAAGATGGTGTGCAATCTGATATAGGCTATCCATTTACATTCTTATTGAACATATTTTCACATTAGTGATGTTCTAAGAATTAAAATAGGAGGAACCACCAGAAAGAGGAAAGAAAACACAACAGAAGGAAAAAAATAGCAAATAGTATGCTCCAATCTGTATTCAAACTCCATAGTTCTTTCTTTGGATGTGGATAGCATTTTCCATCATGAGGCTTTTGGAGATGTCTTAGATCCTTGTATTGCTGAGAAAGGTTAAGTCTGTCAATATTAGTCATCATACAATGTGACTGTTGCTGTATACAATTCTCCTGGTTCTGTTCACTTCACTCAGCATCAAACCATACAAGTCTTTCCAGGTTTTTCCAAAGTCTGCCTGTTCATCATTTCTTATAACACAATAGTATTCTATTACATTCATATGTCACATTCACAGTTATAATTACTATCTGTGTTTTTCTCTCCATCCTTCCCCCCATTTATGCTTTTCTTTCTCCTTTCTCCTTTTTCCTCCTTACTAATGTTTTGCTTTTGACCACTGCCTCCCTCAGTCCCACCTCCCCTCTATTAGCCCCCTCCCTTTTCTTCCCCTTTCCCCTTACTACTTCTTCCCTCCCTTCTATCCCCTCTCCTTTTTCTTTTCCCTTTTCCCTCCTGCTATAGGGCATGTTAGCTTTCTTTACCTAACTGATTATGTTGTTCCCTTTTTGAGCCAAATCTGATGAGAGTAAGGTTCAAACTTGCTCATCTCCCTCCCTTCTTTCCCTCTACTGTAATTGTTTTTTGTGTCTTTCCTGTAATGGGATTTACCCTTCTCTGGCTCCTCCTTTCCTTTTCTCTCAATACATTTCCTTAGATCAGATTAATCTACTTACTTGGATCCATTTAACCCACTTGATTAGATTTTTTTTATCATTACATCAAAGTCAATTTAGATTCACCCCCTTTATGTATACTCCTTGAACATAGTGTAATAACAATACAATTCTCAAGAGTTACAAGTGTCATCTTCCCTTGTAGGGATGTAAACAGTTTGCCCTTATTAACAACATATTGTATATTTCTGTCACATTTACCTTTTTATGTCTTTTTGCGTCTTGTACTTGAAGATCAAATTTTTTGTTGATCTCTGCTCTTTTTTATTAGGAAGGTTTGGAAGTCCCCTATTTCATTGAATATACATCTCCTCCCTTGAAAGATCATGCTCATTTTCACTGGTAGTTGATTCTTGGTTGTAATCCAAGCTCCTTTTCCTTGTGGAATATTGTGTTCCATGCCCTATGGTCTTTTAACATAGAAGCTGCAAAGTCCTGTACAATCCTGACTGTGGTTCCATGATATTTAAATTGTTTCTTTCTGGCTGCTTGCAGTATTTTCTCTTTGATAGGGTAATTTTGGAATTTATCTACTACATTCCTTTGGCGTTTTCAATTTGGTTTCAGGAGGTGATCATTGGTTTTTTTCTATGGCTATTTTGCCCTCTGGTTCTAGGAAATCAGGGCAGTTTTCCTTTATGATTTCCTAAAAGATACTGTCCAGGCTCTTTTTTTCATTGTGATTTTCAGGTAGACCAATAATTTTAAAATGTCTCTCCTGGATTGATTTTCCAGGTCAGTTGTTATACCAATGAGGTATTTTATGTTTTCATCATTTTTTTTCACTTTTTTGTTTCTGTTTGGCTTATTCTTGCTCTCTCATAGAGTCGTTAGCTTCCATTTGCCCAATTCTATTTTTTAAGAAGTTGTTTTCTTCTATTGGATCGTGTACCTCCTTCCCCATTTGGCCTATTGCATTTTTTAGGGACTTGTTTTCTTTAGTGTATTTTTTTTCCAGGTGGACAATTGTATTTGTTAAGAACTTGTTTTCTACAGTCAATTTTTGTCCTTTTTCCAAGCTATTGACTCTTTTGCATACCCTTTCATTTATTTTCCCACTTTTTTCCTCTACCTCTCTCATCTGACTTTTAAAATCCTTCTTGAGCTCTTCTAAGAAGGCTTTTTGGGATTCAGACCACTTCATATTCCCTTTTGAGGTTCCAGATGTGGGTTTGTTGACAATGTTGTCCTCCTCAGGATTTCTGCCTTGATCTTCACTGTTTGCATAACAAAAATCTATCATACATCTCTTTTTGCTCATGGTGTTTGTTTATTCCCTGGCCTTTGAAGAGATTAAGCTCTCTTGCTGGGGAGCAGAGAGCACTGATCCAAGCTTCTTGTAGTGGGAGCCTAGGGATTGGTCATTGGCTTTGTGTGCTTGGGCCTCCAATGCTGGCAGTTGGAAGCTGCAGGGTTCTGGCAGCTTACCTGGTGTTAGACTAGAATCAGCAACACTGGAACTCTAGGGGTAGGATTGGGTAGTGGCTCCTGGAGATTTCCTGCTCATCTGGGTGTTTCCTTCCTTTCACATTCTTTAGCTCTTTTCAGATGGATGTTGCAGGATGTTTATCCACCTGGGGCCCCTTGGAGTGCTGGTTCCCTTAATTGTGCTGAGGCACTGGGAGACTCTGTTGCTGTAGAATGCTGTAGCACCTGGTGGTTTTCCAAGCTGGTTTCTACCAGTTCCCCACCCTCACTGAGGTACTTAGGGGTTCAGGTGTTGGTGTTTGCCTGCTCCACTACCACAGTGTCAGGATCTCCTCCAGGGATACTGAGGTTGGGCTTTCAGCTAGCTTGCTGGTATGCCTCCAGTTCTGTTCTGCTCCCCTTTCCTCAGGTCAAGAGGGGCCTTTCCTGTTAATCCCTCAAGCTACCTGGGCTACTGGACTGCTACACCCTATCTTTCTTCTGGTTCAGCTTTTCCAAGGTTTTTCCTGGGGTGATATTTTCTAGACTTTCAGAGGTTAATAAGGGAGAGTAAGAGCAACTTACTTTTTATTATTTTTCTCATGTTTTTTTTCTTTCTGAGCAACCTTTTATTTTTAGTTTTCAACATTTACTTCCATAAGATTATGAGTTCCAAATTTTCACCCCATCTCACCTCTCCCCCCACCCCAAGATGGCATGCATTCTGAATACCCCTTCCCCTAGTCTGCTTTCCCCGCTATCTCTACCCCCCTTCCACTTCTATTTTCCTGTAGGGCAGGATAGATTTCTGTACCCCATTTCCTGTATTTCTTATTTCCTAGTTGCATATAAAAACATTTTTTTAAACATATATTTTTAAAACTTTGAGTTTCAAATTTTCTCCCTTCCTCCCTCCCCACCCACCTTCATTGAAAAGACAGGCTATACATGTGCAGTTATGCACAACACTTCCATAGTAGACATGCTGTGAAAAACTAACTCTATCTCCCTTTATCCTATCCCACCCCCCCATTTATTCTATTCTTTCTTTTGACCCTGTCTCTACTCAGAGGTATTTGCTTCTGACTACCCCCTTTCCCAATCCATCCTCCTCTCTATCATCCCCCTACTCTCTTGTCCCCTTCCCCTCCTATTTTCCTGTAGGGTAAGTCAGATTTCCATGCCCAATTGAGTGTGTGTGTTATTCCCTCCTTAAGTCAAATCCTATGAGAATAAGATTCACTCATTCCCTCTCACCTTCCCCCATTTCCCCTCCACTGTAAGAGCCTTTTCTTTTCTGTTTTTTTTGTGAGATAATTTACCCCATTCTACCTTTGCCTTTCTCCTTCTCCTAGTAAAATCCTCTCTTACCCCTTAATTTTATTCTCCAGATATGACCCTTTCATCTTCAACTCACCCTGTGCCCTCTATCTATCTATCTATCTATCTATCTATCTATCTATCTATCTATCTATCTATCTACCTATCTACCTATCTATCTATCTATATACATACATATAATTATTTCCCTCCAACTACCCTACTACTGACAAAGGTCTCAAGAGTTACAAATATCATCTTTCCATGCAGGAATGTAAACAGTTCAACCTTAATAAGTCTCTTATGATTTCTCTTTCCTGTTTACCTCTTCATGTTCCACTTGAGTCTTGTATTGGAAAGTCAAATTTTCTATTCAACTCTGGTCTTTTCATCAAGAATGCTTTGAAGTCCTCTATTTCACTGAATGACCATTTTTCCCCTGAAGAATTAAACTCAGTTTTGCTGGGTAGGTGACTCTTGGTTGTAATCTTATGTCCTTTGCCCTCCAGAATATTATATTCCATGCCATGCAGTCCCTTAATGTAGAAGCAGCTAAATCTTGTGTTATCCTGATTGTGTTTGCACAATACTTGAATTGTTTCTTTCTGGCTGCTTGTAATATTTTCTCCTCGACCTGGGAACTCTGCAATTTGGCTACAATATTCCTAGGACTTTTCCTTTGGGGATCTCTTTCAGGAGGAGATCGGTGGATTCTTTCAATTTCTATTTTGCTCTCTGGTTCTAAAATATCAGGGCAGTTTTCCTTGATCTTTTCTTGAAAGATGACGTCTAGGCTTTTTTTTTATCATGGCTTTCAGGTAGTCCAATAATTTTTAAGTTCTCTCTCCTGGATCTATTTTTCAGGTCAGTTGTTTTTCCAATGAGATATTACACATTGTTTTCTAATTTTTCATTCTTTTGGATTTGTTTTACAGTGTCTTGATTTCTCATAAAGTCACTAGCTTCCAACTGCTCTATTCGAATTTTTAAGGAAGTATTTTCTTCAGTAAGCTTTTGGACTTCCTTTTCCATTTGGCCAATTTTGCTCTTTAGGGCATTCTTCTCTTCATTGGCTTTTTGGACCTCTTTTGCCATTTGGGTTAGGCTATTTTTTTAAGGTGTTATTTTCTTCAGTATTTTTTTGGGTCTCCTTTAGCGAGCTGTTAACTTGCTTTTCATGATTTTCTTGCATCACTCTCATTTCTCTTCCCAGTTTTTCCTCTACTTCTCTTACTTGCTTCTCAAAATCCCTTTTGAGCTCTTCCAAAGCCTGGGACTGATTCATATTTTTCTTGGAAGTTTTGGATGTAGGAGCTTTGACTTTGTTTTCCTCTTCTGGTTGTATGTTTTGATCTTCTTTGTCACCAAAGTAAGATAATATAGTCTGACTCTTTTTGTGCTGCTTGCTCATGATCCCAACCAGTTACCTGAGTTTTAAACTCTTTGTTAAGGTAAGAGTCTGTTTCCAATGTGGAGAATGTACTGTCCCAAGCTTCAGGGGTTTGTACAGCTGTTTTCAGAGATACTTCTAGGGACCTGAAAAGTGTCAGTTCTTTCAAAGTGCTATGATAAGGGGTGAGGTGTTTCCTCTCCACTGCCACAACAAGCTGCACCACACAAGCATTCCTCCGCACCTCAGGACCACCCCTCAGAACTGTGAACCAGATCCAATCACAGGCAAAGCAAGAGATCTCTGCCTCAGCCCTGGCAAAGAGATCCTTGCAATCCCCCTCTGATCAGCCAATCGATTGCCCCTTGGTCTGTGGGCCAGAAGCTCAGGATGCAGCCGCTGCCCCGAGGGCACGTTCTGGACTTGACAAGGTAGCAAGTGGGTTGGAGGCTGGTGGCGCATGGAAGCTGGGCAGAAGGGAAGGGAAGAGGAAGGTGATGGGAGCCTGGCACTCTGGGGAAGGGGGGCGGTGACGCAGAAGGAGCTGGCTTGCAGCAGCGTGAGGCTGGGGCCGCTGCTCTTTCTGCCACTGGGTACCAGGGTTGGGGCTGGGGATGAGCCTATGGTGATGCTTCCACTTTGGCGTCTGAGCAGGCTGAAACCTAGCTTTTCCTCTCCCCACAGCAACAGACTTTTCCCAGTGAACTTCTAAGTTATCTTTGGCGTTTGTGGGTTTAGAAGTCTGGAAACCGCCACAGCTGCCTGTGATTCAGTCCTCTGAGGCCTGCTCCAGGGTCTCTGTGGCCTGCGGGCCCATGTTGAACTGCACTCCTCTCCCAGCCCAGTGTGATATACCTTTCTGATCAGCCATCAAGGTTGTCTTGGGCTGGAAATTTGTTTCACTCTGTTTTTTTGTGGGTTCTGCTGCTTTAGAATTTGTTTAGAGCCATTTTTATAGGTATTTGGAGGGAATTGGGGGAGAGCTCTATCAAGTCACTGCTTTCTCTCCGCCATCTTGGCTATGCCCCCCAAGACTTTTTACCCCGCTATCTTGGCTTCTGGAAGCAGAAGCCCTTTTTTCTTTCTTTTAAAGTTGATCTCTGCTCCTGCGGCAGAGGGGGCACTGTCCCAACCTTCTTGTGATGGTGCTAGGGGCATGGTTACTGGTTTGCTGAAGTGGGGCTTGCCACTGGCTTGCTGAGATACCTCCCTTCCTGTACTGGTCCCCTTCAGCCACAGCAGGAGAGACCTTTCCTGATAATCCTCCTAGCCTCATGAGCTAAAAGACTGCTACATCTCATCTTTATCCTGAATCTACTATTTCAGGAATAGTCCTGGGCAATATCCTCTGGGTTTTTCAATGTCAATAAGGGAGGGTTAAGGTGACATATTGCTTACTCCACCATCTTGGCTCCCAGAAGTCAAAACAAGTGACTTTCAAACATTCAGTCTGTGGGCTAATGGCTCCAAAAGCAGTCACTGCCACTGCTACCACTGCTACTTCTGCTGATTTGGTCATTCCTAAGGCCTGTTCTGGTTTGCTGGTGCTAGAGGTGTATTGGCACACCCTGTAGCCCTGTGTTGAACTGTGCTTCTCTCTCACCCAGTTTGGACAGGACTCCCCCCCCAAGTGACCTTCTAAGATGTCTCTGGTGTTTGTGGGCTGAGAAGACTGGAAACTACCACTGCTGCTGGTGATTCAGTCCCCCAAGCCTGTTCCACATTTGCTTAGGCCTTGTCTATGCTGTGCCCTGCACACTGGACTCTCCTCTCTCAGGCTAGTGTAACACACCTTTCCTGTCAACCTTCTAAGTAGTTGGGCTAGAAATCTGCCTCACTCTGTCTCTTTGTGGGTTCTTCCACTCTAGAATTCATTCAGAGTCACTTTTTAGAGGTATTTGAAAAGATTTGAGGGAGAGGTCAGGTGATTTCCTGCTTTCACTCTGCTGTCTTGGCTCTGCCTCCTCTCATTTGATTTTTAAATTCATTTTTAGCTCTTCCAGGAATTCTTATTGGGCTTGTGTCTAATTACTTTTATTTTTCCTTGAAGCTTTGCTTGTAGCTGTTTTGACATCATTGTCTTTTTCTGACTTTGTTTCTTGATCTTCCCTGTCACCATAGCTGCTTTTTGTGGTCACGTTCTTTTTATTGTTGTTGTTTGTCCATTTTCCAGCCTGTTTCTTAGCTTTGGACTTCATGTTAAAGTTAGGCTGTTCCCAAGATCAAGGTTGGGGTGTGGGGAGACTGTCCCAAACTTTAAGCTTTTTCACACTGCTATTTGCTGAACAAGTTCTTGGGTTTGAAGTTTTTGGTGCTTCCCAGATGGCATCATCCAGGGACTGGCTTGTCCCCAGAAGTGATACAGTTCTTCAGGATCCTGCTTACTTGGGGCCACAAGGCATGCCACTCCTATGAATTCCTGATCCCTTGTGACAGCAATTTCTCCTCTTCACCCTGGAACTGAAACCCTGACGTGCATAGGCAATGGCATTTCCAAAAATATAATTTATAGTGCTGAGTGCTGGTGCAGGGATCCTCCTCTAATCTCTTTCAGATCATTTACAATTCCTTTATCTTTTCTGGGTTAAGAACTCCTGAAGCTGCTGTTATCACAACTGCCTCCACATCTCACAGTTGATGTTGTTACCACACGGTCTTCAGGTCAGCCCACACCAGTGTAACAAACCTTTCCTTCCCACCTACTAAGTTGTCTTGGACTGGATGGATAGGATCCTGGGCCTGGGAAGATAGGAATTCAAATCCAGCCTCAGATGCTAACTAGCTTTGTGACCCTGGATAAGTCACTTAACCTCTGTTTGCTTCAGTTAACCTCAACTTTAAAATGGGGATAGTAATAGCACCTACTTAGCATGGTTGTTGTGAGGATCAAATAAGATACTACTGTTAAAGTGCTTAGCATAGTGCCTGGCATATAGTAGGTGGTATGTAAATGCTTGTTCTCCTTCTTAGCCCTCTTCTTTTGCCTTTTGTTTATTCATATTCTAAGATATTCTTTCTTTTTATGAGATGTTGTTTTCAATCTTAGATACTCTAGATTCCTCAAATAGCTGGTCAGCTCATCTTAATACAATTTCTTTGCTCTGTATTCTACTAGAAAGCCTCAAGATGAGGTAAATCTTCTTTCATGTTCTGTCTCCTCATGCTGATTGTACAGGATGAAAAAAAGTTTCTCTTTGCTTGTCTTATTCCATTGGGACTCATTCCTTGTTAATGTGTTTCTCTGAGGAGTTGTGTCTCCCATCAATTGTTTATATTGGTGTTTACTAGGAATCCTGTTGTTATTATTATTAATGTGAAGGTGTGATAGGCAGCATGACATAGTGGAACAAGAATTGAACTTGAAGTCAGGAAAGCTCATGTTTAAGTCTTTCCTCTAATTATGTGTAGCTATGTGACTGTGGACAAACCACTTATTCTTTCATTGTTCCAGTATGTTTGAAAACTCTAATTTTCAGATCATTTGTGGGTTTGCCTTATTCAAAGTAATATCCTTTTCTCTGCAGGAGTTCTATATACGAATGAAATTATACATCTGGTAAAAGAAAAATAAATTAGTGTGCTGGGCAGAGAAGTAGACCAGATGTCAACAAGCTTGAAAGTGAAGTCTATTACTTTGATTAATGTGATATTAATATAATGACCTTTTCATATTCATATGCATTTATTAAGATGTTATGATATTGGAATTTTTCTGCCAAAGTATTTGTGGAAATAGTGCAGTGTAGCAGATAGACAATTGGTCTTAGAGTTAGGAATCTTATGTTCAAGCCCCACCTCTAATTTATTCTTGTTACGTCACCTTGGAGGGAAATCTCAGCCTTCATTTCCTTATCTGTAAAATTAAAAAAAAAAAGGTTGAACTCCGTAGGATTTATGTTTTTTTCCCAGTTCTAAATCTATCATCCCATGAGTCCTACTCTGGGTTTTGTCATCAGCTTCTTGTATAAATTAAGAGTAGTCATTTTGCTTCCCAATGTTTAAGTTTTCTTATTTGTAAAATAAGGGATTTTAATTAGGTGACTCTAACTGCAACTCTGAGTCATAGGCTGAGACTCTAGTGAGCTCCTCCCAGAAAGTGTAGCCTTTTGTATTAGACCACAGGGTTATAGTAGAACAAAGAATACTTATACCTTGAGATTTCTGAAGCAAAGGATGACATCTTGGTAGACTTTCTTTTTAAACTGGAACAGAATAGAAGATGTTTATCCAACTCTTTGAAGATTAACTTTAAACATTACGTGTTAGTAAGGTGAGACCTACCTGGACATAATCTTTTTGTTTCTTCTGGTTCTGTTTTCTTTTTCTATTTCAGGAAATAGGTTGCGATGAGCCCACTGTGTTCTATAAAAGATTGTATTAGCAAGAATGTTCACAACACTTTCAATCTCGGTCATTTTCAGTCTTGATTTGTCTGTCCAGTGGATCATAAGATCATAAATTTAAACTTGGAAGGGACCCTGTAGGCTATCTAGTCTGAGGTCTTCATTTTATAGATGAAGAAGCTATGGATTAGTTAAGTAAAGAGACTTGCCCAGAGTCACATAGCTAGTAAATATTGGAGGCAGAATTTTAACTAAGTTCTCCCTGATGCCAAAACAAGTGACATCTCCCCTAGGCCATATTACCTCTTGGAAAATAACAAGAAGCGAGCAAATATCTATTTTTAAGGCTGCTCTTTGAGTGTAGCCCTGGGTAAACAGGCATACTCCAGTACCCAGACCTCCAAGTGCATCAGTGTAGTCCCAGAGAAATGCAGAAACATCCCACTGGCTTCAGCACGTGACAGGCACCACTACTTGGACACCACCTCAGCACCAGGTAAGCTGTCAGACTCCTACAGCCTCCAGCAGTGCCAACCACCTGCTCAACATAGCACCAGACAAGAGGGTCCCCCAGGGGCTTCAGGGCAACGTCAGCCGCAGATCAGGTAAACAGCCAGGGTCTGCAGCTGGTGGAGAGTTCAAGTCTAAAAGAAAGGAAAAGGACAAAAAATAAATAAATAAAAAGATGAACAAAAACAACAACAACAACAACAAAAAGAATCTGACTATACAAAGTTATTGTGGTTACAGGGAAGACCAAAACACAAACCCAGAAGAAGACAACAATGTCAAAATTCCTATAGGCAAAACCCTAAAGAAAAATAGGAAGTGGTCTCAAGCTGAGAAAGAACTCAATGGAACAGCTCAAAAGAGAGCTTAAAAATCATATGAGAGGTAGAAAAAATGGGAAAAGAAGTGAGAGTGATGCCAGAGAATTATGAAAAAAGAATCAACAGCTTGGAAAACTGTTTAAAAAGTAGAATTAGCCACATAGAAAAGGAGATACAAAAATTCACTCAAGAAAACAACTCCTTAAAGAGTATAATTGGCCAAATGGAAACAAAATTACAAAAGCTGATTGAGGAAAACAACACCTTAAAAGTTAGAACTGGGCAAGTGGAAGCTAATGACTCCAGGAGATATGAAGAATCAATCAAATTCAAAAGAATAAAAAAAAAGGAAGAAAATGTATCATCCCTCGTGGCAAAAATAACTGACCTTGAAAATAGATCCAGGAGAGACAATATCAGAATCAATGAATTGCCTGAAAACCATAGAGAAAAGGCAGACCTGGATAGCATCTTTCAAGAAATTATCAAGGAAAACTACCTTGGTGTTCTGGAACCAGAGGGCAAAATAGGCATTGAAAGAATATACTGATCACTTCAGGAAAGAGACCCAAAAATGAAAACTCCAAGGAACGTTATAGCCAAATTTAAAAACTATAAGGTCAAAGAAAAAATACTACAAGTGGCAATATTTGGGAGTCACAGTCAGGTTTACACAGGACTTGGCAGCTGTAACATTACAGGATTGGAGGTCATGGAACATGATATTCCAGGAGGCAAAAAAGAGGATTACAAGCATGAATAATTTACCCAGTAAAACTAAGCATAATACATCAAGGGAAAAATAGGCATTCAATAAAATAGTAGGATTTCAAGCTTTTGTAAGAAGACCAGAACTAAAACAAAAATTCGACTTCCAATATCAAGATCCAAGAGAAGCATAAACAGGCAAATAAGGAAAAGGAAACATAAAGGAAACATATATACATATATATATATATATTTATAGACAGAGGGTACAACTATAAGGTGTATTTGAGAGAATGACAAAAAAATAAGGGATGAAAAAGAGGAGCACAATGGATGCAGAAGGAAGGAAAAGGTAGAATGAGGTAAGTTATTTCACACAAAGAGGTATAAAAGACCTATTAAGTGGAGGGAAAGATGGAAGTGTGGGCGATGGGCATAAGTATTGGCTCAAAAAGGGAATCATGTACACAGTCAATTGAATATAGAAACCTATCTTACCCAACAGGGAGGTAGGAGGGGAGGAAATCAAGTAAATGGGGTGGGACTGACAGAAGGGAGGGCAAATCATGGGAAGTGGTAGATAGAAGCAAAACATTGCTGAGGAGGAAAAGGATGAAAGGAGAGAGAGGGCAGACAGGAGGAAGAATAGGATGGAGGGAAATATACAGGTAATGTGAATGGGATGAACTCTCCCATGGATAGCAGAGTGGATCAAAAACCAAACTCCTACAATAAGTTGCTTACAACAAACACACTTGAAGCAGAGATACACACACACACAGAGTAAAGGTAACAGGCTGGAGCAGAATCTATTGTGCTTCAGGGGAAGTTTAAAAAAAAAGGGGATAGCAAACCTGATCTCAGACAAAGTAAAAACAAAATTAGACCTAATTAAAGGAGATAAGAAAGGAAACTCCATCTTGTTAAAAAGTACCATAGACAATGAAGTAATATCAATACTAAACATATGCACCAAGTGGTATAGCATCCAAATTCTTAAAGGAGAAGTTAAATGAGTTACAAGAAAAAATAGACAACAAAACTATACTAGTGGGGGATCTCAACTGTCCCCTCTCAGAACCCAATAAATCCAACCCAAAATATAAACAAGAAAGAAACTAAGGAGGTAAATAGAATATCAAACTGCCTACTGTTTTCAGAAGAGGGGAGAGGAAGGAGGGAATGAGAAAAATTTGGAGCTCAAAATCTTGTAAAAATGAATACTAAAAAATTTCTTGACATGTAACTGGGGAAAAATAAAATATTATTTAAAATAACTAAATAAAAGGCTGCCCCTGATATCTGGAATACTCTTCTTCACTTTCATCTCTTGTCTTTCCTTGCCTGCTTCAAGACTCAGTTCAAATTCTACCTTTTCTATTGGACCTTTCCTAGTGTCCTCTATAGGTAGTACATTCATTCTGAGATTATCTTCAAATTACCCTATATTTATCTTGTATCTATATAGATATTTGTATGTTGTTTTCTTCTCATTCAAATGTGAACTCTTTGAGGAAGGTATTTTTTTTAATCCTTAGTGATTAGTATAGTGCCCAGTAAATGCTTAATAAATGTGCTTTGACTTGAATGACTAATTATAGTTTAGCTCAGTTTTAAAAATGAAGGCAAAATATGGATAGTTTCCTAATGTTAGGGGGACTGAGAAATAAACTGATATGATTCATTGTATAAATCTAGTATTTTGCTTTATAATTATTTTTATGTGATGTGAGGATGTATTAAGAGAATGGATATGATATCTTGAATTAGGGGGAAGGGAAGAGAAGTAGTATTTATTAAGTAGCTACTATGTTTCAAGCAAAATGCTAAAGACTTTACAAATACCTCATTTGAATATGGAGTCCTATTGTAGAGTAAGTACCCTCTGTAAGCTTCATGTGGAGTACTAAGTTCAATTTTGGGGACCACTTTTTCTCAATGATATCAGTGAGATGAAGAACATAAAAAGGAGGGCAACCAAAATGATGAAGAACCTTGCTTCTCTTTCAAAGGAGGAACAGCTGAAGGAAATGAGGATGTTTAACCTGGAGATTAGAAGTCTATAAGTCTAGGGAATCATGATTCTAGCATTTGAGTATTTGATGCCCTGTCATAAACACATGGGTTTAGATTTGTTGACCACATCAGGCAGAAATAATAGCAATCAGTTTAAAGATATAAATTTAAGTTTGATGTCAAGGAAAACTTCCTAATAATTAGGTCTACACAAAAGGAAAATGGGTGGTCTCAGTTAGTGGGTGCTTCTGTGCTTGCTAAAATTCTTCAAGTGAAAATGGATAAATATTTGTTAGGTATGTTATGAAATAGATGTCTCAAAAACACTGACCTAAGGGTTCATGTGGCCCACAAAACTCCCAAGTGCTGCTTGAACTAGATTAAAAAGTAAATGGAAAATATCTAGCAAAAACATTTAAGAGTACAATAAAACATAAATAAATCTAATATGTGTTTTTAAAATCAATTTATGGTCCATAAGGGTGCCAGCATGTTTTAATGGCCCCAGTATCTGTGTGAGTTTGATATCACTATCTTTTTGTTTCATATGTATTGGATAGGTGGCCCTGCAGGTCCCTTCTCACACCAAGATTCTGCTATTCCATGATACTATCTGAGTTACTTCTTGCCATTTGTTGTCAAAATTTGCTTTTATTACAAAAGTCTACTCAGTATGATGAAGCAAGGCTATTCCTGAGACCTATAATGCCCCTTTGAAAAGGGCAAGAAATATCTGGCTTCTGTCTTCGTGAGGTAATATATTACTTTTTTGAAATCTTCCACATCTACACTACTTTCCTCTCTCCCAGCCTTACCGATTATTTGTATTTGCATGAGGGGAAAAGCCAAGGCCATAAAAAAGAGGTATTTTAATTAAACTGGAAGACGACTTCACAAGATTTCAGTATCCTGTGGTAGCCTAGCAATTCAGTAGCATCATGATGTATGGGATTATTGGTCCACTTACAAGTAAAGGCAAAAAACACTCCCTGCCCTCAGGAGCTCATATTATAACAGGAGAGACAACATGCAAACTATATATGTATGGATTATATAGACCACAAATAGGAGGTCCTCTCAGAGAGATTACTAGGAATGGTGAAAAGTGGCAGGAAGGGCTTCTTGCTGAAGGTGGAGGAGGAATTTGGGACCCAGAGATGGGAAACAATTTGCCTAAGGTCAGTTAAGGTTGGAAATATCAAACAAAAGATTCAAACCTATGTCCTTAGACTCTTGCATATACTTCTACCACACCATTTATAAATTTGAGTTGATTCTTGAGGGAAGCTAGGAGCCAGAGACAAGGAGGAATGGTCTTCTGGCTTGGAGGACAGTCAATGAAAAGGCATAGAATCCAGAGATAGAATGTTGTCTGCAAAGAAAATCAAGAACAGTATTGCCGGATCACATAACATGTGGAACTGAGTAAGCATAAGAAGACTAGAAAAAATAAGAAGGGGCCAGCTTGTGAAGGGATATAAAAGCCAGATGATATGTGATCTTTAAAGTAATAGGGAGCCATGGGAGTTTATAGAGAAGGGAGATGGTGTAATCAAAATTGTACTTGAGGGAAGGTGTAAGTAAAATAAAAATTTTGGTGGGGCTAGTTCTAGGCCTCCCTTATGGGATAGGTACTAGATATGTGATTTCATTTATATAGGAATCTTCCAGATGGGGAAATTAATTCTACCCATGCAGGTCATTATTGTCTCTGTAATTTACAATTTTACCTACTTTCTTAGGACACTAACAGGGTGGTGATTTACTCATTCATTCAGCCAGTATGTGACAAAGGCTAGAATTAAGCCTACATCTTCTTACCTTCAGGACCAGCCCTCTAACTAGGATATCAAACTGTCTTCTCAGACTTTGTCTTAAAATATAGATTTTAATACCATGTAACAGTATCCACTTTATCCCCCAAAAGCAAACATGCCAATATGGTGAAGTCGTGATGGACTTATGCCATGGTTTAATGTACCAAATAGACAGTTTATTACATTCTGTGTTGCTGGATCCTTACCAGAGCAGCCTCCAAAGGCCCAAGTAATTTTGATAAATGTAACATTGTTATGAGTTAAATGTTCATTTTATACATGCTGTGAGAATGCCTAGTTGTTGATGAATATTGCTACTCCAAAAATTTATTTTTTGTCAAATCTTCATCATGCTAATCAGTGAGTTGTGTTATTTTGGGACTCTTAAATTATTTCCCTTCTGTCCCTATCAAAAAGTACAAATGGATCTAAAAGATGGTTTATCTTGTGTGGGTGCCATAGAATTATAGGGCTAATAAGGAAGTAATTAATTAGATTAATTCTGATCTTTCTGATTTTTTCCTCAGTATCAAAGTACCACCATTCTTCTACTTCTTGGAATATTATAATAGCACTTTGTATCCTTGTTTTTGGTTCTTAGATGCTTTGGGATTATCATGATACCTATAGACTCTTTCTTAGAATCCTGTTTTTAAATGAGTAGAATAGAACATATAGGATTATAAAGGAAACCAATCTTTATTGAAATAAAGATACTATCCTTCTCCATCAAAGTTCATGAACCCTAGCATAAGAACTCCTATCTTGGAAAAAAGAGATTAGGGAGAGGAAGTCAGTCACTCTGGAATCTCTTATAAATCATCTCTACTACAGGTGAGAGACACTGTTGCATATGTGACTTTCAGCAGCATAGAAGAGAGTGGGAAAGTGGAGAGAGAGCTGACCTTAGAGCCAAGAAGACTTGGGTTCAAATCCCACCTCTGACAATTACTATACTGGCTGTGTGAGCCTAAACTGTAAGTATTCCCCAAATTAAATTCTCAATGTTTTAAGAAAATCTCAAATTAAATTCTCAATCTTCCAAGAAAATCTCCTAAGCTATAAATTGTAAAAGGTGCTGGAATCCATTGGAAGGCTGTTTCCTCATCTGGAAATTACCTAAACCAGTAAAATCATTGATCCAGTCCCTTTCCATATTAGCATTATTTCTTAAATCACAGATATAGAATAGGGAAAGGATTGTTGGTTTTTGAGGACTGAGAGTTATTTTCTAGGACAATGTAGTAGCTATACTCATTAATGTTTTCCCCTATTATTATTACAATAGTAGTATATGTGTGTGACCACCTCAAAGACTTAACATTGGCCCAGAGTCAGGTAACTAACTTGATACTCTTTGAATCTCTTAGGAAATCATCAATAGCACATCAGAGCTATGATTTACCATTTAGTAAATTACATTAAAATTGGATTAAGTGTCCCTAAATGACTAGGAAAAAAGTGATTCTTTGTCCAAAAATTGATTAACTTACTCCCAGAGAAGAACTTGCACAAAGGCAGGATATGATTAAATGGGAAATATTTTTCCAAGGTCTAAAAGGGAGCAGGAAAAAGGGAAGACTTGTTGAATGGTTTACACTTCCCTTGGGATTTCATTTAAAGAAGCAATTAATTCAATATATACTTAACACTGTCCAGAAACTCATTCTTATTTAAAATACTTTGATATGTCCTGAATTAAATGAGAGCTCATTTGGCTGGTTATGTTTAACTATATTATGAAATGTAATAGCCTTAGATTCCTAATTAGACAATGGCACAGATAATTACACTTTAAAGGTCTAAAAGAATATAGAATTTGAATACTCAATTTCAAGATCTAATTATGTAAATCAAGTTTCTCTATAGGTAGCATAGAAATGTGTAAATAGAAGAGACAACTCACAGTGTATTCCCATACTCAGATTATTTATATTGCTTGGTTTGTTTTATGATAAATATGGATATTTTCATAAACAGATTAATTTCATATTCACAACAGGAAACAAATATTTTATGTTTGAATATAATTTACATTTTTACAAAAATTCTAAATTTATTCTATTCTACCACAACAAAAGCTAATAGACTCATTATATGCATGTTTGATGTATTGTAATGAAACTTTGCACACAGAATTGGGAGATCTGGGTTCTATTTCTGTCTCTGCTCTTTAATACCTTAGTGACCACATGCAAGTTGACATATGTTAGCTGTTACAATAGACCAAGCTTCTAGAATTGTCCATAAATCTCCACAATCAGCCCATAGAACATAATAGAAATGATGAATAGGATCACCAGCTTCATGACCTCAAGACTGAATAGGGGCAAATGAACAAGTCATATGTATTTTTTTTTATCTAATCTCAAATGGGCTAACACTACAACAAGGCAATCTTTTAACTCTTTTCTATTGATTCTCTAGCTCATTAGCCATTTCAACTGGTTTAATGTGTTCTCTCTCCTCAAACCTCACAAAGCATCTAACACCTCTACTTTCTCAGTTGAGATTCTGATGTCACTGAAGAACTGAAATCATTCACTTAGAACTTTTCATCTCATAAACCTTCTGACATCATCTCTTCTACATCCTCCCTCAATCCCTTCCTTATCCTTCTATAGCAGATTGCTCTGTTGTTATCCCCACTCTCTCTCTAATCTTCAGCCTTTCTCTATCTAGAACTTCCCTTCCTACTGACGATAACCATACCAAGATCTCTCTCATCTTAAAAATAAAAAGATTTTCAATAGACCCTACTAGCCCTTCCACAAAGGCCCTATATTTCACATTTCCATCACAATTCTACTCCTTGAAACAAACTATCTATAGTAGGGCCTCTACTTTTCCCAGCCTCTCCCTTTCTCTTTTAAACCATCTCCAATCTGGCTGCTGATCTAACCATGCAACTGAAATGACTCTTTCAAAATTATCAACAATTTCTAAATTGTTAAATCAAATAGCCTTTTCTCCATCCTGTTTTCCATCCTGATGTCTTTCCATCTTCTGACATTTATCATCATCTTCCCTTCCTTTACCCTCTTTCCTGCTACTGCTCTCTCTCTCTCTCTCTCTCTGTGTCTCTCTGTGTCAGTTTTCTAATCTGTCTGACTGTGCCTTGTTGGTCTCTTTTGCTGGATCTCCATTCACAATACTCCAGCAAAGTGGAAGTGTTCCCCACAGCCCTATTTTGAGACCTCTTCTCCTTTCTTTCTATACTAGCTCACTTAGGTTAAATTATTATTTCTTTGTTGATGATTCTGAGACCTTTATATCTCACCCTAGTCTCTCTAGTTAGCTCTAGAGTGTCATCACCAACTCTGGGGCATCTCACAGTGAATGATCAAGACTCGACATCTTGAATACAGAAAATCTTTTCCAAGTCAGATCAACTCTTCTTCTAAACTTTCCTATTAGTGTTGTAAGTCCCATCATTCCACCAATCTCTTATTTTCTTAACCTCAGTGAGATCCTCAATTCCCCACTTTAATTTACCTTATACACCATTCAATCATCTACCAAATCTTGTTGTTTCTAACTCTGCAATGTCTCCCATATGTTCCTCTCTCTATATTCATATAGTTACTTTCATCTCCTCCTGCATTGATTATAATAATAATAATTCTAATTGGTTTAATTGGCCTTCTAATTCGTTTCAATATCTTCTGTCTCACCTATACCCAATATTTCCTTTATAACCTCCTAAAATGATTTTCCTAAAATATAGCTCTTAGCATATCACCCTTCACACACACACACTCAATATTCCAAGGACTTCCTAAAGCCTCTAGGTTCAATTTTTGTTGTTATTCAGTCATTTCAGTTGTCTGACTTTTGATGAGCTCATCTGGGATATTCTTGGCAAAGATACTGGAGTGGTTTGTCCTTTCTCTAGCTCATTTTATAGATGAGGAAACTGAGGCAAATATGGTTAAGTGGCTTGACAAGGGTCACACAGTTAGTGTCTGAGACTGGATTTGAACTCGGGAAGAACAATCTTCCTGATTCCAGGCCCATCACTCTATCCACTGTGCCAACTAGCTGACCTCTAGAATCAATTACAAATTTCTTTACTATATGAATCTTTTGCCCCTCCCCCCAAAGCATTTAGATCTTTCTTACACATAATTCTCTTACATATATGGTGCAAGTCAGATTGTAGATTCATGTTGGCCTACTTTTTCATCCTTGAATGTGATAGCCTATTTATGGTTTTTGCCACTTTGTACATTCTTCTCCTTTACATCTGACTCCTAGAATCCCTGGCTTCTGTCTAGATTCAGATCAGATAGTATCTTCTGCAGGAGAACATTTTTAGTGTGTCCTCCCCCACCCCTTTCCAGATTCTAGACTAGAGCCTCCATCGCTATGGTTACCTTCCACCTACTCCTTACACATTTTATATTTACCTTTTTAGGTACATATATGGGAAAGATGAATAAAGTATTAAAAGAGTTTTATAGGAGAATAGAATTAATTATGACTGGTTATTCAAGAAAGACTTCACAGAGGAGATGCCTTTTAAGCTCTTTTTTGAAGCATATCATGAAATCATGTTACCTAGAGGTAAGAGAGTTAACCTTGGAATCAAGACCTATGTACAAGGCCTGCATCTGCCTACTTACTAGTTGTGTGACCTTGGGGAAGTCAATTACAGTCTGATTATAAATTGCAAAGAATATGCCTATCTATATCAATCCCAGCTTTTCCTATATGATTGAAGTCACATGTCCACCTGTATTCCTTGAAAAAAAATCTTCCTGCAATAACCGATATAAGAAATGCAAGGGTTGGTATAATTCTGACTTTAAAATTCACTAATTATTTCCTGTGGTCACTGGGAACAACGCTGTCTGTCTCAAAAAAAAATAGTAATATAACTAATAGCTAGCATTTATAAAGTGCTTTAAAAATATCTCATTTTATCCTCACAACAACTTTGGTAATTATGTGTAGATATTCCCATTTTACAGATGAAGAAACTGAAGCAAGAATAGGTTAAATGACTAGCCCAATGTTCAACAGATTCAAAATCAGGTCTATCCTGACTCCAAGTTCAACTGTCTCTCCATTATATTAACGCCAGTTGGGTCAAAATAATGTGTATTTTGATACTGGAAACCATGACCTAATTTTACATGATCCACTATGATTAATGGGAATTTATTATTTTTATCATAACATACTTGTTTGACTATTTGCATATGTTTTGAACTTTGATTTCTATAATACTTAAAATAGCTAAAAGTTATCTAGGGAAGGCTCCTTGTATTTTTAATTTTTCAGAAAAAAAATATGACGACGATAGCAGGTAGTTTTTATAATGGAAATGTATAATATTTTTAAATTGTAGAAATCTAGTTTTCAACACTTGGGTTTTCTGCTAGTGCTGCCACTAACTTTGAATTCCAATGATTATTTCTCATTATAGCTATCTAATAATAACAATCACTCATGTTAGTGATTTTTTTAATATATATCACCGCATATCAGAAAATCCTTTACCATCTTTCTTTTCCTCTTCCTTTTATACAGGAGTGGTAGTCCCAAGGAAATAGCTTTTTGCTGCAAATGTGCTATGAACTGGAGAGGTTTCAGGCTAGAAGGCTGGTGTGGGTTGTAAAGAGATTAGAAGCATTGGGAGTATTGATAAAACAAATGTATTAGCACACCACTTGGTGAAGCTGATGTATGAACCTCCTCCTACACAGAACATGCCAAATGGGCTTTTAGAAAGAAAAATCTGTGACATTTGTGGGTGGCGGTTTGAAGAGGAAGTGGTTTTCAAAATGTGTCTTCAGAGTGAAATTATACTACATATTGCAAAATCATTTTATTCATAGGAGTATGGTTTTGCCATTAAGTACACATACTCAACTGGACTATGTCATCCTTAGTATGACACTTGAACAGTGGAAGTGACATATTAGTATCAAGCTAGTTATCCAAAACAGAAGTATTGGCACTGAACCAAGGAGAAACTGAAATTTCTCTTACAAATGCCTATCCATGTGGACCTCTGCATAGGTCATGCCCTATCCATGAAATATTCTCCCTTTTCATCCCAACCTCTTCTAATCCCTAGATCCTTTCAAACATTATGTCACATGAAACCTCCTCAGGGAAACCTCTGCTGATCCTTCCGATTATTAACATTTACCTCCATTGATATTAATTCATGTGTACTTCCTATCTATTCATATATTTAAAGTGGCATCTAATCTGGAATCTAAAAGGTCTGGGTTCAAGTTCAGTCCCTAATACCTACTGTGTTGGTAAAGGGAGTTTCCTTGCGTAGACATTCTTTATACCACTGATATCACAGATCCAGTTCCAATCCTTTAACAGATTATGTTGCCTATGGCACAGGTAACTATATGCTCCTGGAGGGTAGGTACTGTTTTCATTTCAGTTACTGTATCTTTTACACAGGGTCTGACACATAATAAACAAATAAGAAAATATTGTTGAATTGTTTTTAGTTAAAATATTTATTACTACCCAGGATTGGTCCTCAGACCAAGTAGATAAAATAGATACCTAAATACTATAATTTTAGGAGTATTGAAAGGCTCACCCACTTGACTAGCCTTGGGATAATGACAAAGTAAAATTCAAATGTGAAATGTAGGGGAAAGAAACAACTCTGGGTAGTAATTGAACCATGTATTGATCTCTCTCTCACACTGAAGGCTCATTGGAGACAGCATATAAAATCAGGCAGGAGGAACGTTCACTATTGCCTTTAGCCTATGTCTAGCTCCTTGTAACTCTGCTATAATAACATGTAGATTTTATCTATTAAATTATCTTTTGTTTTGTTACCAGATCAAAATAAAATAGAATGCATCATAAATACTGACCCAACTATTGTCTTGAAAGTATTGTTCCATATAGAATAATTTGGTGTCTCTATATTTCAGTATATGTGGGAAAATGAGTAGACTTTGGGACTTGGAGTCAGGAAGTCCTACCTTGGACACTTATTAGCTGTGTGACCATGGGAAAGTCACTTAACCTCTTTCTGCCCCAGTTATCTTGTCTGAAAAGTAGAGATTACAACACCTATTTTACCAGGTTGTTGTGAGGCTCAAGTGAGGTAACATATGTAAAGCACTTTTCAAACCTTAAAAATAATATACAAATGCTAGTTATTGTCAGTATTGTTGTTAATATTCAGTTAATACTAAAGGAAATTGTTGAATATTTATATAGTTACAAATGAAAAATTCCATTTTACTGGAGAAAATCATTCATATCTGCTATTTCCTTGAACCAAATATACCAGACAACCATAAGTTTGCTACTATATTACTCTTTTAGAAACAATACAGGCAGGTCTACTTTGCAATCATGCAAGGTATATTTGAGGCCATGTTTAAATGACTTGATATAAAAATCTATGTATATTTCAGGTAAAGGCAGTTTTGGCATTTATCATCTGCATTATAACTTCACACTTCCTCTCCATTTTCACCTGCAGACAAGAATTGAGCTACACATTGAAAATTACATAGCTTCCTTATATTCCTATTGAATGACCAGATGGGGTGAGGAGGGATGGATAGGGCATGATGCATATCTTAAATATTTGAAAAGCTTTCAGATGAAAGAAGGAGTAGATATTGTATATGGTTCGGTGGGATGGTAATTGGAACGGTGAGTTACAAGGAGGCAAACTGGGACTAAAGAAAGAGAAATTTCTAATAATCATGGTTATTCAAGAATGGAATGTAGCAGCCTGAAGAATAATGAGTTCCCTCTCCCTAATGGTGTTGAAACAGAGGCTAGACTGTTATCAACAGGGATCATAGAATCCAATTTAGAGTGAGAAGGGAGCTTAGAGATAATTTATTCCAATCTTTAATTTTAAGGTAAAGATACTGAGTCCAGAAAGAGGAATTGAAGGGGACATTCTTGTGAAATATTGAACTAGATGGCATTGTAGCTTTCTTCCAATCCTTAGATTCTATGAGTCTGGAAGAAATCACTACTTACAGCACATTTTCAACCTTCTCCATAAGTCCTTATCCAATGTTCCTCAACCCTACACCTTTGTTCTTTGTTCTTATTGTAGCATAAGAGTTGAGAATATTCTTCTAACCAATATCCAGACTAGCATATTGGGTCCCCAAAGAGCAACTATCTAGTTCTCTCAGGATTCTAAGTGTAATCCTGAGGGACTGAGGTTTTCTAGTATTTTCCCTAATGGTTCCCACCAATATGGTCCCTATTGAGTATCAATTGATATTAATTAGAAAGACAGATTTAATAAACTGATGGAAATGGTAATTTACTAAGATGGTATGATAAAAATTGCTACAAAATATATCCTTATGACTGGGGACACATTCACCCATAGGTACATACAAATTCCAAGGGCAAGTGGGGACAACCTTAGAAAGTACAGGTGGCAAGAGGATAACTCCCAGCTCCTGGTTACTGGAAGGTCATTTTCCCCCTTCCTTGTGTCCTCCACGTGAAGTTTTCTTTAGGAGTACTTGAGCTTTCTTGTAGTATCTTGTCTAGAGTTCCTTGTAGTATATTGAAACTGTTTTGCTCAAGGTGTCTGTTTTTTTTCTTTCGGAGTCTCCTAATTTCCATAGAAGATATTACCATCTGTCCATGCTATTCCAAGGACACTCTAGCTATTACAGATAATGTCACAATTTTTCTGATCTTTTGAATTTGGAGGGGAAGAAAAGATGGAGACAGAGATTCTCTCTTCCTACTACTACCCTCCCAAATGATTCCCTCTCAGAGATGTGACTGATGCTTTACCCATAGGGATAATCAGAAATTGTTCACATCCTCTTTGAGGGTTCTCTCCTATGTCTGTTTTTTTTATCTTCCCAAGCCCCTTTGTCATCAAGGCTCTAGTTAATAGTAAAGGGTTTTTTTTTTTAGTTGATGATGACATTCATTTTATTCTTTGTAGTCCATTGACTATATTGTCTTAATCTTTTGACTTTTGTTTTCAATTGCTGATGAAGTGAATCTAGATTTTATGATATATGTGTAATCCCTTCTCCTCCATTTGGGGTTAGTTTATATAAATAGATGTAAATATCTGTCTATAATATATTTGTATGTGAATGTACTTATATGTTTCCCTGATTTTATTTTTCTGTATGTTTTCTTTTGTATATTGTTTTTATTTGGGCATCATGGTATTTAGCTTTCTATAGTGGGCAGAAATTGATATAATCTCCCAATAGCTTTATGTAAATCTTCACTAGTTTCTTCTTCCATGGTGTTGTTTGGTGCTCATCTTTTTTTTTTTTTTAAGGCAGTTGGGGTTAAATGACTTGCCCAGGGTCACACAGCTAGTAAGTGTCAAGTGTTTTGGTCTGAAGCTGGATTTGAACTCAGGTCCTCCTGACTTCAAGGCCAGTGCTCTATCCACTATGCCACCTAGCTGCCCCAGTGCTCATCTATAATGATGTCCCTTGATACATTCACATTTTCTCCTCTCTTTCTTATTATTGGAATAGTTGCTTCATATAATGCTACGTGCAAGCTCTGCAGTGCCTTTGTACATTCTGTCAAATAGTGATGGTGAATGCATTCATTCATGATCACTATAGCAGATACATAGCTTTAAAACATACTAATGCAATTGGTCTGCCAGTTGAATTCAGAAAGATAAGCTTGGAGAGGGCTTTTCACAATTCCATCCTGAACATGTCCCACTGCATTTGAAAATCATTGATGATATTAGGTTTAAATAGTGGAATTTGTATTCACCTAAGGTTTTCAAAGACTGTTATGCTTTCACCTTTTCCTTCTTCAGGTTTCAAAGTGTGTATATCCTCAAATTCATCTTTTTTATTAATTTATTTTGATTTATCAAAAATCACTTCCATATACTTTTTCTCCTCCTTCCTCCCCACCACCCTCCCCAAGATGGCACACAATCTGATATAGGCTATACATATACATTCCTATTAAACATATTTTCACATTAATGATGTTATAAGTAAGAATTAGAACCAATAGGAGGAATCACCAGAAAGAGAAAACAAAACTCAACAGAAGAAAAAAAAATAGCAAATAGTATGCTTTGATCTGCATTCAAACTCCATAGTTCTTTTTATGGATGTGGGTAGTGTTTTCTATCCCAAAAATTCATCTTTTTGAATCTAGGCTTAGAGATGATTTTCCCTCATGACTGTCCTATACTTGTCAGCAGTGTACCATTGTGTTATTTGCATGAACATTAGACTCTTGACAAAAAGCCATACAAAGCCCTTGCCAGGAACTGATGAGATGTTTCCAATTTTATTATGATATACTATTGGTGCATAATGAAAATATTCATGTCTTCAATTAACTTAGACAATTTTGAGTAAGGCCAGCCTGCAACACTATATACTACCCCTTCTATTCCTTGGTTGCTTAGGGACAGTTTCATCAACATTACCAGAGTGATACTCCAATCAAGGATATAGTCAGAGACCACATGGCCAGCTTTTCAGGGTCTCTCAAAAGTTTTCTCAGCTAACAGAAGAGTCTCAGAAAAAACAGAACCACTGATATGCTTGGCCCTGGCTAGCCTTTACTCATTTTGACATTCTCTCTCTCTTCCCCTCTCCAAAGACAGGAAGAGTGGATTGGGATTTGAGGAGATTGTTGTTGTCATTATTGTCATTGTGCTGTTTTATTTTTTTCACATTGAGTTCATTTAAACAATTTCAGGAAAATTTACTTATTGTTGTTTAGTCATGTCCAGCTCTCTATAATACTATATGGGAGTTTTCTTGGCAAAGATGTCAGAGTGGTTTGCCATTTCCTTCTCGAGCTCATTTTATAGATGAGAAAATTGAGCCAAACAGAGCTAAATGGCTTGCTTAGGATCACACAGTGATTAAGTGTCTGAAATCATATTTGAACTCAGGACTTTCTGACTCTAGAACCATGTTCTATCCACTGTACCGCCTAGCTGCCAGAGATTTTATTACCTTTTATTATTATTATCATTATTATTATTATTTTATACTTATTGTTCTTCAAAACATTACCAAAGGAAGTAGATAAACTATCTAATGTTAGTAATTCAATAGAAGTCTTAGAAAATAGGTTAATCTTCTTTAGACTCACTAAAAGAATCTTTAAGATAGCTATAGTAGCAGGAAAATTGGATCGTGTGGACCTTTCCCCACTCCCACATGACTTCTATTTCTTTCACTAGGTTTCTATATTGTGAATGTTTTTTTCTTAATTCTGTGACTCGACATTGTGAATATTTGGCAGGGCAATGAATTTTAAAATAATTCTTTTTTATGGATCATATTATATCTGAGCATCCATCAACAACAGATAATGGACTGATTACAGTACACGTTATTTGTTGAATTCTTAATGATATCTTGAGCACTATTTTTCTTTGTTTATAACAGGGATTTGTCATCTATCAGTTTAGCAAAGATAAAGAAATTCTGTTGGACAGCTCTAGCTACTAGTTAATATCTTTCTGTCTATTCAGTAGCTGCTAATTTTTGGTTACCTGCAGTGATATGCTGAATAGTTCATACTGTGTCTTTCCATAATCTGCATTGATTGACATGTCCAAGTTCCTCAAAGATAACCCTTCTATAATTTGTGTTGGTGATAACTCCTTCCTGTGTGAACAGAGGGTAAATCACTTGACCTCTTTTTCTCTTAGTTTCCTCATTTGTAAAATGGGCATAATAATCACACCTAAGTCACAGGGTTATTATGAGGACAGAATGAGATAATATTTGTAAAGTAATTTATAAAACTTAAAATATGCTATAACATCAATTTATATTATTTTTATTTATTTTATATTCTTTTAAAATTAGTTCTAAATCATTACTCTCTCTCCTATGCCTCCCACTTCACACTGAAATAGCAAGGAAGATGATATCAATTATGCACATGAAATCATGTAAAACATGATTCCATATTATCCATATCACATAAAAAAGAAAGTGAGAAAATTATACTTCACTTTGCACTCAGAGTCTATTAGTTCTCTCTCTGGGGGTAGAAAGCATTTAAAAAAATATTGAGTCCTTTAGAGTTTGCTTGGATCGTTGTATTGATCAGAATAGTCAAATCTTTCACAGTTGATCATCATTGCATCATTGCTGTTACTGTGCATGATGATCTCCTAGTTCTTCTCGTTTCACTTTGCACCAGTTCACATAGACCTTGCCATTTTAAAATTTTTTTTGAAACTATCCACCTCATGTTTTCATGTAGTAAAGTACTTAATCACAATCATATGCCACAACTTGTTCAGCCCAATTGTTGAGCATCACTTTGATTTCCAATACTTTGTTACCACAAAAGAGCTGTTATAAATATTTTTTGTACATATTGGTCCTTTTCCCTTTCCTTTTATCTCTTTGGGGGTACAGTCTTAGTAGAGACATTGCTGAGTAAAATGGTATGCCCATTTGTTTAGATAGACCATAGAGTATGTGAATAGGAGTGATGTTTAATAAACCTGGAAAGATAGAATGGGGTCAGGTTATGATGAGCTTTACATACCAGCCCAAGGAGTTTATATTTGGTTTTACAAACAATTGAGAGCCACTAGGGCTTACTGAGCAGAGGAATGACTTGGTAAGACCTTTGCTTTAAGGTTATCCCTTTCATAGCTGTATAGAGAATAGAAAGGGGGAAAACTTGAGGCAGGAAGACCAGCTGGGAAGCCAATTCAACAGACTAGGTCAGAAAGTGGAGAGCCTGGTCTAGAACAATAGATGTGAGAGCTGTTGTGCAATAGAATTATCAGGACTTGGCAATTAATTAAATATGTGGGCTGAGGCAGAGAAAGAAGGAGAAACTGAGGTGGCAAACATGGGTGATGAGAAGGATAATAAGGACCTGGAAAGAAAAAAAGGTAAGTTTGAGGAATTAGGTTATATAGGAGATAAGATAATAAGTTATGATTTAGAGCTGTTGAGTTTGAAATGTCTATAGTATAGCTTCTTCAATATATATGATTTGTAGTTGTGGTACAGGGCTGGAGTTTATGAGAAACTAAAGCTGGAAATGTAGACGTGTGGTACAACTGAAATGGAAGAGAAGAGAGTCCAGTACAAAGAAGGAAGAGGACCCCAACAGTGTCTACTGCAGAAGAGTCAAAAAGTCAGTCAGTCAATAAACACTTAAGCGCCTACTTTGTGCTAGGCACTGCAGATACAAAGAAAGGCAAAATATGATCCCTTCTCTCAAGGAGCTCACAATCTAATGGAGGAGACAAGAAGAAAACAACTACGTACAAGATGTACACAGGATAAATTGGAGGTAATCAACAGAGGGAAAGGCATTAGAATTATTAGGACTCTAGAAACTCAATAATAACTCAACATGATTAGGATCCACAGGCTTCTTTTGAAATGTGGGACTTTAGTTTTTATTTTAAGGAAGCCAGGAAGACTAGGAAGCAAAGGTGAAATGAGAGATCTTTACAGGCATGAGTCAAGTCGGGAGATGGAGTATCTTGTGTGAGGAACGCAGGGAGACTTGGAGTATGCTAAAGGATGAGAATTTCCTACTTATTTCCCAAAGGTTACCCCACTCTGCTTTGAGAAGTTATCCAGTGCTTTCAGAATTCATTCAGGTTTCAAGATTTTCTGTCCAAGGAGTCTCTGCTGCTTCTACCATTGTTGGCTGTCATCCTCTGTCATATCTAAGAGCTACAATAAGAAAGCAATGTGAGGTAACATGATATAATGGAAACAGACTAGATTCGTCAATCAGAAAACCTGGTTTCAAATCCCAGATCTTCTATTTACTAGCTGTGTGGCAGTTTTCTCATCCATAAAATTTAACACTACCTGTAATATAAGGATGATTTTAAGAGTCCAGTATACCATCACAATTGTCTTCTGGATTGTCATCTCAGCTACTTTCTTTCCCTAGTTCAATCCATCTGTTGTACCAGAGCCAGAAGAGTCACTTTAAAGAACCATTTTGTCCTGAGGCCTTCTTCCCCAATTACAGAACAACATTATGCATGCTATATGAATGACATATAACGTAGCAATGACTATACTCTCTCTCCATACTCTTCTCCCTTTTCCTAACCTGCCACATTACATCAATGGAGGTACCTTTTTTTCCCCACTTTCACTGCTTTCCATCTATTCTTAATATGTTAGCCTCTCCTATTAATATGTAAGCTCATTGATGTTAAGTACTTCGTTGCATACTTGTATCACCAACACTTAGTGCATTGTAAGGCTGCTGGTGGTGTTGTTGTTCAGTAATTGAGTCATGATCTACTCTTCATAAACCCATTTGGTGTTTTCTTGGCAAAGATACTGTAACGGTTTGCCATTTTTTTCTTTAGTTCATTTTATAGATGAGGGAACTGAGGCAAACAGGGTTAAGGGGCTTGCTCAGGGTCGCATAGCTAATAAGAGTTTGAGGCTGGATTTGGACTCATGGCTTCCTGACTCCAGGCCTGGCACTCTAGCTACTGCACCACTGAGCTGCCCTCAAGGCTCATAGTCAATGCTTAATGAGTTATCGATCTATTTCTTGGTCTGTATAAATAGTTGACATCAAGCTGGATGACTCAATAAAAACACATTGAAGAGCTCCTTCATCCTATGAGCTCTTTCCCCAAAGATATTACAATGTCATTAGAACTTGAGAAGAGTAAGATTCTTAATATGTGCCAAAGAAAGAGAAAATCTAAAATTGATGAACTTTAATCCAAAAGTCACCTTCAACCACTAAATGAAAGTGATACTAGTAAATATCTTGTTTTCTAAGAGATATTTAGCATAAAGATACCAAAAAGAACGCTATGACTCATTGTGTTAGCAGACTTAACAGGATCCTGAAATCAAAACTGAACAGGAAGAATGATTTTTTTAAGTAAATAACATTAATGCGACATGTACCTGCAATTCAAGTATGCTTTTAGATCTACATAATTGATCATTACTTATTTGAGAAGTATTCCAACCAGCACTACCACAACAATAACAACAAAAACCAGGATGACTATCATTACTTATGAAATATTAATGAAATAAGACGCCTTACCCTAAAGTATCACTCATTCTTCCCCACCAAATTGGAGGATAAAGATTGATATGCATTCTCAGAGGAAGCTAGCTAGTACAGTTGTTATAGCACTGGACTTGTAATTAGAAAGACCTAAGTCTGAATTCTGCCTCAAATATTCACGAATTGTATGACCCCAGACAAATCATTTAATATCTCAGCCTCAATTCCTCATATGAAAAAATGGGTATAGTTGTAGCAGCAACAGTATCTAGTATTTATATATTCCTCTGAGGTTTGACATTCCAAATATTATTTGATTTGATCCTTACAACAATCCTTTAAGGTAGATGCTTAGCCAGATAGAGGTTAAGAGACTTGCCCAGGATCACTCAGTCATTAAGTATCTGAGGCAGGATTTGAATTCACTTCAAGTCCATATTTTTTACTTCAAGTCCAGTGTTCCATCTAGCTATCTCTAATAATAGCACTTTCTTCGCAGGGTTGTTGTAAAGATGAAATAAGATGACAAATGCGTTGCTTTACAAACCTAAATCTATATATAAATTCAAGCTCTTATCATTCTTAGAATACATGATAAACAAGTCAAAATCCAATGGAAATATGTTTTGAAAAGGAAGACATCACTTTATGGGGGAGCAGCAAATTTTGACAACATATATATATATATACCACTGGATTTATTGAATGAAATTAGTTATCTCCAGATGCAGCCTATATAATGGCTCCATGAAGGAATCAAAATCCCTGTATGAACATCCCACAAATACACTCATCCAGCAATGTTAACAAAGAAGTAATGAGCCCGGGGATAAGAAATTTGGATTTGTTGGGGAAATGGAGGAATTTAAGTAAGATTAAGGGCACCAGGTTACTGTTAGCAGAAATTATGAAAGGAAGTGCTAGAATCTATGCATCATAACATTGCAGGCTGCAAAAATATTTTCTACTTATTAAGTACCTAATGTGAAAGTCCTGATGGCTAGAATTATCCATCAGAAATTTGCTATCTTTCATGCACTGACAGATGACAAATGCTCATCCTCAACTTACAGACCTCAAAATATCCAGAAGAACTCAGCCATTCTGTCTGTGTCAAATGACGGCCTTCTGTAGTGCAGGATGGGAAGGAGGGGAGACAATTTAGAACTCAAAATGTAACATAAAAGTAAAATTACATTAAAAAAAGAACTCAACCATTAAATCACAGTGGAATTAGACCATTATCACCGAAAGAACTATTGGCTTCACTCCCCCAGACAAAATATTAAACCACATATACTTAAGTACAATAGATGTTGCCATATCAGATACTCATATTCTCTAAACCACTTGGAATAATAAACTTGCAAAATTTAAAGAGGAGAACCAGGTCATGAAGAAATAGGACCAGGCACACGTCATCCCTGTTGTCTCATCTACTGCTAGGATTTTGGTGAGGTTGCTTTCAATAAATTTATGGAAAATAAGCTTACCTTGTAATATTTTGTTCAATTTTAGTTGAATTTTTTGCTTTATTTTATGCACTTCTTGGATCATGTAGAAATCCTGGTCTATGATGAAAGCAAGTTGAATTGAATCTTTACTATTTTCCATAAAATGACACAGGGAGAGGGTTTCCCTTTAAAATAGGAGTTTTTAAATAGGCATATATAAACAGTTTTTTGTCTGTTTTTAGTATTTTGAGAAATTTATATCAATATAATTATTTTCCTTTGTAATCCTCTCTATTTTTATGCTTTTAAAATCATTATTTTGAGAACAGATTCATTAACTCCATTCGATTGCCAAAGGGATCCATCATACACACACACACATACACATACACAATACAAACTGTTTTCGTGCTGTAAATTACCCAATGTGATGAGACCCCTAGTTCTTTGTGTACTTTCCCAAAAGAAATGGACACTAGGCATAGTAAAAATAAAATAAAACAGTCCCTGACATCACATATTTTAAATTCCACCAGAGTAAATAATATTTATAAATATTAGTAAGTTAAAAAAAATCTACATAGTAAATACAAAGTAATTTTGGTGGAGAATATCCTTGCTGCTAGGAGGAAGGTGCCCCAGTAAAGGTCTCGTGTGGGTGTTGGCCATTGAGTTGACCTTTAAAGGAAACTAGTTTCTAAGAGGTGATAGTGAATGAGTGCATTCCAGAATTTCAGACATGCTGTACAACTTTCTCAAAGCATGGGTGAGGTAAATGAAGTGTGGTGTTAGAAGAACAACAAACAGACCCATTTTAGTGGACTCTCACAGTGTGTGATGGAAGGGAAGGAAAGAAGGAAACAATCCTTTCTTAAGCTCCTAGTAGCACAGTGCCAACATCGTATTAAGTGCTTTGCAAATATGGTTTCATTTCTCCTCATAGCAGCCCTGGGAGGTAGTTTCTATTATTATTCCACTTTACATTTGAAGAATCTGAGACAAACAGAGATTGAGTGATTTGTCCAGTGTCATAATGTCAGTGTCTAAGGCTAGATTGGAACTCAGGTCTTCCTGACTGCAGGCCAGGCACTGTATCCTTTTCACCACTTAGCTCTTCTAGGTTAAGGAGAGTAATATGTAATAACTTGGCAAATCAGATTGGAATCAAATTGTGATTTTACATATTCAGCAGAGCATTCTACATATGACTCTAGAAGAAATAGAGAGAGAGGGGAATTTCCTGAGCAGGAGAATGACATGATCAGACGTGTGAAGTCAAATTACTTTGAGATTTAGCACATGCATGCAAAAGCCCAAAGGCACTGGATAGAGGGTTTTAGGTTCTATATTTTCTTATAATGTGATATGAGCAATTTCAGAGAGTCATGGACCTACCTTTAGTGCATAAGGGACCCAAGGCTAATTGTTATAAAGTTATATAAAATCTGAAATGTAAGTTTAACCATAGTTGATTTCTGGAAAATATTGGCAGGATAAGAATTTATATATTTGTGTATGCATATGTATATGTATATATATATATATGTGTGTGTGTGTGTGTGTGTGTATGTACATATATACACACATAAATATGTATGTATATGTGAGCATGTGTTATGCTAAAACACACATGTATATGTGTGTACATATGGAGTAAAATGCAACACACAAATGTGTGTATGCAGATATACATGTGTGTATATGTATTCAGCACACACATATATTTGTGTGTTGTGTTGTATATTGTGAAGGCATGTATGCATGCATGTATATTTGTGTGTGCTGCCATTTGAGGAATATCAGACTGGAAGGAAAGGTGATTTCCTTTCATGGGAAGACTTCAGAACTTGTGGTGTCAGGGTAGAAGGATTAAATCCTCCCTCTGTGACCAGGGGTTGTGACTTAAACTCTTTAAACCTTGACTTTCTCAGATGGGACCCTCCTCACGTGTGCTGGTGGAAATCAAATGTAAGGTGTATCGTAAACCTTAATACCATCTATTATTTGTGAAATTCCTTCCACCTTACACATTGCTACTTACTTATAACTTAGCCTCACACAATGGCCTGGAAAATTTCATGACATTTTCTATACAGTCTTACAATCTACTCTGTTGATGCTGCCATACCTCCTTCCCTAGTACCCTCTACACCACATCTCAGGAAACCATGTGTTTATTCTTAGGTAAGTTAGTCTATTCAGATCTGAAACTCCTGCCCTGGGACTGAGCAGTCTTGATTGCTGAATAAATATGCTTTAAAATCCATCCATCCAACCATCTAGGTCTTCTTAGCATCTTCTCTGCCCCCTTGTGCATACCACCCACAATCTTCTTTCCTACCTTACTATAGGCAAGTAAGCAAAGTGAGAGTCTCTTTTTTAGAAAGGACATGCCAGTTGATTTCTCTGTGAAACAACTCATTCCTTTTTACTGCTTCTGCTTCTTTTTATGTAGTGATTCCTTCCATTAAAATAAAAGCTCTTTAAGTTTCAGACAATCTCACTTTTTGTATTTCTGTTCCAAGTGCTTACCACAATTTTTGATAATATTGAAATATCTGAGAAACATCCATTCATAGAGAGGATATGGTATGCCCAGCGTCCCATGGCTGGTATATTTCATAAGCAGGACTTAAACTCAAGGCTTCCTCACTCCAAGCCTGGCCATCTATCCACTACATCACCATGACTCTCATTGTTTTTTGTTATTATTGCTTTCATTATTTTTGCCATCATCAGCTTTTTAATCTGAGCAGTGATGTGATCATATTTCATTATTTAAATGACCAGAAGTCCTCAAAATTACATCTTCTTTGTTGCATTAAATCTTGAAGACAAGTTACAGTTCTGGAAATCCAGCTATGGCTCATCCAGAAAGGTGTTGGTCAGTGCCTTGATAGCAATAGAGAATTAACATATGGCAGAGTTTTTTTTATAAATTATTCTTTCATGTTTCTCAACAAGGACAGTAGTTTTGATTTCAATATTTCCTTAAACTTCTCCACCTTCTGCAATACACAATGTTGGGGAATAATCACTCAGATAGATTTGAAGAGCAGAATGTTGTAAGGGAAATGCTGATGGACTTTGAACAAGGAGATTTAGGTTCAAATCCCACTTTAAGCAAGTCACATAAGTTTTCAAAGCCTTAGTTTCCTCAGTTGTGAAATGGGAATAATAATATTTGCAAAACTTTCTTCATGGGATAATTATAAGGAAAGCACTTAGAAAACCCTAAAGTACATTACAAATGTGTATTATTATTACTTGGATGCACTGACTTTTCTATTCCTTCTTGCTCTTACCATTTTTTTCTTCCAATGTGGTATCATCTAAGGGGAGGTGTGTTTACTCTTCTCCTGCCTGTACTCTGATCTTTGAGTGACCACAAGCAATTTTTCTATCTTATAACTGTATAGAGGGTTCCTACTTCACTGGGACCACAAAGTCTAGTGTGCTAGTGCTCCTCCTCACCTGAGACTGACACCCAGGGCTGTGACCCAGATCTGAGTATAAGCAAAGCAACAGAGTCCTGCCTCAGTGCTAGCAAAGAGACCTCTGACCAACTGTCTTACTGTCTGTGGGCTGAGAGTTCTGGAAGCAGCTGCAGATTCAGCAGCTCCCAAGACCTGCTCTTGGTTTGCTACTTCTGAGACTGTGCTGGTATGGCCTGTGCTGGACTGTGCTCCACTCTCATCCAGATGGGACAGACCTTTCCGGGTGACCTGCTAAGTTGTCTTTGGTTGGGAAATTTTACCCCATCCTTTTGTAGGTTTTGCTGCTCCAGGAATTGGTTTATGGCATTATTTAAAGGTGTTCAGTGGGGTTTTGGGGAGAGCACAGGTGAGTCACTGCCTTTTCTGAGCCACCTTGGCTCCACCTATTATATTTCAATATGTGGTTGGTAATCAAGATATGAAGACAACAATGGGAAAAAATAAGGCCTTTAAGGACTGCTCACCTTCTATTAGGTAAGAAAACATGTCCATGACTGGAAATAAATATAAAAAAATAAGATGGTTTTTTTGGGGGGTAGGAAATGAGAGTACTAGCACTTGGAGGAGAAAGTATGTCATCTATAATATAAAGCCATAGGGTGATTATTTTCTTGCCAATCTGGATTTTTTTTCATTTTATTCTCTTTCAACAAGAGGGGCATTTTATGGTCCTATGTTCATGCTAACCTGGCGTTGTGGAAAAAGTGCCTTGAAATTAGGTAACTTGAATTCAAAGTACTTCTGTAACAGTTAAGTGCTCAGTGATCATGGACAAGTCACTTAACCTCTAATATCTTCAGTTTTCTCATCTGTAAAATTGGGATAATAATAGATATTTCTAAGACATTCTTCAAAAGTGATAAATATGAATTTAAAAGGAGAAAAATGCAATAGTGTAGTGTGAAAGGCTGATTTTTGTTCTGCCCCCTCCTAGATAACATAGTTATGTGACTTCAGAAAATTCACTTAATATTGAATCTCAGTTTCTTTCTTAGTAAAATGAGCTCATAATATTTACATTAATATACCTTAGGAGGCAGCTAGTGGTATAGCTCATAGAGTGCTGGGCTTGGTGTTAGGAATACATCTTTCTGAGTTCAAATTCGGAGCTACTTACTAGGTGTGTGACCCTGGACAAGTCACTTAGCTCTGTTTGCCTTAGTTTCCTCATATGTAAAATGGGGTGGAGACGGAAATGGTAAACCACTCCATTATCTTTGCCAAGAAAGTCCCAAATGTGATCATGAAGAATTATACATGACTGAAAAATTTGAACAACAGCAACAAAACTTCAGAGAATTTCTGTGAGGTAGAGATTCTGCATGCAAATATTACATAAGGCACTATATGCATGTGAATATTAGTTATTATCTCATTCTTTTTATCCTTTATCATCCTTGTCTTCATTATTAATTATTACTTAGTGGTAATCAGAGAGAAATGTTGAAAAAGCCCTGTGCACTCACAGTGCAAAATGCCAAGAATAATTTAGATAGCAGCCAAGCCACTGTGAATTTTTTTCTGCGTGCTTTTTAATATGTAGCAGAAAAGATATTATTACTGTTCAGATTTGTGATACAGTTTCAATGAAAAGTCTATGTTCCCCAAGAAAAAAAGCAACATTTCAGAAATGGTATGAAGCAATCTCTTTATAGACCTTACCCACCTCGTAGAGTACTTAAGATTAATTAGAAAATGTTTTTAAATAGCTTTGAGAACTCTGACTAATAAATACTGTCAAGCTAATTTATTATTTTTAATATAGATCACATCCCTCTGAATCAAAGATGTCACTTCTGAAGGGATTACTAATAAACTCCATTCAACACTGTTGATAAGTGCTATATCTTCTTGAATCCCAGTAATAATGCATAAATAAATTATTGGGCCTGAGCTCTTTTCCTAAGGGCTTAGATATACAGAATAAATAAGAAATCCATTCATCTTCAAGGTGTGAAGCCTATGAGTTGACTAATCTGGTTGTACTTTTTCAAAGTCAGGGTTCAGGTCTTTAAAATAACTTAAGAAAATCTCACATGTCTCTCCTGCCTCAGGCAGCTTGTGATGTTTCCATCATTGGATCTATCAATGAACACTTTGAACTCTTAAGTATTTCAGCTCTCTTCAATGCACCAAGCATTTAGATTTACTTTATGAAGTCCACTCTGCCACTGACAAAGTAAAATGATGCAAATTCTCAAAGTCTCCCTGAAATCTCACCTTCAAGAGGGCACATAAAACTTTGTACCCAATGCTTTTTCTCTTTCACTTTGTTGTCTCAAACAAGCAAAATCCTTTTTTTTTTACATAGGTACTGATCTAGGCATCTCAATGCCACTGAGTTTATTCTATAAAAGAACAAATACAAAACCCAGGACCTTCCTTAGACTCCTTGACCCTTTGCAAAAGTTGACACATTCATAGATATAGTTTAAACACTCCAAAGTTACAAGAAAGCCTAAGGTCAGAGATACAGAACTAGAAGGGACATCAAGGTGTCATCAGGTCCAAAACTTTCATTTTATTTCAATATATTTCTTATGCTTTTTGTTTTTACATCACCTTCATTTCCACAGATATCCATAGACCCTCACCAAGTTCTCCAGCATTTAGATTTACTCCTAGGGGATTTTTTGTGTATTTGTTTTTGCAATCACACATAGTGAACCACTGAAAAACTTTGGGTAGGTAGCTTTTTTTATTATACTTCAAGCTCTATTCCCCAAAAAATTCCTGTTTATTTTATTCAAGCTATATTCCCCCCAAAATTCCTGTTTATTTTTCAGTCCAACTGAAAATATATTCTCTTTCCACAAATGTACTTAATGATACATTTCCAATTAGTCACTAACAAAAATGAGCAGATCCTGTTTTTTCACCATGGTTGTGGATTAGGACATGAAAATAATTGAAGGACCTATGATTCCTATATGATGGACAACTCTATTCATCAAAACAAAACACAATCCATCTGTGTTTTAGTATATATGTCTTAGTGAGTACTCTGAGATTCCTATCATGATTTGCCCGGAGTAGTACATCTACTACACTTCAGAGGTACTAGGTTTTCCTAACTACAAGGCCAGGACTCTCCATCTCCATATTTCATAATTTACAAAGCATTTCCCTCCCAGATACATCTGGTACCACCCAACTGGTAGGTGATAACTTTCACACTCACGTATAGGCCTGTGACTCCTAATATCAGCACTTTTTCACCTGCTGAATAAGATGTAAATTTTACATATCAGAAGAAATGAAGTGGTAAATCTTTTTTTTCATGAAATACAGGCATAAATAGGACTTATATGCTTTTCATTATGATCCTCAGTGATGATTTTTTGTCAAATTCATTGTGCGTTAAAGTCATGTTAAAACAAAAACAAGCCTTTATACTAAAACTGTTATAACTTGAGAAAACTCTTCATTTAATATGGTTACCTTTTATTAAACAAATCAGAAAAATGGAAGCATATAACATACCTCAAGAAGACCAAAGGTTTAAGATAAAGAAGAGAAAGAAACTATAATTCATTTAAAAAATAAAATGTTTATTAAGAAACATGATAATATAAGGAAAAGATGAGGTTGTAGAGCCTGACTTCAAATCCTACCTTGGAGCCTTGGTCTTTTTGCCCTTGTCAAAGTCATCTAAATGTCCTTATTTTCAGTTTCCTCATTTGTAAAATGAATGTTTGACTCATTGACCTCCAAGAAAGCTTTGAATTCTCAGTGCCTGTGCTATGATCCTATGACATATTACATGTTATTAGGCTCTGTGCTAACCACTGGTGATAAAAAGACTAAGTGATGATCCTTAATAAGCTTGCATTCTATTAGGAGAGAGATTTTTTTAAAAATGCAAAATACATATAAAGTAAATTCAAAATAATTGTGTCATCAGAGGGAAGATGCCACTGGAAGTTGTGAGGATCAAGAAGAGGATTATGGAAGCAAGTAATAATGAAGTTAAGCTTTCAAGGAAAAGGCATGAGAAAGCCATATGTTCAAGGCATAGGTGATAGCCTATACAAAAAATATAATGATAGTGAAAGATTGACATATGTGGGAAAAAGCAACAGGTCAGTCTGTCTGGAAAGTAAAATATGAGAGGGGGGATAATGTGATATCATTTGGGGAATATAACATAGAATTTGTATTTAATCCTAGAAGCAATTGGGAGCCATAGATGTGTATGTCTCCCGCAATTAATTGAGTACTCTGAGATTCTTTCCCAGTGACTTTAACACCTCAGTTCTGCCTTTCCAATTTGCTCTTATCGTCTTACGCTACTTCAACTCATGTTGACGATATTTTAATATTACTAATACTTTTTAATAATTGCCTCCCAGTTCTTTCACCTCTTCACCTCTTTGTACCTCTATAGCTATACTACTTGAACACCCCCTGAGGTGGTCATATCTGATAACTAAACTGTTCTACTTTCAATGTCTTGAATTCTTAACTTAATTTTTCTGAAATTTTCTGAAAACAGTACCCTTTAATTCCTTCTGTAGCTTTTTATTCACTCTTGTATTGACTTCTAAGTCCATTATTCCTCCCAGGTCTCCTTCTTTTTGGATTCCCTTCTTTTCCTTTCAACAGCTAAGCATTAATACACTGTTGATGGAACTGTGAATTGGAGCTACCATTCCAGAAAGCAATTTTAAACTATCCTCAAAAGTTACTGAACTGGATATATCTTCTGACCAGTTATACCACTACTGGGCTTATGCCCAAAAAAGATAAAAGAAAAAGAGGAAAAGGACCCATATGTATCAAGAAATGTTTATAGTAGAACTGCTTGGAGTGGCAAAGAACTGGAAACAATTGTGGAATGGTTGAAAAAAATATGGTATATCTAGTACTTTTCTTACACTTCACTCTCCTGGTTCACTTTATGAACCAGCTACATCTGCCTTTTCTCTGTTCCTCATTCATGATACTCCATTTCCTGACTCCATATGTTTTCTCTCTTTTCTTTTCTTTTTGGTGACTCTCCATATGTTTTCAATGGCAATACCTCATGCCTGGAATGCTCCCTTCTCACCACCACTTCCTGAATTTCTTCTCCTTTTTTAGGTAAAAGTAATTTCATAAGATGCCCAATTTGCCGTCATCCCCAACCATAGCTTTGTCCTTTATCTTCTTCTTCTTACATAACCTATATATGAGAATTAAGTTTCTCCCTCCTTTTCCTCATTTCTTCCTTAGTATATTTCTTTATCCCACCTTTTTCTTTACTCTATTGAGTCAAACATAACATTACAAACAATACAACTCCCAACTAAGCTCTAAATGTATAAATTAAACAAATATCTCTAAAGCACCTACGATCTGCCAGACATTGTACAACAGGCTGAAAATACAATTAGAAAGAAAAATAAACATATCTGTTTATAAGGAGTTTACTTTATACTGGAAGAAACTTCAAATATACACTATATCTATCTATCTATCATCTATCCACACAGTTATCCATATACATTTATGTATGTACACACACACACACACACTCACACACACACACATACACCTATGATGGTTTGGGAGGGAGAGTATTAGGATTTATGGGAATCAGGAACAGTTCCATGAACAAAACAGTTCTGAGCTGTACATTGAAAAATAAAACACTGTGAAGTTGCAATAAGGAGGGATCAAATTTCAGGCAGGCCACAGAGATGAGAAATGTAGAATCAAGTAGGGAGGGAAAGAAAATGTTATTTTTGTTTGTTTGTTTTCTGAAATGCAGAATATAGTATAACTAGTAATGTAAAATCAAACTGGAAAATATGTTTGGGACAGATTGTATAGAACTTTAATGAATAAAAAAAGGAATTATTGTTGAATCACAGAAAGAATTAGAAGCTCAGGGTAGAGATTTAGGCTGGACATAGAGATCTGCAATTCATCTGCATATGGGTGATAGTTAAATCTATGCTTAAATCCGTCCTTAAATATTTTTTTTTAAGATGGACTATAGGCAAACAGAAAAGAAAAGGGCCTAAGGCAGAAGTTTGGGGAAGACCCACAGCTACTTGATATGATCTAGATGATGAGCAAGCAAGAGTATAAGGAGGGGTCACAAAGGTTGGAGGTAAGTCAAGATAGAATGGTATAAGAAAACAAACAAACAAAAAGTTTACAAAAGGAGAGGATGATCCACAGTGTTAATTGCAACAGATAGGTGATGAAGGATGAGAAAAGACCACTAGACTTGTTAATTAAGAGATCCTTGGTAACTTTTGTAGGGACTAGTTTCAGTTGAATGGTGAGTTCAGGATCCAGGCCACAAACATTTGAGGATGAAGTGAAAGAAGAGGAAGTGGTGGCAACAAGGAAGGTGTTTTTTTTTTCAAACAATTTGAATGAGAAGGAAGGAGATTATAGGCTCATAATGTGAAGGAATGTTAGCATTAGGGATGGCTTTTTGTTTCTTTTGTTAGGATATGTTTGTAGGTGGTAAAGAAGGAACCAGTGAATTTATGAAAGAAACTAAAAACTTAAGAGAGTTGGGATGGTTGAAGAAGTGATCTTTTGGAAAAGAAAGGAAGGAATAGGAGCAGGGGTTCATGTAATGAGATTAGTGCTGGCAAGGAAAATGGCGAGTTCTTTGTTAGGGGAAGGAGGGAAGGAAAATAAGATGCTTTTAAGGGATTTTGAGATGAAGACAGTGGCATAATTGGAGCTCATCTCATAATGAATGTTGTCAGTAAAGTAAAAGGCAAAGAGATCAATTAAGAGAAAAAGGGGAAGGGGATATATTGAAGTGTTAAGGATACAAGAGGTATGGAAAAGCTGCTGTGTAGATGTGATAGGAAATGAATTTAGGCAGACTAAAAAGGCCTACTTTGTGACAAAGAGGCCCCATTAAGGTTGGAAAACTTGAATTTGCAATATTTCCAAGTAGTATTACTGGATGGGGTGGCTAGGCCCAAGAACTGTCTCCTTGTTCACTCCTCTTGGCAAGTGAATGGTTCACTTGCTTGAGAAGTTGGTGAGATACTCTTGTTTTAGCTGCAGGTCCTTACCCTGATGCATGTTGAAAGCCACTGTCCTATAATCTCTATGTTATAGAATGCCTAAGGACAGTCCCTTTCCTCTCGTCTAGATTTGGCCTTGTATCAAAGTCTGCAATCTTGCCCTAGGTTCAAGAACCAGATGCAGCTGTTGGTACCAAGACTTACTTACTACCTTAGTCTGAAGTTTCTGTCTCTGGGTTTTTCCCCAAACTTAGATAATTTGCCTTTATTCTTTCTTTGTGTGGCCACTTAGCTGGCTAAGGTTGGAGGCTTCAGATTAGAGGCCTAATTAAGCTTGAACTAGTTTCATGGAGTCAGTCAATAAACATCAAGTATGTGCCTGTTTTGTGCCAGGTACAAGGGATATAAAGAAAGGTAAAAGACAGTTTCTACTCTCACAGTCTAATGGGAGAGACAACATGCAAAGAACTATACACAGACAATTATATACAGCAAAAATTAGAGATAATCAACGAGATTATCTTTAAGGCACTAGAATTAAAAGGGATGGGCAAAGGTTTCATGGAGAGCTGGGATGTTAGCTGGGAATTGAAGAGAATCAGGAGGACCAGGAGGTAGGGATGATGAAGCAAGAGCATTCTAGGAATTGGAGACAAACAGGGAAAATGCCTAGAGCTGGGTGATGGAGTGTCTTGTGTGGGGCAGAGCAAGGATACTAGCACTGCAAGAATGAAGTGTATTTTGGAGGAGTCAGGGCATAAGGTGTAAGAAAAATGGGAGAACATTACGAAAAGCAAAATAGATAATTTTGATTACATTAAATTGAAAAGATTTTGCACAAACAAAGCCAATGCAACTAAGATTAGAAGGAAGGTAGAAAATTGGGAAAGAACTTTTACAACCAGTCTCTCTGATAAGGGCCTCTTTTCTAAAATATATAGAGAATTAAGTCAAATTTATAAGAATACAAGCCATTCCCCAATTGATACATGGTCAAAGGATATGAACAGATAGTTCTCAGATGAAGAAATTAAAGCCATGTATAATCATATGAAAAAATGCTCTAAATCACTATTGATTAGAGAAATGCAAATCACAACAACTCTGAGGTACCACCTCACACCTATCAGAATGGCCAACATGACAAAACAGGAAAATGATAAATGTTGGAGAAGATGTGGGAAAATTGGAACACTAATGCATTGTTGGTGGAGTTGTGAAATGATCCAACCATTTTGGAGAGCAATTTGGAACTATGCCCAAAGGGCTATAAAAATGTGCATGCCCTTTGACCCAGCAATAGCACTTCTAGGGCTATATCCCAAAGAGATCACACAAATGGGAAAAGGACTTACATGTACAAAAATATTCATAGCATCTCTTTTTGTGGTGTCAAAGAATTGGAAATTGAGAGGATGCCCATCAATTGGGGAATGGCTGAGCAAGTTGTGGTATATGACTGTGACGGAATATTATTTTGCTGTAAGAAATGATGAACAGGCTGACGTCAGAAAAACCTGGAAAGACTTGTATGGTCTGATGCTGAGTGAAGTGAGCAGAACCAAAAGAATGTTGTATACAATACCAGCCACGTTGTGTGATGACTAATATTGATAAACTTAACCCTTCCTAGCAATACAAGAATCTAAGATATCTCCAGAGGCCTTGTGATAGAAAATTCTATCCACATCCAAAGAAAGAACTATGGAAGTCGAATTGCTATTTTTTTTTCTCTTCTATTGAGTTTTATTTCCTCTTTCTGATGGTTACTCCTATTGGTTTTAATTTTTACTTACAACATCACTAATGTGAAAATATTTTTAATATGAATGTAAATGTATAGCCTTTATCAGATTGTGCACTCTCTTGGGGAGGGTGGTGAGGAGGAAGGGGGGGAAAACTTTTAAACTCAAAAGCATATGGAAGTGATTATTGATAAATCAAAATAAATTAATAAAAAATGGAAGGTTTTTGAGGGAAATTACCAAAACTTTAAATGATGAATAGAGGATTTTATGTTTAATCCTGGAGGTAATAGGGGGTCACTGGAGTTTATTAAGGTAAAATTAACAAACCTTGATTATAAGGGTAGATAGGGGCTGAGAAAGAATGAGTCAATAAGACATGTAGGTTTCAAATCAGGGTGACTGGAAGGATATTGGTGTGTTCAAAAGCATTAGGGACCTTGGAAGGGGAGATATGTTTAAAAGGAAGAGAATGAGTTCATTCTGGAAAAGTTGAGTTTCAAATATCTACAAGATATCTGGTTCGAGTTGTCCAATAGGCACTTTGAAGACATGAAATGGCCATTCAGCAAAGTGATTAAAAGTGAATAAGTAGAATAAAAAATCTTCTAGAGATAATCATTGAATCCATAGGAATTACTGAGAAAACCAAGTGAATAGTGTAGATAGGGAAGAGCAGGGAGCCCAGGAAATGGTCCTATAGGATACTCACAACTAGCAGGCATGTCTCAGCTAAAGATCCAGTAAAGGAGACTGAGGAGTGTTCAATAGGTAGGAGGAGAACCAGGAGTGGGTAGTGTCAAAAAAAAGTTTGAAGAGACTGAATATCAAGCAAAATAGGATGATCAATAGTGTCACAAAGTGCTGAGAAGTCAAGATGGACGAAGATTCTGAAAAGGCCTTTGGATTCGGCATTTACTAGATCATTGGTCTTTTGGATTTGATTGAATGGAGTTGGAAGACAGAGTTCATCAGGTAGTTTAGGACAGAGTAAGAGTAAGGGAAGCAGAGTCCCTATTGTAGATTGCTTTCTTAAGAAAGTTAGTTACAAAAGGGAGGAGAGATATGGGACAATAGCCAGTGAAGATGGATGGATCAAGTGGGGATTTTTGAGGATGAGAGACATAAAAGTGTTTCTAGGCAATAGGGAACTAGGTAGTAGATGAGGAAATATTGAAGATAAGTTAGAGTAGGAATGATAGATTGAGCAGTCTTCTGGGGAAGAAAGCATGGAATGGGGTCACTTGTGCATGTAAAGAGGTTCAGCTTGGCAGAGTGAAGGGTCGCCTCTTCATGCAAGACAGGGGTGAAATAGAAAATGGCCTTAGAAGGTATCTGAGTGATATGAAGTGAAGAGAAGAGAATGAGGTCTTAACAAGTGTTCTCAGTTTTGTCAGTAAAATGTGAGGTAAGTTTCTTAACTAGGAGGGAGGAGGAAAGGGGAACCATACAAGGTTTGAGAATGAAAGAAAAGGTTTGAAAGAGCCATTGCAGTGAGTGGGATAGTGAGTTAGTTAAGGATATGCAGATGTGTTGTCTTATAGCAGTGAAGGTTCAGTTGAGGTTATGTAACAAATGTGCAATGGAACAAGGCAGAATGGTTGGATGATTCTCTCTACCTTTATGCAGCAGCCTGTGTAGGAGAGAAGCCGTGGATAGTGGTAGTGATCCAAGGCTGAGCCTTAGCAGAGCAATCCAGTCTTCCAGAATCTGGGCTTTCACTTAATTCTCATTCATTCTGGTCCTACCCATTTCTCTGTATAGAATAGATAAGGCTTCAGATACTTCCTAGTTATATGACCCTGGACAAGTCACTTGACCCTATTCATCTCAGTCTCATCTGTAAAATGAGTTGGAGAAGGAAATGGTGAACCATTCCAGTATCTTTACCAAGAAAACTCCTGATGGTTTCACAGAGACCGACATGAGTGAATAATATATTTAATAAGAAAAAAAAACTAATATAATTGTGCTAATTTGGTACATATGAAGCCTTCCTGGAGATTCCTGACTTGAGGTAATAGTCTTAGACACGGCTTTGGCTTCACAACCATTTCCTATTGTTTCATTTCCTTCCGTCGCCTTCCTAGGGAACTCAAACTTCAAAGCAGTTAGTGCTTCAGTTCCCTTTCTATTTTTGCCATCTTATATAGGATGAAGGGGTTCAATTTTTTTTTCAAATTCTGCTCTTTCATATAACACTTTTTATTGTTTATAGTTATTATTCCTAAGGGGAGCTGGGTTTGACAGCGAGCTTTCTTGTTGACACCTTAGCTGGAAGTCAAGCCCCCTATAGTCTTCAAAAAATTTTCACTGTCATCCCTATTCAATATATATGTCTATCAACTCTGACTTCAACAAATATTTATTAAGAAGCTACTGTGTGCCAGGTGCTGAGACAGTTGGGATACAAAGACAAAAGTAAAACAGTCCATGCCTTCAAGGAACTTATATTCTACTGGGGGTGGGATAGGGGTGTATACAGATAAGTATAAAGTCTATTTATAGCAGTTTCAGGAGGTAATGAAAACTAACAGTTGCTGAGGAAGGGAGGCAGGAATCAATACATAAGGCTCCTTCTGGCCACCATCAAGCAATAACAAACATTTATGGAGTATGTACTATATGTCATTTATTGGTTATCAATCATCTCTATCATTTTTCTATATCTATCCATCTGTATGTATGTGTGTATGCATGCTCATATGGACATATATACATATGGGGTTTCAGGGAGGACTAATGCTTCTATTGTGCCACGGTCATCCACTGCATGCTGGGCCACCACCATTTCTCTTGACTTTTATAGTGCCACTGGACTTTGATAACTCTAGAAGTAAGAGTGAGGTTTGTGACTTTATGCAATTCTGTCTCACTTAATTCTAGTTCATGGGCAAGTCAAGACATCACCATTTATCCACTATTTTACCCTAAGATCATGATGTCATTGGTCCTCTTTGAAAACAAAGGACAAACAATAATATATGGGTTTATAGAAATGCATGTGTGTACATATGTGTATACATGTGTATGTATGTGTATATACACATACGTACACATATATATCACAGACACATAAAAATATAATTTTATGTGCATATGTACCAAATTAGCACAATTATAATATTTTTTTCTGATTAATATATATTATTCACTCATGTCGGTCTCTGTGAACCCATCAGGAGTTTTCTTGGTAAAGATACTGGAGTGGTTCGCCATTTCCTTCTCCAACTCATTTTACAGATGAGACTGAGATGAATAGGGTCAAGCGACTTGTCCAGGGTCATACAACTAGGAAGTATCTGAAGCAAGATTTGAACTCAGGAAGATGAGTCTACCACCTACCTGCTCATATATACTATAGTAATACATAACATATATTAATAGTATATATAATAATAATACATAGTAATGCTATGTATAATTATAACACACACTATAGTGATATATAATATTATATAGGAAAATGAGGCAACTAGGTGGCTCAGGGGATAAAATGACAGGCCTAGAGTCAAGAAGACATGAGTTCAAATCTGGCCTTGGACAATAACTAGCAGTGTGATCCTGGGCAAGTCATTAAACCTGTGTTTGTTTTAATTCACTGGAGAAGGAAATAGCAAACCATTCCAGTATCTTTGCCAAGAAAACCCCACTAAAAAGGCATCACAGAGTCAGACATGACTAAACAACTGAACAAGCATACATGAAATTACTAGGGAGAAGGAGAGATTAAGAGAATAATGTCAAATTTCCTTCTGTCTTTGAACAGTTCCAAGGTAACAAAAGAAAAAGTCCTCTCCTTAAGTAATGCCAACATCCAAGCCTCTCTTGCCATAATTTCAACTCATAACTTCTATTTTTTGTTCTTTTGTGATTTTAATATTTTATTTTTTCAAATACATGTAAAAATTACCGTTTTTTTTAAAAAAATGAATTCTAAATTCTCTCCCTTCTTCCTCCCTTCCCCATTGAAAAAGCAAGCAATTTGATACAGTTGTACATGTGCAGTCTTGTAAAACATATTTCCATATTAGTCATGTTTTAGAACAAAACGAAAAAAGAGCAAAACCTAGAAAAATAAAGTAAAAGAAAAGTATGCCTCACTTTGCATTCAGATTCCATCAGTTCTTTCTCTATAGGTGAATTATATAATTCATCATGAGTCCTTCAAGACAGTCTTAGATCATTGCTGAGAATAGCTGTCATTCACAGTTTATTGTACAATATTGCTGTTACCTTGCACAATCTTCTGGTCCTGCTCATTTCACTTTGCAGCAGTTCATGTAAATCCAGCTTTTTCTTGAAACCATCCTGCTCATCATTTCCTATCACACAATAATATTATATTATAATCATATACCACAACTGCTCAGCCATTTCCTAATTGATGGTCATCCCAACAATTTCCAATTCCTTGCCATCACCGAAAGTATAAATATTTTTGTACATATAGGTCCTTTCCTTTTTTTTTTTCTCTTTGGGCTATAGATGTAGTAGTGACATTGCTGGATTTTGACCGAAAAGAGTATGCAGGATTTTATAACTCTTTGGGCATAGTTCTAAACTGCTCTCCAGAATATTTGGATCAGTTCACAACTCCACCTACAGAACATTAATGTCCCAATTTTCCTACACCCCCCCCCAATATTTGTCATTTTCCTTTTCTGTCATATTAGCCTATATGGTAGATACGAGATGGTGCTTCCCTGTGCTTATTTCTTGACAAGACTATTGTATTTTTGAAATCTTCCTATCTGGCAGGTGCTGAATTGTATATGAGAAATAGTGCAGTTCTTTTAAAGATCGCAAGCTTCTTTCCGGTGCAAAAGTTTACTTAAAATTTCTGCCTTAATCATGTGAATCATGGAACCTTACAATCTCCAGATAATCAATCCAATTGGTGCTTCAAATGGAAGTAAAAGATATAATGGTTATATGAAGGCTATATAATATTAATGATATTGTTTGCACAATGAATGTCATAAGATATATTAGAAAGAAATTTAGGATAAGTAGAACAATGGCACCATCTAGGAAATGTATTCATTGAAACTAAATTATGCTGGTCATGTAGTAAAAATGAAGCATTACAAATGGATAATCCAGGTGTCACACCAGTCCCCATCAAATATTGTGAAGAGGCCTAGAAATACTTGAAGCTCTTGGGAGACGTGTAGGTTCCTAGATGTCAGGATTTGTTTCATTTTGCATTTGTAACCTAAGTGCTAAAACCTTAGAACCTCAGAATGTAAAGACTTGTTGTTTTTAATCCATTAAAAGTGTTTAGAAAGAGTATGGTGATCAAGTCCTTCCACTTCTTTCTCTATTTTCAACTACACACACACACACACACACACACACACACACACACACACAGAGTAAGCATTTAATAAATATTTACTAACTTGTGTAGGCACACTATGGAGGACTTAAAGGTGACATAGGAGAGAAGAATTGTATAGGAAGAAATGATACAAACTGTGCTCAGTAGTTTTGGAGGGAGTATGCCCATAGATGGGTCCCAGATCACTTGAAGTATTAAGACTGTTGTCACTTTCTTTTCTCTGGTCTTCCTTTCACGTCACATAGGATCAATTTTGTACACCACTATACTGTCCAAAGCATTCCACTCTTTTAAATCCCTAGAATGTCTTAGTGTCTGTTTTCTCCCTGTCCACAATGTAGGCCCAGACTGGCCCATCCTTCTATTTTACGACTTGCCCTCTTTATATTGCCCAGGGCATCTCTTTCCTTCTATCTCTGACTTTATATCTAGCTTTTAGAATAGTTTTCCCAAAGGCATTCTTCCTCCTTCTTCAAAAAGTATATAAAATGTTCCAAGGCTAAATACAATATTCTAGATGTGGGCTTACAACAAAGAATAATTTAGCCTGCAAAAACATCCTACAGGTTTAAAAAAATGGGCCTTATATGGAATAACTTATTTCTAATATTTCTGATAAAAAGTCCAGAGCAAGGCAGGAACTTTGAAATGCAAACACAAGAGTCCAGGGAAAGCAGATGTGAATTTCTTTGAACAATTGGAAATAACTTCATGATGATGTTGTGCTAACAAAGGAGGGAGAAAGTATCTCTTTAGAACCTTAATATCTGCAATGGTACTGAGGAAGTTAAAAAAGAAAAACAGAGGTTTTAGAATGAATGACTTGGTTCTGTCTCAAGGGACAGAAAAGGAGACAAAGAAGGGAGGATAAAAGGAGAAATATATTAGTACAGAAAAGAGGAAGAAAAGGTTAGAACTTGCTATTATAATTGTCATTTTTGTGAAGAATATACAAACTTGGAGGAATGAGATGAGAAGATATCAGATGAACCTAAGTGTTATCTTCGACAACTGAGTGTTAAGAACACTTAGGGGTTGGTGAAGAGATAAATCAAAACTCAATAGGAAAATAAAGGAGAATAGGAGTTGGGTTAAGAGATAGGGTAATACCATAGAGAGAATATATACAAGTAAAAGAAAATGCCTAATCTGTTATGAGGAATGGGGCAAAAATGAAAGAAAGAAAAGAGAAGTTCAAGGGAAAGGAAAGGAAAGGAATCAAATCTGAGGGGCTACCTTGGATTACCTCGTAATTGGGAATTGGGTGACAAATTGTGGTATATGCATGTAATGGGATATTGTGTCACAAGAAATGATGAAAAAAGATGATTTCAGAGAATCCTGTGTTGTATAAACTTATACAGAAGGGAATGTGAGGAACTAGGAGAATAATTTATGCAAAAATAACATTGTAAATAATAATAATAATTCTGATCAATGCAATTACCAACCATGTCTGGGGGGGAGGGTGTTTATCATAAAGCATGCTTGCCACCTGTTTCATAACTTCCCCACATGAAAGAGAGCTAATAAACGTTAGGTCCAGAGAGAGGCATACATTTTTTGGACAGTGCCACTGTGTGGTTTTGTCACACTTGACTATGCTTATTTGCTTTATATATGTGTGTGTGTGTGTGTGTGTGTGTGTGTGTGTGTGTGTATGTGTATCTATATCTATAGATATATAGATATATATGCGTCATAATCTACACCTTTAGAATGATGAAATGTATAAAAATGAAATCATAGCTTATTTTAGAAGTATTCTTATATATATATATGTCTTGCTTTTGCTTTTTTTAGTTTAATTTTAGTTTTGTTTATTTTTTTTTCCTTTTAAATTTTTAATAGTGGGAGAGAACAGCTCGGGTGATTATCAACTGCAATCACAACAACTATAAAAAACAAACAACAAAAAAAAAATGGAAGCCTTTGTAACATTTCACAGAAAAGAATGGAAAGAAATTTAGAAGGAAGCACAATCAAGTAGGATAATTTTGAAAACAAATCGTGGAGTCTATTATTTTTTTTTAAAGAAATTCTATGAAATGATTTACATTTTCAGAGTCAATCCTCATTTTTGTGTTTTTTTTTTCTGTTGTGCTGTGTTTATAAAAGTTCCCTCTCCTTTTTTGGGAGGTGGTGGGGGTTAAGAAAAAAAATGAATGAAATGGAAATCATCCATGGTTTAAGGAAGGATTTATTTGTACACCTTTTTGCTGCCAACTTTTCTTGAGTCACATTCTAATACAATCAATTTCTGGGGATGTTTTAATGTTGACATTCTAGCTAGATTTTTTAATGAAATAATTAGGTTAATGCTATATGAAAGAATGTCCACATTCATCAGAATTTTCCATATTTTCAAATATGTTGGCTAAAAGGACATGGGGACCATGGCCTTTTCTAAACAGAACATGTTGTGCACATGGTTACATAATGGATATTATTTGATAATACAGATATTTAAGTCCAGAAATGGTATACTAAAATTCACATAGTTGGGTTTTTTTTTTGTATGTGTTTTGTGTGTTCCTGATTCAGTGTGTTACAAATACTTCTTTTGGCATTCTCCTCTCCCAGTACTCTTTTCAGTGGATAGCTCCAACAGTCATCCTCAATAGAAACAGAAGATAATCTTCCAGACAGTGCTTTAAATTTTTTCACTATCTACTGTGCTTGCCTCTACACCTCCATATTTTTTTGGCTGAATGGAGGAGATTTTATTTTCCTAAAATTTTCCTATCTAAGTCTTCAGTGCTTCTTTCATCACCTTCTTTGATCCTTCATTTATTTTTGTAGCCCCAGTGCGTAGAATGGATTTCTGAGTTTAGTGCTTTATAAATGTTTGTCGATCGCCTTATCAAATGACCTTATGTGAGTCTCTTCTTCTGATTATTAGCAAGAACTGGAAGCTTGAAAGGCCTGAAATTAAAGCCTGTGAAGAACAATGTGTATTATCAAAATTTTCAATTCTAGCCCATGTTAGTAGCAGCTTTTAACTTAATGTGTCATGAGCAAGTTATCAATCAAGATTTTTGGGCTTTTATAAGAAACATCACTGGAATTGTAATTTTATTTCAATTTTCAAGGGAAATTAAATAGCAGGTTTATAGGAGGAAATGGACAAGGCTTTGGTAAGCATGAACGCATTGTAGTCTACACCTTTGGAATGAGGGAATATACAAAAATGAGATTATAGCTTATTTGAGAAGTACTCATATAAATACATAGTGCATGAATATAATGGTTGTAGTATGCTTGCTCTATAAATGAGCATTCTAGTGACCTTCAGAAATTAAAATTAATTTGACCAATGGTGTATTATGTGTAGAGCTGTGGAAGAAATTAAAATTACCAGTAGTATCAGGTACTGATGATATCCAATGCAAGGTTAATTTATATTTAATTTTATATGAAGTGTGTGTATATTTGTATATGCAAATAGTTACATACATATGCACACATATATGTATACATAGTTACGCATATGTATACCTACATATATGTCTACATAAGCATATACTCATTCGTATAGAGAGAGAGTTGGGGGAAAAACCTTGAGGAAATCAACTCTTCTTTTTTTTTTAAATTCTTGGTAGAGCAGAGTACCTGACACAAAGTAGATAATAAATGCTTGTTGATTAATTGCTTAATTAAATAAGGTATGGCTCCTGCCCTCTTGGAACTTACTGTCTAGTGAGGGACATAACAGCTCTGTAATTAATTATTACACAAAACAGTTCTTGGTAAGTACATGGAGAAGTATAAACTGGTCTTTGAGGAAGAAGTTGATTCAATAACATTTTTAAACTTTCATTTCAATTTCATCTTTTAGTTTCTCTATTTTAATTTCCCCTGTCAGCTGTCATTTCAACCATATTTTTTTTAATTTTACAAGTACATATTATCTCTTCTTCCCACTTCTTCCCCCCACCATACAATGATTTTTTTTTAAATTCTCAAAATAAGTATGCTTATTCCAGCAAAACAAATTCTCATGTTGCCCTTATCCAAAAATGTTTCTCACTCTTCATTTCAAGTCCATCCTTTTTCTGCCATTTTGGGGATTTTGTGACTTGTTTCTAGTCTTCTGAGCTAATGGCTGATCCTTATATTAATCTGGGTTCTGAAGTCTTTCAAAGATTTTAACTTTTCTTTTTAACCATCCCTAAATCACCCATGTACGAAAAAACTCTCAAGTTGGTTGCCCCTTATTACTTCTGCGACACTGAATCAGTCATTTAATCTCTCAAGGCCCTGGTTCCCTCAAATGTAAATGAGAGCTTTGGACTCAGTGTCCTCCAATGTTCCTTCTAGCCCTCCCTGATAAGATAAAGTTTTCAGTATTAGTATTAGAAATTTGTATTGACATAGATAGGAACATTAAAAGTTACAAAGCATGACATGAAGGGTGAGGTGGGGGGAATCTTAGGACCCTGATTAGAAATCTCTGACATAAAATTCAGGCAAAGCTGTAGCAAGTGTTGTGATATCTTATGTGTTTGCTGAAAACTTTGAGGCTTTCGGTGCGCTAGAAATGTATAGCCTGATAGTATGGGTGCTGGCCTGCAGCTTGAAAGAAAGCAATAGTGAAAATGAATTTCAATGCTGGCCGACACTTTTAAAACTAGATTTAGCTGCAGTCACATTAACTTAGATAATGGGAGAATTTTTCTTCATTGAAAATGCTCTCTGTCTCTTAAGAGGAACTCACTGAGGCAGCCTGCCATCTAGCTTTTTCACAGCAAAACTGGCTTGCAGACTGCAGATGAGAGCGTCTGGAGAAGAGACAATTTTAACTTAGCCATTCCTAATTTATCTCCAGCTTTTCCAATTCATCTTCACTGCTCTATGCACGTTGGAACACCAGATTGTCCTCCCCTGGGAACAGGATGCGACCGGGGATCTAGAGAGCTGTCACACTGCGAGAAATAGCCAAACTGTGCTGATTTTCTTCTGGAGAACTGAGCACAGGGAATGAAACTCTTCATCCAGTCCTAGCCTTGCGGGCAGTAGATCAGAGGATACTGCCAGTTTGCTAATGGATTATTGTTGACGGGCAGGTTCTTTCTGAAAGGTACGTGGTGATTATCTCCATTCATTACCCAGTCTATTTATCAGGTAATGATCTAACGAACTAGTCATCCAAACATATTAGAAAAAAAAATTGGTAAGCAATCAGTATGAACTGAATGCTAGTACTTGACTGCTGCATGCCTATAGGAGAAATACTCAGTTCCCTTTCTTGGAAGATAGTAGCATCCAGGCAGGGAATGCACTATCAGCAAATTTAAAAAAAGGGTCGGGGGGAGACCAAAACAGTGCAACAGCAGATCACATTATCATAAGTTAATATTGACACTCCTGGGAATTTTCCTTATGTAACAACAATACAGATTGAAGGGAAAAACACACTTTGGAAACTCACTTAGCCATATGTACCATGGCTATTTCCAGCAGGATTGTGCAAACAAGAGAGCTTTCCCTCCCCTTCCCAAATGCTAACTTTCTCCTAGACTGGGAAAATTAGTCAGCGAGTTCTTTGATTGATTGTTCTGTGGTTGGCAGAAGAGCTGAGATTTGAGACCCTTCAGCCTGAGTTATTCAGGTGTCTTTGAAATGCAGGGAGGTTATGTTGTTTGTGAATGTGTATTGTCGACTGTAGAATCCCACTTAAGTCATTGGGGCAGACTTGTGCATTTGTCCTAGAAAAAAAAAGATGAATGTTATCATAATCATACTTAACTCTGTGGGGCTAAATGAAAGCCATAGAACATCCTAGGGAAACTCATGCCTCTCTTCCTGCCAGTTTATCACTGCCAAAGTGTGTAAATTAAAAAAAAAATCAATGAACTCTATAAAAGGATATGAATTTTTGAAACTAGCCCTCAAACACAGGAGCCAATCAAGATGGAGAAAACCTGACCCTGCATTAAAAACGAGCATATCACACTGAGATAAGATAAACAGGGACAGCATAAGTTTTATGAGTTCAAGGAGGAGGGGATGGGGTGGGCTGGATTTATGTGTCCAATACAAGAAGAAGAATGTTTGGAATCAGAAAAAAGGGTGATGATTAGGGAGAGGATGAGATCAAGCATCCCTTCAATCTAGTTAGTTTAGGAAAAATATGAAGGAAGGGTTTTAAATTTGTTCATAGAGCTTAGAGCCTTTTTTGTTTTGTTTTGTTTTGTTTGTTTATGTTAACCTACTCCCCTAATGGCTTGAGTACAAAATGCCATGATGTTGATAATTGTCCAAATCTCAGTGGAATTTGAGGATCTCCTATAATTCTTAAGTAGACAGAGAAGGTGTATTTGGACTATAAGAGCTCACCTGATGGGGCATTTGCACCAGAGTACAATGTCCCTAAAGCCAACAGCAGGTCAATCACAGACTCAGAGAGAGGAAACAGGCACTGAGTTCCACAAGAGCACTTGTTAAATGTGTTCTAATTTCTTTGGAGCATTTGGGAGACTATTAGAAGAATAAAAATGAGGGAGAGTACCAATGGAGTCACCCAAGTAGCAACTTTAAGTGCATTTCCTCCTTTGCCTCAGAGGGATTGTAAAAAGAAAAGGTGGAAAAAGGGAGGGTGAAGTCAGCCCCTGAAGAATACTTTTATAGGCTGTTTTTTTTTTCCTCCATGAACCTTTGGAGGACTGAAGAAAGTGGGGGTTTAATTAAGATTTCCCTACAGGCCCCTACATTTGGCAGGCTTTTTTACTTTCTTGGTAAGACTTCTCTCCCTCCTTCCTTTTTTTTTTTTTAAATCAATGTAGTTGTCTCCAAATCTGGTTTCTCCCTTCTAATCTTTTCCAGCACTAGTTAAAATGTACAGAACAGCTTCCTGAAAGCTAATGCTCCTAGCTACGCCTGAGTTTTACTATTAGGAACAGACTCATAATTTTAGGGATGGAAGGGGTTGATCAGTCAACTAGTCCAACCTTTTCATTTTATTGATGAGGACCCTGAGACCAACAAAGGCTAAGTGAAAAGGCCCAAAGTCATATCAGTTGTATGTATCAGAGGCGAGATTTGAGCCTGATAACCTTCAGATTATAAATGTAATTTTTCTACTATACCACATTGCTACCTCTAGTTCACTGACTTAGGCATAATAAAATATCAAGACACTTTGTATACTTTTTTAAATTTATCTTTTAATTTTCTGAGTGGGGTTCACATGGAGACAATTATGCAACAAGTTGTCATGCTACTGTTATGTTCTTATTCAGAGTATCCCAAAAGTATGAATCTGAGCTTTAGGAATAAAATTAAATTAATGACTTTTGGGACAACGTCTCTTACGATGATTGTTGTTTTCTGGGTGTCATGAAGTCACAACACGCTACAACCCACAACAGTAATAATTGTTGTTGTTGTTCAGTCACTTTTTAGTCATATCCAAGGCTTCATGACCCCATTTGGGATTTTCTTGGCAAAGATGCTGGAGTGGCTTGTCATTTCTTTCTCCAGCTCTTTCACAAATGACAGAACTGAGGCCAACAGAGTTAAGTTACTTGCCCAGGGTCACACCATTGGTGTCTGGGGCCAAATTGAATTCACAAAGATGAATCTTCCTGACTCTAGGTGTGGACTTCTATCCACTGTGCCACCGATGCCCTCAGTAATGATAATAACACTAGTGATGACATCAGTTACATTTATGTTTTTGGCAAAGTTCTTTACATATATTATTTAGTCCTCAAAAAAAAATTTTGTGAAGGAGCTGTTATTTTAATTCTTAATTCACTGATGAGAGGCTGAAAAAAGATTAAATGACTTGCCAAGAGTCACACAGAGGGTAAGTATATGGATCAGAATTTCAACCAGACTCAACATCTGAGACTGTAACCAGTGTGTCACCTACAGAAGTAGATAGCTGGTTGTCGAAGCAGGAAGACTCAGGTTCAAATCTGGCCTGTAGAATATACTAATTGAGTGACTTGGGCAAGGGTCTTAAACTCTCAATGCTCTAAGTAATTTCTCTAAGAGCATAATTTGCAGAGAAAGCAGTTTCCTCCCTTTAAAGTTCCCTATACCAATGAAATAACAGACTAGGTCCAAACAGAAGTTTGGGTTCAGTCAAAGGGCCACACTGGAGGAGCCAGAGGGCCACATGTGACCTCTAGGCTGCAGGTTCCCCACTCTAACCCTATTCTATTGCTATTATTTTGAGGACTGTCTAAATCCTTCAGTATGAGCAAAGCAGGGTACAGGGCAGGTTGAAAAAGAAAGCAGGGCTTCAGCATTCAGGGTTTTATGTCCTTTCCCAGTAAGATAATACCAGTTGATAATGCAATGTAATCACTTGCCTGTTTGGACTGGGGAAGATCTGACAGCAGCTTAGCCATATTTCTCTGAATGTACGTTTTGGAAATAAGATGAATAGAATAGATATGAAAATCAGGAGGGAAACCTTCAGTTGTCACCTAGCAATAAAGAGTTTTTATCGCTTCAACCTCATAATAACCTTCCTCACTTCAAACCCACTAGTTCTCCCATATCCCCACAGGGGTGACTTGCTCTTTCCCTATCCCTTTCGCAGGATGTCTGAAACTTTGTCTGTCCTTCCAGGTCACTGGATAATTATTCTCCTTTGCCTGAATTTAAAAACTATATTGCTTTTCTTTATGGAGAATCTCTCGGCAAAAAAAAAATTACAAAATAAATAAATGTATGACCACAATTTCATTTTTATTAGTTGGTATTAACTATTTAATATTTAACCAGCACCCACAATAACTTTGATACTTCAAAGCAAATTGAGTTGGTGGAGAGGGAGAAGATAGAGAAGCAGGGTGAAACTTGATCATATTCACTAGTAAATCTGCCAGTTTATTAATATTTCAAGAGCTCTAATTGGGCCTGAAAGAAGAGAGAATTAAGCTTTGAATTTATTGACTATCTTATGAGTAGCTTAGGTGTATCCTTCCTTGTGACCCTCGTCTATCTTGCCTGAGGTTCCTAAGCTGATTATACTTTAGTAACATCCAAATTCTGTTGCTAATTCCAACAAGTAACTTCCCATGATATGATGTCTGGGCTTTTGTCTACAGCTGAATTCTTTAACCCCTGAGCCGTTTAGTCTTATGTAGCTTTCTTGTTTTATTTTGTTTTCTCTCCTTTCTTGTAAACATACAGGGTTGTGCTAATTTGGCTCCATTTGGTTAGAATTTTGTTCAGCAGTAACACAAGTTGTGAATATCCCCCATGACCTTCTTTCTATGCAAAGCCTTCCCCCCCAACAGCTATTCCCCTTCTTTCTTCCTTAACTACATTGTATTTATTTTTTTATTTATTCTGTATATTCTTTAAAATGCCCATGGTGTCTCTATTGCCAGTATAAAAGTTCATTGAGAGCAGAGATTGTTTTTTTCTTTCATTTCTACTTTTTTTTTGTCTTCGTATTCTCAAGGCCTAACACATTACTTGGCACATGGTTGGCATGTAATAAGGAATTGTTTATTCATGGATTGTACTCTTGGCAAGCACAATTCCATGGTAGGTACTCTACTGCAATATCAAATCACAGCCCTTACATAGAAAGGACGGTATATTAAAATTGGGTTGAAAAAACAGCTAAAGCAAAACTTATCCCCCCTCCTTTTAGTGACCAAAAACAAAACAAAACAAAACAAAACAAAACTAGGCAATAGCTTTTCAGGATACCTTAGCAAGGGGCAGATGTATTGAACTAGATCTTCCTTTTCCCATGTCTTTCTTCTATCCAAGGAGAGGGGATACAAGACAGGGGAGTAAATTGTCTTGCTCATTATGCTGCTTCCTTGGTGCCCTTTGGATTTACATTGCATGTTGCTCTGCTGGATTGCCTAGCGAGCTCATGACCTCAAGCTCCAAATAGACAGATTAGATCAAGCAAAGGATTTCTCCCCCATTCTCCTGAGGAACAAATAAAAAAAATGGTTAACTTAAAACAAAAACAGATGACAGCTTCTCCTTTTGAAAGCCAGGAGCCTTCTTTTAGAGAGCGGAACTGTCAAGTGTTAATGTCAAACCCCAACCAGATGTTGACCTTTGCATTGAATTTGAAGTTCAAAACTAATGGCATGCAAAGCCAAAGTGAAAAATACTTGAATTTGTCTCGTAAGATTATTAGAAAAGTCCTGAGGCTGAAAGATGCAGCCGTTACTATTTCTAAGGTACATTTTCTAGTAAGACCTTTAAAAATGAATGTATTTGGGGCAGCTAGGTGGTGCAGTAGATATAGCACTGGCCCTGGAGGTGGGAGGATATGAGTTCAAATCCAGCCTCAGACACTTACTAGCTATGTGATGTTGGGCAAGACACTTAACCCTAATTGCCTGGGAAGGTGGAGGGGTGGGGGAATAAACATACTGGAAACTAGATATATAATACCACTGCATAGATAGAGTGCTGTCCTTAGATCTTAGAAGACCAAGGTTCAAGTTTCCCTTATTGTGTCACCTTGGATAAGTCATATAACCTGTAAGCATTCTAGGCAGCTCTTTAAATTACAGAGATGATGCTGTTCTGTATTGATAGAGGAAGTTCCTTACCAGGAACTCTTATACCAACGGCATCACTTCTCTCCCTATGTGTAAAATCATTTAAGTATAACGGGGGTCTTGCATATTCTGTGTGAGTGATTTTTGGTTATTGACCTTCCAAATAGAATTCATCGTGAAGGAATTCCACAAAGTGACAGTTTGCTAAAGGCATTAAGTCCCAGAGCATTATAGGGACTCTTCAGTGAGATCCATAATTATTCAAAAGAGATTTGCTGCCTAAGCATTCACTCAGGAAAAGTAGGTAGATAAAGTAGGGCAACCAGATAGCATTGTGGATAGAGCAGTGAACATAGAAAGCTCTGAGATTAAAACTCATTTCATATGCTAACTAGCTGTGTGACCCTGAGCAAGTCACTTAACCTCTGTCTATCTGGGCCTCAGTTTATAAATGGAAATAGTCACAGAACCTAATTCATGGGGTTATGAAGATTGAATGAGATAAAGTGTGCAAAGTGCTTTATGAATCTAAGCCATTATTCCATATTGCCTGACTACTGGTATGCAATGTGATGAGTGAATCCATTAGTAATATCTTGGATGAAACTGTAGATGGGCAGTGAACTGTACCCAGAACTGAATAATAATAGAATGGATTGCATTTAGAATATTGTATAGAACTTTTATCAAGATGTTTCCTATTTTTCTTCTCTATTTATTTTCTACTATAGCCCTCTTCCAACTCGTTTCTGAGGATCTATCTTTTCTCTACCTCTAATGGATACCTCTTTAGTATTCTCTTGTTGATACAATAAATGTCATGGAATACCAGAATTTATAAAGGATCAAAATTGCAAATGATCCAAAGGGAAACGAGAAGACATATTTTAGTTGTAAATGCATTTAATCATATTATCAACAGTGACTGAAGGGCAAGAAATAACACAAACCAGCATCAAGAGTCTATATAAGTGGAAAAAAAAGCAGATTGCTAGGTCATTCATGTAGAGCAAGTCTGGGATAAGGAATGCATAGCTTGAGTTTTGAATGGTTATCCGTGGGACTCTAAGAGAAACAGAGAATGGCCTCTAGGGCATTGGGTAGATTGTCCATGGAAAATTAACCAAAACATATCAACAAAGATTATACTTGATGAGAGGATCTGGAAGATCTATGATATGTTCCAGTGAAATGACACAAATCTTATCCACAATGATGAGATCATGAATCCATCAAAGTACCAGAGTATTGACAAAACTACAGCATGTTTAGGTCTTGAGAATTTATTTACTTTGTGAGGCTTCAGTGTAAGCAACTTATTTTTCAGTTGAATAGCAACGAAGACAGTCAAAACATGGACACGAGAGTTGATGGTACATGTCCATCCACTCATAGTGTGTCTGATCACGTGTCTTAAGAAATTAATTACTGTGAGCAGGGTTATGGTGCAGAGGATGCAGGGGGATTACACTGTCTTCTCTTCCATATAAAGCTTAATGGGTCATTTGCAATGTCTTCGAACATCATATAGGTGGAAAATTGTCTCTACTTTCCAAAAATCACTGGTCTTATCCTTCTGTATTATTCTTCAAACTTTAACCTACTTTAAAGATGGCACATAACATTTACTTTATCATGGATTAACTTAGCCCTCCCCTTTCACCCACTGAAATGTCAATCTATCGATCACCTACTATGTACCAGGCATTGTGATAAGCCCTAGGGATACGAAAAAGGGGCAAAAGGCAGTCCCTGCCCTCATGGAATTGATAATTGAATGGGAGAGACAACATAAAAACAATTATATAAAAAAGCAGGCTAAATACAGGGGAAATAGGAAAGAATCAATGGAGGAAAGGCACTGGAGTTAAGGGGGGGTTGAAAAAGGCTTCCTGTAAAAGATGGATTTTTAATTGTGACTTAAGGGAAGTCAGTGGGTAGAGTTGAGGGAGGGGGCCATTCCAGGCATGGGGAATAGTCAAATAAAATGCCTGGAGCCAAAAGATGGAGTATCTTGCTCACAAAACAGCCAGGAGTCCAGTTTCACTGGAGCAGAGAGTTTGTAGAGGGAAGTAAGGTGTAAGAAGACTGGAAAGATAGGAAGGGGTTAGTTTATTTGGAGTTATGAGTGACAAATGGAACCTGAAGACAATAAGGAGCCACTGGCATGTCTTGAATAGAGGAATGACATGGTTGGATGTGTGCTTTGGGAAAATCACTTTGGTGGTCAAATGAAAAATGAATTGGAGTGAGGAAAGACTTGTGACTGGCTGACCCACTGGAAGGCTATAGTAATAGTCTAGGCAAGAGGTGATAAAGGCTGCCACTAGAGTTGTGACAGTGTCAGAGTAGAGGAGGGGGCATATACAAGAAATATTGCAGAGATGAAATTGACAGGTCATGGCAAAAGCTTGAATATGGGGGTAGAGAGAGAGTGTAGAGCAGAAGATAACTCCTAGATGGTGAGTTTGAGTGCATGGGATGATGAAGATGTCCTCTATGATAATGGAGAAGGTAGGTGATGGGGAAGGTTTAGAGGGAAAGATAAGAAATTCTGTTTTATATATATTTAATGTAAGATGTCTACTATATATAGAGTCAGAAAGTCAGAGATGTGACATTGAAGGTCAGCAGAGCGATTGGGGCAGGATAGATATATTTGAGAGTTATCAGCATAGAGGTGGTAATTAAGTCCATGGGAATTTATGACATCACCAAGGAAAGCAGTACAGAGAGAAAAGAGAAGAGGGCCCAAGACAGAACCCTGAGGGACAACTGTTGTTAGAGGCCTTGATCTCAATCACAATCTCACAAAGGAGATTGAGAAGGAGCAGTCAGGAAGGGGAAAACCAGGAGGGTGGTGCCCAAACATCCTAGAAAGGAGAGAAGATCAAGGAGGAGAAGGAGACTAACAGTGTCAAAGGCTGAGGAGAGGTAAAGGAGAATGAAACTTGAGATTTTGGATTTGGCAACTAAGATATCACAGGTCGCTCTGTTCTGGATGGTGCAGTTTTGGTGGAATGATGAGATTGGAAGCCAGTTTGTAAGGGGTTAAGAAGAGTGAGAGGAGAGAACCTATAGGCACCTATCATATATGGCCTTTTCAGGGAGTTTAGCTGGATAAGGCAGAAAGGATACAAAATAATAGCAGGGATGGAAAGATCAAATGAGGTTTTTCATTTGTCTATTTTTTTCAGGATGTAAAAGACCTGGGCATGTTTGTAGGAAGTAGGGAATGAACCAATAGACAGGGAGAGATTAAAAAATCAGTGATACAGTGGGGCTTACACAGGGAGCAATCTATTGGAGGAGATAGAATGGAATGGAATTTTTTAAACAAATAGAGGAGTTAGCCTCAGTAAAGACAAAGCCATTGCACCATGTGAGACAGGGGTGGAGGAGGCGATAGTGGCAGAAGGCATCTGGGTGACAGGAGATGAGAAAAAGGAGAGAAAAGGGAGTTCAGAGTGAATGACTTTGATGGTTTTGTTTTGTTTTGTTCTTTTCTGTAAAAGTGAGGTGACCTGAGTCGCATAGGTAGTAGTCATCGGAGGAAAGATAAGAACACAGATCAACTGAGTCCCAAGTCTGTACTCATTCTACTGGACTGTACTTTGATAATGATAAATCTTAAAAATAGAAATTCAGCCTTTCCTAAAGTTTCTAGCCAGACAACTTTAAAAAAAAAATCTACATTAAGTGAATTCATAGTGTGATAAGATCCTAAGAAGAAAGGATTTACATACCTACCTCAACCTTCCCCCACCTCTGTTTACATTAAGGAGTATTTATTGTTATTGGAAAAGAAGGAAATGCAGAGCAGCAGTTATCCTCTTACAAAATTTGACTTGGGAGGAATTATTTTGAATGAGAAAAAAAAAATCTGTAATTAGTAACCCAAATGATAAATGTTTAAATGGTCTATTTGGAGAATGATGTTATTGTAGTCTTATTAACCCAATGAATAACAATGCTAATAAAGTCTCTACTATTACAATCAGATGTCAGGTCTACGTGACACAAAGCTAGGTGTACAGTTATTAGTTACCAACTCTGGTCAAATAAGTAAGGTATGTATACAGTCTGGTGTAGTACTAGGCAATATATGTACATATATAAATGTAATTATGATGATACTAATGATCATGAGGATGATAAGCATTTATATAGTATTTTAGTTTTAAGGTAGATTTTGTAAGTATTATTTTATTCCTACTACAACTTTGGGATGTAGGTGCTTTTATTATTCCCATTTCACAGTTGAAGAATCTGAGGCTGAGAGGTTGTGACTTGCCTAGGGTCATATAGCTATTAAGTGTCTGAAGCTAGATTTGAAATCATGTCTTCCTGATTCCTGGCACTTAGTTTCCTCACAGTAATCCACAAACTTATATATAAATGCATTTCACATATGCATACATATATGTATGTATGTATATATACATATATACACATATTTATGTGTGAAGGCATACCCTAACATTTCATTATAAAAGGGTGAAGAATAATTCATCAAAAGACAATTAGAAGGCTAATTCCTATTAGCATTCAAATTTATTCATCGGAATTTATTTGACTGAACAATCAAAGGGCATGACTCCTGGGAATATCATCATTGAAAGTTTCTGACTCTGCGTGTATTAGTGTATTTTTGTGTGTCTGCATTTATATGTGTACATACATACATATGACCCATGAGCAGAAGATAGATCAACAGATCATATGGCTTTCTCATCATATCAAGACAGATTATTTAATAAATTATGGAGGGATTCCAACATACATTAGTGGAGAAAAGTACCTACACCAGCAAAATCTGGAGGTTTTTAACCTAGTGAAGACTTAGAACAAAGATGAATCAGTCAGTGCACTTAAGAAGTACAGTACCTATAACATACTGGAGATTCAACTAAATGTTGAGGGTACAAGGAATGGAAAACAAAACAAACGACAGCAACAAAATAGCCCTTGCCCTCAAGGAGCTTACATTATGAATTAATAAATTCTGAATAGCTACATTGTATTATTTCTTACATTATGGTGTTCTGCTTTTTTAACGTGACATTTCCTTCTAGGTGGGTCAGATCACTCACTCAGCCATAGCATGAGTGTTGATGGAGTGGCAGTGAGTGAGTGCATTAGGGATTAACATTCTTTGCTGTTAACTCATAAGGTTATTACCTTGTTAGGCTTCATGGTTTCTTGGCCTGTGCAGCCAGCTGTAATTCTTCTACATCAAGCATGTAATTCCTCTTCTGGAGACTTTTTAACACTCAGAGAGGAGTAGAGAAAAATGTCTAGTCCTTCATCTTGTTAGATCCATGATCCGGAAGCCAGGACCTTGCCTTCCAATGGGGGAGATAAGTCCTAGTAGATGAATCGTACAGAAAACAGATTAGAATTATTCTGCTTGGCCCAGAGAGTAGAAATAGAGCAACGAATAGTCATCGCAGACATACAAACAGACTTCTTGTTAGCAAAGATATCTTAATGATTAGAGACATCCAGAAGTGGAATGTAATTAGCACAGTGTTTGATTCTTGAAATCTTCAAGCAAAGGCTTGATGATGTTTTGCTGCCAGTCTTTTAGTGGCAATTGTAATTCAAGTACGGACTGAACAAGGTAGTCTTTGAGGAGCCTCCCAATTCTGTGATTTTTCAAGTCTGGAAAGTGACAAATTCTTGAAATGTTGAAGTAATTATCTTAAGAATTAAGATAAAGTTGGATTAAGGAATTGGAATTACTCTATATAACGGGGACTAGAAATATATTACTTTGAGAGCTGTATATATATATATATATACATACATATTTAATATATATGTGTGTATAATATATGTATGTGTATATATATATAGATATATACACATACCCTTTGATTGTTCAGTCATATATATATGTATGTGTGTATACACACACACACACACACACATAATAAACCCTATTGAACTTTCATAATTTGAAGTACAAGGCTTAGGAATTAGATTCCAAAAGCAGTTATTGGGTCTCTTTCTTACAAATGAGAAACACACACACACAGACACATACACACACTCTCCTACCCCTTGAAAACGCAGTTAAACTACTTAGAGTAAATACAGATCATAACTTCATTGTTAAAGTGTCAGCATAGCAAAATCCATAGCATGATCAATTTCAAGTATGGAACACCTGGGTTCAAATCCTGTGTCAGCTATATACTAGTTGAATAACTCTAGGAATGTCCCGTCATCTTTCTGGGCTTCAATTTCTCAACTGTAAAATATGAGGGTTGTATTAGATGATCTAAAATATCGCTTCCAGTTCCATATCTATGGTCCCAAGTTTGTCCTTTCTTTTCTACTTGTCCAATAAACTGTCAAAGTCATTTTAATGTTGAAAATGCCCTTGAAATTTAATAATAAAATAGAAAGGAGACAAAGGAAAAGTCAACTCTATTATTGATAATATGAAATTTTAGCAAATCACATAACTTTCTATCAGTCTTTAAAAAAAGGAAAAAAAATGCAGATGTAAATACTTAACTATCTCCAAACATTCACATTTCTAAAATGGCCTCAGTCCTTTTCTCAACATTTCATGACAGAAAAGGATGCTTTTGGCATGGCAAATGAGATTTTACTCAAGAGAGAGAGCACTGTCATTGTAGGTAGAGATTATTGTAGAGGAGACAGCTATATTTTCCAAATTGAATTTCTGTTACTGAATAAAGGGTTCACAGGGTATGCCTGAATTATGGCCTCATCTCAGTCCTCCATTTTTATGTAAGCAAGTTGGATGGACATAATCAAACAGCAGGCATCTGTAGAGGTTTGTTATATTTTCTAAAACCTAATAGTATGTTTCATATCTGACATTCCCCTAGGACAAATGCATTAAACAAATGCAACCTATTTATTTTTCATCAAGTGATGTTAGTTACTTAAAAGATCAAGAAAGTTGTAAAGTCGCATAGAAATCATAATCTATGGTGCTGTTGTGTTCTTGTTCTCTCTTTCTCTCTCTCTCTCTCTCTCTCTCTATATATATATATATTATATATATAGATAGATATATATAGAGAGAGATTTTATATAGAGATATAGAGATATAGATATTATATACATATATATAGAGAGAGAGAGAGAGAAAGAAGAGAGAGAGAGAGAGATGTGTGTGTGTGTGTGTGTGTGTGTGTGTGTGTGTGTGTGTGATGAATCCAAAGTCATTTTGTAATGGGAGGACATTGATGCATGGGGGCATTAGGAAAGGTCAAAGATAGAAAATGGTAGCTGAGTCAAGGTTTGAACAAAGCTAAATTATACACCTATTTGGGGACTGAGACCACTTTTTAGTTCTTGGGACTATCTCTAAAATAGCTTTACCCTTCTTCATTTCAGAGACAACCAAAAAGTATAATTTTTAGGCTGTTTGTGAATTTATAATATATACACCAAACATCTGTTTAATCACATAGAATATACTGAGTATTCTTTGATCCTTCAGGAGCAAGGTATCTGTTTATGCCAAAGTGCCCTGGATTTCTTTCATTATGCATGAATGATTTTGGAAAAAAAAATAGGTAATTTCAAGAGTTTGAAATGAAATTCCCAACTTTTGAAGGGTACGTTTCCCTAACATGTAATATATCTTTTTAGCATGAATTGTTCATACTCTCACTTATAATGTTTTTACAGCACTTTTCTCAATGAATAAAAAGAAGCATTGTAAAATAGGCCCCTATTATTTTATTTAAGTGGGTATCCAGAATTTCACTCTTTCAGGAATGTTTGAATAAGCTATATTAAGTTTCTTAGGCATAACATGTATAGAAACAATGCCATTAGAAAAAAAAAATCTAACAATTCTGTTTTAGAATTAAAGTTTAAAAAGTTAAAGTTTAAACTTACAGCTATAAAAGTACAGGCAAGAAATTAATTGCATGCTTGCAATTTCATGTCGTAGGAGGAAGAGCAATGAATTTGAAGTCAGAAGACCTGGGTGGAAATTCTAATTCTGTTGCCTCCTAGCACTCTGATATCTGGAAAATTATTTAACTTTTCTAAATCACAGCATCTTCTTTCTATAAAATGAGAAGGTTGAACTGGATTGTTTCTAAGGGATTTTCCAGCTCCATTCATTTATTCTATAACTCCAAGATGCTGATGAAGCTACATTTTAGTTGGTATGCTAATTAAGAATCATCCTATAAACATTTTTGTTCTCAAAAATTCCCACAATCAACCACCACCAAATTATGAAAGGCTGAGAATTGTAAGGCATACTTTTGTATGAGTCATACTCATTGATTGAGAAATCCTTAAAAAGTTTTGCAAATAAGTTTCAGCATTCATTTGAGATCAACTAAAGGGGCAGCTAGATGGCTCAGTGAGTAGAGCTCTGGACCTAGTGTCCAGAAAACCTGAGTTCAAATGCTAGCTATGTGACCCTGGGCAAGTCACTTAACCTCTGTTTGCCTTAATTCACCAGAGAGGGAAATGGCAAACCACTCCAGCATCATTGCCAAGAAAACCACGTGGACAGTATGGTCCACAGGGTCACAAAAATTGAACACAACTATATGACTGAGCAAAAGGTGATTTATAAGGTTATATGTCAAAGGACCTTTGAGTCCAATTCTCTTATTTTGCATATGGGGAAACAGAGGCAAAGAGAGATTGAGTGACTTGCCTATAGTCTCATAGCTATTGTCTGAGGTAGGAATTGAACCCAGGTCTACCTCCATCTAAACTCATTGATCCCTTATACTTATCATCATCATTAGCAGAAAATCTGCTTCCCCAAAACTTTTCAAGCAGTTTTCTATTTTTTTTTTATCTTTATGAGAATGTGTAAAGGACTGGAAAGCTGTAATAGTCTTTGGAGGAAACTCAATGTTTCCTAGTCCTCCTTGGTACTTGGCCTGTGTAAAATGCTGCAACACTAACCCAAACAGCATCTTACTTTCCAATTAAACACTCTGCCTCACACCATTGCCCATGGGGCCCATCCAATCAGTTCAATCTCTGTTTGTTTCTAAGATGGTCCCGTCTTTACTTGGTTCAGCTGAAATCTTGTTTTGGGTTTCTTCCAGAGACAGTTTTAGACTAGCAGAAAATTGACTTTCATGAATGTTCCCTTAAACATTACAGTGAAAGATTTCACTTTGGTTTTGAATTTAGATAGTATCAATGATTCAGATGACTTCCATGTCTAACATTTTCTGATTATATATGGCCATTGCACCAACTGTTTTTTTTTTCTAAAGTACAGTAACCCCTTGATTATTTATGGTGATATGGAATGATCCAGTAAAGCCAAGGGACAGATAAACAAAAGTGTCACTTATAGTTTATTCGAAGTACGTTTTAAAATATCTTGTAATTGGAATATTTCTTGCCTTGGAAATCTTCCAATAAATAATGAAGTCACACTATAAGGATCTGATTTAGGGAAAGTCAAAATGGCCCAATTCATCCCATCCTATATTCTCCGAGTTTCTTCTTGATTCCCCACTTCAAAATGGAGACTTGCAGTGTTGGCTCCCAGATCCATACCAGTCACCAACCCAGGCAGGATTTATCTCCTTCTGTTTGATATCTAGTTGATGCGCAAGTTCCTTGGGGGCTAAGGAAGGTAATTAAAAGTGATAGCTTCAAAGATCTTTGCCGTCAGCTCTTGTTTTCCTGCAGGTTTACCTATAGGAGTTAGAATAAACTAATGTAATTAAACTGCAATGGCTTTGCATTTGGATTCAATTTAATTCTACAAGTAGTTATTGAGCTGATATTGTATATAAGATACTATGCTAGCAGATGAATTTACAAAGATTATATACATGTATATATATATATATGTAAATATATCCAAATATAATTATTGCTATATATACAGATATACAAAATAATCTATGTATGTAAATGTACATATTTATACACAGTCTGTCAATGTCACAAATATACATGGATATAAATATGTAAATGAAAATAAGTGTACACATACATATATGCTCATATAGACAAACATGTATGCATATCTAAATATACATACATATCTATATGAATGTATGTGTATGTGGTTATATATCTATAAATATACACATATTCATATATATGTATACATAAACACATATTTATTATGTTTAGACCTCCATATATGTATAACTATAGATGATATAAACAGATAGATAAAAAGATAGATAGATAGATAGATAGATAGATAGACCAAGCTATAGGTATAGCTCTAACTATATATATAGACAGATATAAACACATATATATAGTCCCTACCTTCAAGGAGCTTACATTCTCTAAAGGGAGAATATGAGTGTACAGTACAGATGAAAGTATTTATACTCCAATTAATTTTGGGGAGTGAGGCTGGTGCCCCAACAAGGGAGATCAGGAAATGTGGTGGCTGGCTTATTTTTTGAAGGAAGATGGGGATTTTTTCAGAACCCTTTGAGAAGGGAGGGTATTGCACACACAAGAGACAACTCAGGCAAAGTCACAAAGGCAAGAGATGACATTTTTTATTGATTTTATAGTGCTTATTGATGTAAATGATTTTAAGCAATGTGCTTATTTTATATAAAATATCTGTGAGTTAGAAAAAGAGCAGGTACCATTATCTACATTTTCAAGGATGAATTAGGGTTACAGATGCTTTAGATTTGGAAGGGACCTTGATGGTCATCTTGTCTAATCCATACAGAAAAGGGAATCCCTATCACAATGTACTCTACAAATAATCAATTGGTAAAGAAAAAGGTTATTAAATGCTTACTATATGCCAGCTAATAGCTAAGTATTGGGGACACAAAGAAAGATAGAGACATACTGATCCCTCAGAGCCCTTACATTCTTATGAGGGAGGCAATATGCAAATAATCATGCAAATTCAATATATATACATGTGTTCTGGGCTGGACCTAACCTGGCCGGGGCAATCCATTGGTAATTTAGGTTTAATATCATCTAGTCTTTCCTGAAGACTTCTAATCTGAACGAACCCAGTTCTTCTTGAAGAGTCCTATTGCCCTTTGAGACAACTCTAATTGCTAGGATTTTTTTTTTTTATGCCAAACCAAAATTTGCTACTTTACCGAGTGCTTTCCTTAGCCAAATACCAAATCAATCAATCTATCTATAACCACTTATTAAACACATTCTAAGTAATATGCCAGACACTATGCTAGGCACTAGAGAGAAAGAAAAGGAAAGAAGAAAAGGAAGAAGGAAGGAAGGAAGGAAGGAAGGAAGGAAAGAATGGAGGGAGGGAAGGACGGACCCTGCTATTCTAGACAGATAAGAAAACTGAGATCCAGAGAAGTTGACTTATATAATAGACTCTAAAACATAATGAAGAAGAGTGGGAATTATACCTAATATGGAGTCTGCATGAATAAGCTGTAATGTTAGTAGTGTTGATTACAAGTGACAGCTTAATAGAAAGGGTTAGAAGGATATGCACAAACAGCCCCCACCCTCTATTCATGACCCCCTTATTCCATCAGCTGGCTGACCACAGGCACACACACACACACACACACACACACACACACATACACACACACACACACACACACACACACACACACACACACACACACACACACACACACACCCCAGAAAACAAAATAAGACAACTCTTACTTTATTGATTTCTGGAGTAGGACCAAACACCGTCATTCTTGCCAGGGCCTCTTCCACTGTGTGGCTTAGTACATAAGTGCCCCAGTGGATAGAGCTTAAGACTTGTATTGAAATCACTCAGACGTGTGTTGGAATTCTGTCTCAGATACTTACTAGCTATGTGACCCTGGGCAAGTCACTTAACCTCTCTCCTCAGTTTCCTCAAATGCAAAAAGGGAATAACAAAAGCACTTAATCCATTGTTGTGAGGATAAAATGATATAATATTTGTAAAGTGTTTAGCAGAGTGCTTGGCTAACAGTAGGCACTACATAAATGTTGGCTGTTATTACTGTTCTTTAACTCAGTCTCAGATTTGAAAAAGACATTTAGAAAGTGACAATTTTAAGGGTTGGTATAACGATGCAGGTCTTTTGGTCCCAGTCAGGCTTCAGTGTCTTCATAGATTAAGAATGGGAAGGGAACTTAGGAGGGCACTAGGTTCAGCCTCCTCATTTTTGTAAGCGACAAAACTGAGCCCCAGAGGATCTGAAAAGAGATTTTATTGTCTTCTTGTTTAGAACTTTATCCACTAAACCATATTACCTCTTTTATTAGAGGTGTCTTTGAAACCCTAAACTGTCTCTTATCTTCCACAGCCCCTCCTGGGATTCTCTAGATGGAGATGGGTTAGTTGTGCCATCCCCTTTCTCCATCCCATGTTTGCAATCTTCAATACGCCTCCTTGTACATCCACCCTTTGGAAGATCGATCTATGTTGAGATCTCAGAGATGCCCTTTTATAGCAAATCCCCCTTGCTCACTTACTAAAACAGCAAAGTGGCAGGTGCTCTCCTAGATGAAAGGATCATGGGATTTTAGGATCGTGGATACAGAGATAAAAAGGGCCTTAGAGACTATCAAACTCAACACCTATTTTCCATAGATGAGGAAACTGAGGAAAATAGGTGTTAAGTGACTTGTCAATGTCTATCCAGCTTGTTTATCCACTATGCTATCTAGCTGCCCCCAATTAATGAACTGGGCAGGCAACCTGGAAAACATTAGAATTCTTTTTTAAAATATTGATTTTATTTTTAATTTATGGAATAAAACAAGAATTTCTATAAATAATATAATAAAAAAGATTGTTGCACATGACACTACAAATCTATTACGTACAACTTGCCATTTCTTTTACATATATAACAAAGCTATAATGTAAATTTCTTTTTTTCCCTTTTTTCCCTTCCCCCTTCTGCCCTAGAGATGGCTACTATTAGACATTAATATGCATACATGTAAAATCATTCTATCTATACCTTTATTTATCAGTTCTCTCTCTGGATGCAAATAGTGTCATCCTTCATAAGTCCTTTGTAATTAATTTGGATATTTATAATAATCAAAATTACCTATTCACTCAAAGTTGTTCTCAAAACAATATTACTTGGTCAAAGGATATGAACAGGCAGTTCTCAGATGAAGAAATTAAAGCAATCTATAGTCATATGAAAAAAATGCTCTAAATCACTATTGATTAGAGAAATGCAAATCAAAACAACTCTGAGGTACCACATCACTCCTATCAGATTGGCCAATGTGACAAAACAAGAAAATGATAAATGTTGGAGATGATGTGGGAAAATTGGAACACTAAAGCATTGTTGGTGGAGTTGTGAAATGATCCAACCATTTTGGAGAGCAATTTGGAACTATGCCCAAAAGGCTATCAAAATGTGCATACCCTTTGACCCAGCAATAGCACTTCTAGGGCTGTATCCCAGAGAGATCATACAAATGAGGACCCACGTACAAAAATATTTATAGCAGCTCTTTTTGCGGTGGCAAAGAATTGGAAATTGAGAGGATGCCCATCAATTGGGGAATGGCTGAACAAGTTGGGGTATATGAATGTAATGGAATACTATTGTGCTATAAGAAATGATGAGCAGGAGGACTTCAGAAAAACCTAGAAATACTTGTATGAACTCATGCTGAGTGAAGTGAGCAGAACCAGGAGAACATTGTACACAGTAACAGCCACATTGTGTGATGACTAATATTGACAAACTTAACCTTTCCCAGCAATACAAGGATCTAAGACATCTCCAAAGTCCTCATGATGGAAAACACTATCCACATCCAAAGAAAGAACTATGGAGTTTGAATGCAGATCGAGGCATACTATTTGCTATTTATTTTTCCTCTGTTGAGTTTTGTTTCCTCTTGCTGGTTGTTACTCCTATTGGTTCTAATTCTTACTTACAACATCATTAATGTGAAAATATGTTTAATAGGAATGTATATGTATAGCCTATATCAGATTGTGCACCATTTTAGGGAGAGTGGTAGGGAGGGAGGGGGAGAAAAATTTTAAACTCAAAAGCATATGGAAGTTATTGTTGGTAAATCAAAATAAATTAATTTAAAAAACAATATTACTGTTACTGTATGCAATATTCCCTTGGTTTTGCTCATTTTGCTCTTTCTTATTTTGTGCAAGTCTATCCATGATTTTCTAAGACCATTGAGCCCATCATTTCTTATAGGAATTTCCCAGAAAATGAGAGAAGATGTATATGATAGTGTTTGGAGGTACCCACAGATTTTATGGAGTGCATGGTGGAAAAAAAAAAACCAGGAATGATCTCTTCTGTGGTGACCAAATGTCTGGAGCTTTGGAATCATGTAAACTGATTGAGGTATTGCCCTCCTGTTACTAGCTCTTATTCATTTTAGGACAACTGGATAAAAAGGACATTTATATTGAGTTGTTATTGATGGCATTTAAAAATGTATTTTTAAGTACTTTTACATGACTGAATGGTTTTCCAGGCATCTCAGGTTGATAGATGATTTTTTTTTCTCGTCCACTTTTTATAAATGATTGTCGGAGTACAAAAGCCTGTGGCTTTACCTTAGCTAATGCTTAGAACATATCTTATTTAATTTGTCCATTACCCTAAATGATTTTCCATCACATTTTTCCACTTGAAGTTATTCAGCCCATGTGTATTAGATGAGTGAAAATTAGTTACAGTGGAGAGAGGGAGAGTTGACCTCCAGCCCAGGAAGATTCAGGTTCAGGTTCTTCCTTTGCCACATTCCAAATGTGTAATTCTGAGCATGTCCCTTAAATTCTCATCGCCCTAAACCAACTCTCTAAGAAGAACAGTTTCAAAAAAAAATATGGCCATCTGAATTAGGATAGGGGATTTCTTCACCTGGGGAAGGGGCTTTCCCTATTGCTAATGATATCACAGATCCAGGCCCTATCTCCATATTTGGATAAGATAGAATCTATAACTATGGTTCATAGTTGCAATATGAATATTTGTTTCATCTCTACTACACAACTCAATGCTGTAACATGTCTAGCTGCCCTAATTTTATCTCCAGTGTTTCTCAATCTAGATGTCATCCTCAACTCATCACTCTCTCTCACCCCTATATCCAATCATTTCTCACATCTTGCCACTTCAACTTCATAGCTTTTTCCCTCCATGCATCTTTCTTTCCTCTGCCCCTGCAACCACTCCCAACCTGATGAGGACTTTATCACCTCACATCTTCGCTATTGCGACATTATGCCATTGGCTTTCCCTGCCTCAAATGTCTAATTCCTTCTCCATTTAATTATCAAATCCATCTCCCTAAAATGCAAATCTGACCATATTACCCCCTATTCAACAAACATCAGGGGTTGCATTTTACCTCCACATTAAAAAAAAAATCTTTATTTGGCTTTTAAAGCCATTTATGACTCAGACCCTTCCTACCTTTCCAATCTCCTTATACCTTACTTCCCTCCATCTATTCTGTGATCCAATGACACTGGCCTCCTTCTTCATTGTATGTGACATTGCATATCACATTGAGCATTTTCTTCCTCATCTCTGCCTCCTGGTGTCTTTCAAGTATAAGTATTGTTCTACCTTCAGTAAGGAGCCATACACACATATGTATATGTGTGTATACATATACTATAATATGTGTATATGGGTACATACATATATATATATACATAAATGTGTCTATGTTTGTATATATATGTATATGTGTATGTGTGTGTATACATATGTGTATCTTGTTATAGATAGTTGCTTGCATTTTGTCTCCCCCATTAAACCATTACTTCCTTGATACCAGGGACTGTTTGTTGTTTTTGTTGCTATTTTTGCCCTTCATTGTATCCCCAGTGTTTACTGTGCCTTGCACATAATAGTTGCCCAGTAAATACTAGTTGACTGACTGACAAAATGGAGCAAGATTACCCAGTTCCTTTGACTGAAAACTACATGTACTAGGTTTCTTGGATTTTAACTTATTTTCCAAAGCTTTTAACCATTTTATAGTCATAGACTAAGACAGAAGAATGCTTAATCTAAAATCTTGCATAGATGAATATTCTGAGGCACAAAGAGATGAAGCAATTTGCTCAGTCGCATAGGTAGCAAGGGAATGAAGTAGAGTCTGAACCATGTTGTCTATCTGTCATGCTATCTGTCTCATCTCTCTGCATCTCTCTCTCTCTCTCTTTTCCTCTTTCTCCTTTTTTTTCCACACCCCCTCAGCATCATGCATCACTCCATTTCTCAATATATACTAGCTGTTCACTGAGCTCACTCTTGCAACAAAGTAGAAAAAATTAAGTAAAAATGACTGACAATGTAATCATGTTTGACAGTGCATGCAACATTTTGCACCTGTAGTTTCTTAGCAAGATGTGATTCATCATCTGTCCTCTGGATCACAAACTGATTTTTGCATTTACTTTGAATTCACATGCCTTTCAGTTTCCTTCATTTACATTATTCCTGTCATATATAATTGCTTTCCTATTTCTGCTTACTTCACTATCTACCAATTCATACTAGATTGCCCATGTTTCTCTGAATTTGTCACTTTTCTCATTTCCAACATCACTATACAATTGTTATATCCATACAACACAATTTCTTAAGACATCTTCTAATTAATAATCATCTACTTTGTTCCTAGGTGATTTTTTTTGTTCTGATTTCATTTTCTACCACAAAAAATGTTGCTGCAAAGATTTTGGGATTCATGTGACTTTATTTTTGTATTTAGCCTCTTTGAGTTGTATTCTATACTTTGCAATATTTTCTTTTTCTTGGCATAGTCCAGTGCTTAGCACACTACCTAGCAATGATGCTTAATAAATGTTTTCCCATTTCAACTCTCTCTCTACCTTTAAATGACAGTAAGATTTTGGACTGTTCTAATTTTCAAGAGATATTATATTGAGCTAAAATCTACCTTTCCTCAATGTCAACCCATTGATCCAAATTTTGTTTTCTATGGCCAAGAAAAACAAATCCAAGCCATCTTCCGTAGAGTGACAATGAAGTTTAATGTAAGGTCAAGCCAATAAGCATTTATTAAGCACTTACTAAATAGAGTATTGAATAAGAAGTGTAGAAACCTGTTACAACTCATGGTTCTGAAATGTACTAGCCTCATGGCAATCAACAAGTCATTTACTTTCTCTATACCTCATTTCCTGTATTTGTAGAATAGTCATCAATAATCACACCACATACTTCAAAAGAATTATTTTTAAAAAAATTGTAAAACTTAAATATCTAAAAATGAGTTCACAGAATATTATACTTAAAAAGGACCTCAGAGACAATCTAGTTCAACTCATGTTTGAACAAGAATTCTTCCTATTGTTGGGTTTCATGGTGTGCTGTGGTGGCACCATTTCAAAGATACTGCTCCATATGGAGTAGAGGTCAGAGTCAGAGAATTGGCCCATCCAGGGATGTCAAAAACTGTTGCAGCTTCATGGTGTGTTGTGGTGGCACCATCTCAAAGAATTCAGGGTCGGACCACCTCCAATCCAAGTGTAGGCATTTTTTGAGGATTGATACCCTTCAGAAGCAGACTAGGTTCCAAGAGGAAGCAGCAACTTAGTAAGGCAACACAGCAAAATTTATAGTGTAATGGTGTTGATTACACAATAAAAATCATGAATAATAAAAAGGCAGGAGAGATTTGTTAAGGGATTAAGTAATGGGGAGGGGTCCCTTCTAAGGTCAAACATCCTGCTTCTGCCACTCTCTCATTGGCTAGCTATTGTGGTCCCATCTGGTCAAGATGGATAGTTAGGTATTGTGGTCCTTTCTTGGGCTAAATGGATGGTGTGATTATTGTTGAGTACGTGAACACTCCTATTCAAATACCTGAATTGGATCTTGGGGCAGTGGCTAGCCAGGGACCACTGGATATATTAGCCAGTAAGCCTATATTATATATAGGGGCAGTGGCTGTATTAAGTCTGGGGGCCTGTGGTATGGTTAAAGTCAGATTGTGCTATTAAATGAGAACATGCCCACTGTTCAGTGAGGCCCATAAGGAGGTTAGAATATTGGGACTAGGGACAGCTTTATTAGGATTCCATCACTATTACATATGTGAAAAGTCTTTTTTGAGAGATCTCTAGTGAGGGTGAGCCCATTACCTCTTGGACAACTCAATATTAATTTTTATATTGGGAAGTGTTTCATCATATCAAACGTAATAATTATTCAGTATGGAAGCCATTCAAATACTCTTTTTCACTAGAGTCTTCTATAAAGTTATAAGTCTCAAATGAAGCTTTCATACCACTTCTACATTTTCCCTTTTCTAGGGAAGTTCCTTCAGTTCCTCCTAGTATGAAGATCTAGAAATTTTCAAAGTCCCTAAACTTAGGGTATGAACCAGCTTTTCAAAGGGTTCTTAATCCTTTCCAAGAAATATAACCATTTGTAGTCTTTTAAATAGAAAAAAGAGAAACATCTTGACATTAAATGTAAAAGTCTGATGTTGAAACCCAAGTCCTGGTTCTGACACTTACTATTTTGTGACCAGACAAGTCATTTATCCTTTCAGGGTCCTAGATAACTCTCTAAGATTTTGTTACCAAAGACTTGCTAACCTAGCGGGAGGTTCCACACTGAGATACTGCCATACCAATGAATTATGTCCATAACACAGTTGGACAAGATGTTCTTGTAAGGGGGGAGGGGAAAGTTTAAGTACATATTGAAAGCATAGAAAATGTTTTATTATCACTTTCTTCTATGAACAAGTCAAAAGCAGCCATGCCTATGTAGTAAGTGAGGACTGTTTTTTTTGACATCAATGCATGACCCGTGAAGAAACAGTGATAGAAAATAAGGTAAGTGCAATCAGGCCAATTTACCTGTGATTATTAAGACTAGGTAATTTAGATGTAAATATTTTCCTCAAGCAAGTTTCAGCCCAATTAATATTGATAACACAAATATTGTCTTTTTGTGATTAATGACTTCAGTATGCTACAAGTGGATATAAATGAAAGGTAGCTGCTCTGATGGAGATACTTAAATAAATGTATATTGTGTTAAAGAATAAGTAAAACAATGATATGTTAAGGAATATAATCTTCAAAATTTGGTTCAGTTGTTCCTATAGAAAATATTTTTAAAAGAAGTAAAATATCAAGACAGTAATTTGGGACCTCTTTTTGTTTGCCATTAAAAATGGTACATAGAATGTTTCAATATTAGTAAAAAATACTTGCTTATAACATATTTTCTTATATTTTTGTCATACTTTATTACATTTTGTCAGCATCTGATTTTTACATCATTTATATTTTCGAATATTGAATTCTTTCCCTCAAAGAAAGCCATTACTTGTAAGAAATAATAAAAGTGAGGAAAAAACTTAACAAAATTAATAAATGTGTTGAAAAAAATTCTACATTATATGCAGTGTTCTTTACCAATGGTCTTCCACCTCTAGGGTAAAAAGGTACAGGGGGGAAGTGCTTTTCATATTGTTTTATCTCTTCTTTGTGGTTAAATTTGGTCAAAATAATTTCACACTCTTCAGTTTTGGTAGCTACAAACAATCTTTCATTAGGGTGTATACATATATTAACATAGCAAAGTAGTTACTGAATTCATATGACCTATAAACTGAGTGTCATAGGTCAGGAGGTTCTGGCGCTTCAGTTTCAGTGGGAATGAAATGAGATACTTGAAGATCATATAATAGTCTTGGCATAAAAGGCAGCTTGCTTAACTTTAGTATGGAAAGGATCCTCGGCAATGCTGTAGACTCGTTTCTGTGTTGGTCATGCAGGTCCACTGACAAAGTTAGAAAAGAAGCAATTTCTCCCTGAAAAGGGCCTGGTTTTTACATTGAGGCTACCAACAAGCTCTGTCAGCAACCAGAGATCAGTTACCTGATCCAGTTAAGTCTCAAGGAGAGTTTCAACACTCTTTAAAGAAAAAAAAATATATGTGTGTCTATGTACATAGACACACACACATACACAGCCTCCAGAGCAGACGTCATTCCTACCATATTGGAACTAACAAGGAATGGTATTATATATAAAAAGCAAACTAACATCTAAATATTGTCTAATATCAATATTGTGGTGACATTTCTAGTGTTCATACTCACAATTTCAAATCTAAATTGTGCATACCCCACATTTTTGCTCATTAATTGTTTTATTTATAAAGAATTTCATATTCACTCTTAGTACCTTCTGCCATCACTTTATGGCTTTGAATTTGCCCGGATAGCATTGCAGAGGCTTTCTGCCTTTGCCTATATTGACCTCAGGCCTCCAGGTTTGAATCTGTCTTTGAGTAGAAGGTGCTAACTTAGCTATATTTCATGGTCTGAATCACCAGACTTCTAAATGATGAAATCCATTTTCTTATTCTCTACTCCACCAGGAGTAGGGTGGAAAAGGGGAGGGCCAGTATCTGTGATTTTATCTCTACAGCTAACGTTCTGGTATGGAAAAACTCTCTGCATATGTAGACTGACAGTTCTTCATACCTGGGTTACAGAGACCTTTATATTAAATAAAGGTCAAATAATCTTTTGAATGTTGGGCTTATAAAACCAGACTTATAAACAACTTGGTAGTTTGTTTGGAAAAAAAAGTTATATATCTTATTAAACTACCAATAATTCTAAGCATAAATATTTATTTTTAATTTTTTTAAATTATGTTCAATTATTTTCAAAATTTTGAGTCCAAATTCTTTTCCTTCCTCTAGCCCCTCCCTCACTCATTGAGAAGGAAGGCAATATGATACCCATTATACATGTGATGTCATGCAAACTTATTTCCATATTAGCCATGTTGCACATACATGCACACATACATTAGCAAGAAAAAGAGAGTGAACAATATAATATGCTCAGAAGGTCCTCAGCTCTTCAGTTCTCTCTATGGAGGTGGTTCGTGTTTTTCATCTTGAGGCTTTTGAATCATTGAATTGATCACAATAGCTAAGTCTTTCACAGGTGATCATCATTACCATATTTCTGCCACTGTGTATAAAGTTCTCCTGGTTCTCCTCACTTCACTTTGCATCAGTTTACATAAGCATTTCCACATTTTTTCTGAAACCATCCCCTTCATCATTTCTTACAGCACAAAAGTATTTCATAATCATGTACAATAATGTATTTGTTTTCCAATTTATGTGCAACCTCTCAGGTTCCAGTGTTTTTTGCCACCACAGAAAGAGCTGCTATAACTATTTTGGTACAAATAGGTCTTTTCCCCTTTTGTTTGATCTCTTTGCAGTACAGACCTGCTAGTGGTATTTCTGGGTCAAGAAGTTTGCGTAGTTTTATAACCCCTTAGGCATAGTTCCAAATTTGAACACATTTAAACAAAATTTTGCGTAATTTACATTACATAGGAAGAAAATCTCTATTTCTGATTAGACTTTAAATTTGTAGTTTTCATCTAGATGCTGAATGTTTTATAGTTTCTTTTTGCTTATACTTATTAATCCATTGATATATGGAATTAACTGATATGAAAACTCCATACAGTGATGCAGAGTAGAAAGTTGGTAAAAAAAAAAAAAGTTTTAGAAAGTTGCCTGGGGCCATCAAGTGTTTTAGTCATTTTCCCTGCTTCACAAATCTAGTATGTGTCAGAGACAAGATCCCATCCAATTATGTATTAAAATGAACTTTTGAAATTAAAATATCTAAGTGCATTTACCGGTCACTGTGTTCATGATATGCAATTAAACTGCCATTTATTAAATTAGTATATGATGAAAGAATAATAAAAAAATACAATAATCAATTTTAACTGGAACACTTTCCTTACTAGTGTAGTCAAAAGGACACTGGATTCGAAGTCAATGGGCCTGTGTTTTTAATCCAGGCTCTACCTTAGGCAAAACACTTTTTCTTTCTAGGCTTAAATTTTCTCATTTGTAAAATGAGGGCTCTGGACTAAATAGGCTTTAATATCTCTTCTAGTTCAATACTTATGATCTTGCAATTAAATTGTATATGGTTTGAATCACTACTGCATCCAAATCCTAGTTTTTACCCTAGTTCTTGTTTTGTTTTGTTTTGTTTTTTTTGTCATTGTCATTATGCAATGTCTAATGCAGTGATTTCCTTAGTGTGGCACTGACATGTGAGATTGAATACCATATACAAAGACTAGTAAATAGGACCACTTGACTATAATAGAGAATGTCTGAAGGAATGTATAATAACCTTGAAAATGTAGGCTAGAACCAGATGGTACATGATTTCATATATCAGACCTAGGAGTTTATATTTTATTTTAAAGGCAATGAATTAAGAACCACTGAATCTTTTTTGCCGAAGAAAGTGACATGGTCTACTAATATGAAAATCATGTTTTACATGACTTCACGTGTATAATTGATATCATATTACTTGTCTTCTGAATGGGGCTAGATGGAAGGAAAGAATTTAGAACTCAAAATGAAAAAAAAAGTAAATAAGTAGATGAATGAATGAATAAATGAATGAATACACAAATCAGTAAATGAAAGGAAGTGATGTGGACAATTCTGTGCATTATTGATATAAATTTGTCACCAATGTGGAGGTTGTTTTTTAGAAAGCAAAGAAAGGAAAAATTGGAAGGTTATTTCACCAGTCTGGATTAAAGGTAAAGAGAATTTGAATTTGAGTTCTGCCCTTTCAATAGAAGAGGAAATTGTTGAGGTGATTGTATTAGTGAGACTTGGAAATTGATTATATGTAGGAAATGAGAGAGAATGAATAATCATGGATAATTGAAGTTATGATCCTTGTTAAGTAGAAATGGGCAGAAGTAGAGACCTCTTGTCTTCGCTTATGCTTATGCAGAAAAGAGGGGAAAAAAACATCACTGAAGTAGAATAGGCCTATATGAAAAGAGAATCATGGTGGTTTTCCTTTGAGAAAAGGACTTTCATAACCACTTTCCAAATTCAGTTTAGGCTTCTCTTCTCCTATAGCATCATAGGCCTAGAACTGGAGGGCATCTTAAAAGCCATCTTTTGAACTTCCTCATTCAACAAATAAGGACAGTAAAAACCAGAGAAGTTCAATAATTTGTCCAAGGTCAGAGAGGCAGGGTCAGGGTTGGTATCTGCAACCAGGTCTTTTGATACTTCAACCAAATGAATAGAAATTTACAAATTGTTCCTCCTTTCTAGTGGTTTCAATAAGCACGCAGTATATATAAAATCCACAGAATCATTAGGCTCAGCTTGGTTGGCATAATGTTGCAGTAGAATAAATTCTAGAATTCATGGAATTGGCTCTTCATTTAACCAGTTGTAAAATTATGGCCAAATTGTTTAACCCTTTAGTTCCTCAATTCCCTTATCTGTAAAACGATAAAATTCCTACTATTAATAAATATTAATTCATTCAATTAAATGAATTAATTGACATTTGTACTATTTCTCTCACTAAAATATGAAGACATTTTTGCAGCCCTTGAAATCCCTTGTCATTATCATAGAATTAGAGCTGGAAGGGACCTCTCAGGTCATCTAGATAAGTGGTATCAAACTCATATAGAAACAAGCCATTTTCTAGACGTAAGGATTCTAATAGTCACATCTTGACTATATCTATATCTCTATCTATTTATCTATCTATCTATCTAGCTAGCTAGCTAGCTATTCTCCAGAAGCCATGTTTTTGATACCTCTGATATAGTTCAACTCTCCCATTTTATAGATAAGAAACTTGAGAATTAAATAGATTTACTCTGTCATATACAAATAGCAATAGAAGAGTCTGGATGGATTCAGATGCATTTCCTCAATTATCAAGATATAATTATTATGCACATGTGAGCTATTATTAAATGAAAATGGTCTCCATTTTCACACATCTGCTTTTTAAATGATATCATATCATGAATCTAGAACTGAAAGGGAACTTTTCATCCATCTGGTTCAACCCTTTCATTTTACAAATGAATACAGTGTCCCAAAAAGGCTAAGTAACTTACAAGGCAAGACAAAGCAATAAGCAATAATCAAGAACTGGAACACTAATGCATTGTTGGTGGAGTTGTGAAATGATTCAACTATTTTGGAGAGCAATTTAGAACTATGCCCAAAGGGCTATCAAAATATGCATACCCTTTGACCCAGCCATAATACTTTTAGGGCTATATCCCAAAGAGATCATACAAATGGGAAAAGGACTTACATGTACAATAATATTCATAGCAGCTCTTTTTGTGGTGGCAAAGAATTGGAAATTGAGAGGATACCCATCAATTGAGGAATGGCTGAGCAAGTTGTGGTATAGGAATGTAATGGAATACTATTGTGCTATAAGAAATGATGGACAGGTTGACTCTACAAAAACCTGGAAAGACTTGTATGGTCTGATGCTGAGTGAAGTGAGTAGAACCAAGAGAATGTTGTACACAATAACAGCCACATTTTGCGATGACTAATATTGATAAACTTAACCCTTCCCAGCAATACAAGTATCTAAGACATCTCCAAAGGCCTCATGATGGAAAATGCTATCCACATCCAAAGAAAGAACTATGGAATTGCTATTTTTTTTTTCTCTTCTGTTGAGTTTTGTCTCCTCTCTCTGGTGGTTCCTCCTATTGGTTCTAATTTTTACTTACAACATCACTAATGTGAAAAAAAGAATTCCCTGTATTTATTTTAAAATTCAATACAAAATGAGGGAAAAACATTTTCATGTATGCAGCCGTACATAAGAGAGGATTCAATATGAAACAATCAATTTCAATTTCAAGAAAATCGATATAATAAACGTTACACACTGTTTTCAAAGCTGCCCAAATTTACTTCCTTCAAGGCTCTCTTTTGTACTCTGCTGTGTACTTTTTACTTTATTTTTACCCTCCTTCTCTGCCCCACTAAAGAAGGCTACACTTAAACACATATACACAGATACACATATACACATATACACTCATACATGTAAGACCGCACTATGCTTATTTCCCCTTGTCATTAGTTTCTCTGAAGGTGGATAGCATCTTCCTTCATAAGTCCATGTCTTTCCATGCTTTTCTGAATCAACCAGCTCATCTTTTCATCATTTGCTATTCCACAGTAATATTCCAACCCACTCCTGTTCTATCTGAGAGATTGTCTATGAAAATATTTTCCCCAGATTTCTGCATTCCTTTTATTCTTGGTTGCAAAAGTTTTATTTATACAAGAAATTTTTAATTTAAAATAATTGAAATTATCTGTTTTACACTTGAACAATGTTTAAGGTCTTATGCTGCTAAATCTACTGCCTTTATATCTTTTCTCCCTGGTTTCTTTGAAGTTCCTGGTCTTTTGTTCTTCCAAATGGACTCTGTTATTAATTTTTTCTATCTCAGTAAGACTTTTTAAAATTATTTAATTGAGATGGCATTAAATAAATAGATTAAGTAGGAATTTTTTTTATTATGTTGGCTTTACCTACCCACAAATGATAAATATTTCTTCATTTATTTGAATCTGACTTTATTTGTAGAAAAAAAAGTATTATATATTTATGTTCATGCAGTTACTGTGCCTGTTTTGGAATGCATACTCTTGGGTATTTTATACTTTCTAGTTATTTTAAATAGTCTAGAACAATATTGAATAATATTGCTGACAAATAATATAGTTTCCCTTTTTTCTCTTTTGTTCAAATTTATTTTAGCTTTAACTTTGTCTGAGATCATGATTACTACCCTTTCTTTTTTCACATAATAAATTCTACCCCAGTCCTTTATTTTTGTGTGTATCTGTCATTTTTGTAGTATTTCCTGAAAGTGACATGTTGTTGAATTCAAATTTTTAATCTGCTATCAGTTTCCATTTTATGAGTAAATTCACCCCATTGACATTCTAAGCTATAATTACTTGTGTATTTTCTTCTTTCCTATTTTTCCTCACTATCTTTCTCACCCTATTCCTATCCCTCCTCACACCTCTGCTTTACTTGTCCTGGCTACCTTGCCTTCTGAACCTTAACCTACCTACTCCTCTAAGAGTCCCTCACTTATCCTCTCTCCCCACCCTTTCCTCTTGCCCTCATTTCTTTCTGAATTTTAAAGACTTTTATACATATACATGCATGCATACACATGTATATATACATACACATAAATGTATAATGTATGCATGTATGTATGTATATGTTGTTCCATATTTAACCCATTCCATCCCAATGAGAGTAAGGTTTCAGTACTGCCTTCCCTCCCACCTACTAGTTTCTTCTGTATCAATTTTTCCTTTATGCCTCATTTGTATGAGATAATTACTTCTTTTTATCTTTTCCTACAGAGTATTTTTTTTTGGTTTGTTTTACAGTCACCAATGGGCTTATTTTCTAATGGAAGAAGACAACAATGCAAAAAGTAGTTGGGGAAGTTGTTTGAGGGACTTGCAAATAGGTAGTAAATTGACAAAAGCCAGAATTCAAACTCAAGTTCCATGGTTCTAAGTCCGGGGCTTTCCCCCCTATAGTACACTACCCCATGTTTAAATAGAACATTAAGCTTTTACAGAAGAAAAAAAAAGGAGGGAGGTTTCTTATACCCCTGCTAATAACTGAAAGAAGAAATCTAAAGTAATAACATGAAGTTTTAAATTCCTACACTTCTAAAGTAATTATATTTTCAGGGGTGGAAATTTGTTGGAGTGATAACTAGAAAAAGATAAAAGCCTATGGCTTGTGATTCCCAAATTTTCCTTCCAACTTGAAATAAGCATTCTGTATCCCTCCCAATTTTGGGTAACCTGTAATGTAGAGATACAAAAGATTCCTGTGACATGCATGTTTACTTAAAAAAACACACATTAGCATTATTTATACTGTATTTTTATTTATTTTATAAAATATTTCCTAATTACATTTTAATATCGTTATGGGTGCACTTGGTATTTTTGAGAGTGGTGGGTTTATTATCTCTGCTGTGATGGAATATATTACAATGAATGTTTGGTCTTTACTGCATTTACCATGAGGGAAGCTTAGAATTTTGGAGTTGCAAAGGACCTTTGGAATTTGAGGTTATTAAATTGAACTCTACCATTCACCAGATGGGGACCTTGAAAGTAACAATCACAACTATTGCTACAACAGCAATGACAACCATCAAAGAGGCAGTGTGACATACAAGATAGAACTGACATCAGACTCAGAAGCATATGAGTTGAATGAAATTACAGGTCTAGTTCAAGAAAAAAAAGAAAAGAGAACTTGACCTCATGGTTTTTTACTCACCCTTTTTTGTTCCCTGAGCAAAAAGGTTGACACATCTCCTATACTTGTACATCCCACCACCTCCCCACTCACCCCCCACCCCTGCCCAGGCAAATTTTGGTCTTTTTATCCCCAACTTCTAGTCAATGGCACATAGCAGCATTTAATATATGTTTGTCAATTGGCTGAATGAAAAGTTTTGCTGCTGCTAGACAAAATTTTCTTTCCAGACAAAGCCATGCAAATCACAGTCTAGTCATTAGTTATTCTTCCCCAACTTTGTATCCCCATCCAAGCAACTACATTTACTAGAAAATCTTTTTCCTTCTAATAGACATTCAGTTTGTCCAAGTGCAAAGTTCCTCTTGGTAAATCACAGCCCCATGGCAATGCCTTCCTCCTATGGCCTTTAATGATGAAGTTTTCCAAGGATACCCTTTTCACAGGAATGTAGGTCAGTTACTGATCATCTACAGCAATAGCTGTACTGCTCCTATCCACAGATCCCATCCTACAGTTCTGGACTTCTTATCTGTGTGCTTTCACCATAACTAGTATGGAACCATATACTTGTCATTACTTACTGGCCATGTATCTTTCTCCCTTCCTCTCCTCTTCCCAGTTTTAGTGATGAGAACAGTGATCAAATCAAGACTACTATCCCTAGAAATTGCATGTCATGGAAATGTATTTTGCATCACTACATGTGTATAACCTATGTCAAATTGTTTGCCTCCTGGTGGGAGGGGAATGGTGGGAGAGAATTTAGAATTCAAAATTTGAGAAAAAACATTTTAAAAATTATTTTTACATGTGATTGGGGAAATAAAATTTTAAGTAAAAATAAAGAAAGTTCATATCAACAAATTGCCGCATGACTGCCATCGCTTCCCTGTACACAACACAACATTCTCCTTTTAGAATATAGACTCCTCAGAGAAGAAACTCTCTTATTTGCTTTTATTTTTATCCCTTAGTGTTTGGATTTAAGTAAACACAAATACTTTCTTTTCATTCATTGATTTTTATTCACTCGCTGTGGGTCCCTTAGAAGACAATAAGTCTCAGAAATGTGAAATATGCAAATTTAGAGACAACTCCACTCCAAATATCCATATGAACTATTTATGCCCAACCCATGGTACAGCCTTCTGAACTCATATTGATCTGATCAGCCACAGTCAGACACACTATACCTTGACCCCAATATAGTGATGTCATTCTGGTCTTCTTCAAGCATGAAGGTCAACAATCAAACAACTAAGTCTCAGGGTTAATAAAGGTCATTGTTTTAGCACTTAAAGATCAGACTACTCAGGATAATAGGGATTAGTACAGTTTTCTGTAGAGTAGTGCTTGAACTGGACAATACCTGAACAATTTTTGCTCTTCTATGATGTTCAAGGACCTCCCTTGCCCCCAACATGATGTTGTAGAACCAGCAAAAGTTTGACTTTCTTCTCCAGCAATTAGCAGTAGACTTGCAAGGAGATAGGAGTCTAGGAATCACAGAATATGTACTTAGAGCTGGAAGGAACAAATTGACAAAATAAATTTCATTTGCAAGTTCACGTCTACAAATTTCAAAAGCATAAATATAGATAATATTGTGTAACAGCAACTTACAAATACAAATGGATGATAAACTATAATTTCACAGAGAATTATAAACATTTTCTCCATTTGTCAGTCCTCTTCTTTAGACAAAGTGTTCTTTGATGACAAATAAATTATTGAATTCAGCATTAAAGAGAACTACTTTCAGACAATACAAAAACAGAGTTGGATTTTTTGTTTGTTTGGTTAATGTGATTTTTTTCAGAAAAAAATAGAAACTGTTTTGAAGCACCTAGCCCTATTCTTTTTTTTTTTTGGAGTGGGATCCACAGGTGTGGAATGCTGAATGTAGTATTAGAATTTTTATATATTGTTAGTAAATTTTGCTGAATTTTTGCTCTTCCTTCTTTTTTATTCATTTTTTTAAAAAGTTCTTTGCTGTGTTAGATGGCTTTCTGAAATGAAGTTGAGGAGGAATATAGGGAAAATCTAATGCAAATAAAATTTGTAGTTTTGCAAGCCAATTAGATGGGCTTTTCTGGGCAGCAAAATTACCTCAACAATTTTCCAACTCCCCTCATTTTACCAATGGGAAACTGAGAACTGGATTGATTTGTCATTTCCTTCTCCAGCTCATTTTACAGATAAGGAAACTGAGGCAAACAGGGTTAAGGGACTTGCCAAGGGTTACAACAGCTAGTAAATGTGTGAGTTGAACTCAAGAAGATGGGTCTTCCTGACTCCAGCCCTGGCTCTCTATCCACTGCACCAACTAACTGCCGGATCATACCTGGCTTGCAGCATACAATAGGAGAACAAAATAAGCCTAAGAATACACATGCTGGTATAATTTCCAGTGGACTGCAATACAAGACTCCTACTCTATCACAAATTACAAATTCATTATTTGGGACCTTTCTCTTACTCATTTCCTTTGTTTCTTTAGACATCTTAGCTGAGAATGTTGCCACATCTCTAAGCCTTACAAGTTGATCCAAGCTTCTTAAATCCCCAGGATAATAAGTCAGGCTAATATATATGCTGGGCCTCATAAACTGAAATTGTAAATAAAATTTCACATTCTTCTTCTGATCTCACAGCACTTTGTACTACTCTTATGTACTAATCATATTGTAATCTGTATAGTACAGTATGTTCCAAATATCTCAGTACAATTTCAAGCCTTTAAAGATTAATTTATTTAATTTTACTTAAGTTATTAATGCTTACAACAGCACTAAGACTTTTGGGACACTCTGTATTTATTTCCATATGTGTCTGATCATTCCTACTCAATTGTAAACTCCAAGGGCAGAATCATGCTTTCTTTGAGAGTAGCATCTCAGGGTTAAAAGGGACCTTTGAGATCATCAAGTCTAATCCCTTCCTGAACATGCATTGCCCTTTACAGTACGCAATTTGTATAAGATTATTTAGGTAGTAAATTTCTGAAGGGAGATTTAAAGTGAGGTCCTCTGGCACCTATTGCCTACATGATCTTGAATAAATCACTTAACCTTTCTGAGCCCCAGTTTCCTGATTGTAAAAGGAGGACATCAGACTAGATGTCTCTGAGATTCCTTATGGATCTATCAAATGAGATAACGAAAGAATAAATATTTCATTCTTTAAACATGAATGAACAATCACCATCACATATTGCTATATTTTAATACCATCTTTTCTGAGTTAGGTAACCAGAAAGGCTGTCATGAAGTCAAGTATTTTATAATATTTTATGAATCCCACAAGGTTGAGTTATCCATTCTAATATGACTTTAGCCACATGTGGATTATATTAAAAGAAATAATTTATTTCTTTGTGTTTTCATGTCTAAAAGAGTATCATAATACTGATCTATTTTACGGATGTCTTGTACAGGACTTGGAAATTACAAGAGCATTTTATAAATTAATATATCATAAAAAGGATAATATATATTATATTATAGTAGAGTATAATTTTATTTTACAAATGACTACATTATTATTGAAATAACTATAATATATTGCTATCAAATTCACTTAGTGGTAGATTTTTAAAATTAACTTGAATGATTTTTTTTTTTTTGCATTCAGGAATATTTAAGGAATGAGCCAATGGCTCTTTAAGGAAAGAGCTAATGTAGATGCTTAGAGCTTTTGTGTGTCTTCTGAAAATTATTAAAGTATCACTTCAGGAAATGGTTAAGGAAAAAATTAAGTAATGGCCAGGCCTAACTCAGGTCAGTACTCTGATAGTCTAAGTGGATATTTGAACAAAGTGAGGTACTTATAGGTCATTCAACAGTTAACAAAAAAAGGTTTATTTAGCCATAACATAGAAAGGATATTCAACTGAGAAATAGTACACTTAATTTAGGTAGATAGGAATCCTGACCATAATGTGTGTCTGGTCAGTAGAGTAGGTTATGATCTTGGGATATGGACAATATTTGGAAAGCCTACATGTCTGTGGAATCTCTGACTCCGTATTTCAAGATCTTTTAACTTTCTTAGGTGACTATGAAACCATAGAAATATGGCCAGAGACCACTGGGAAATTGCATTAGCTGAAAACAAGCTTGAACCTTAGGCCCCTGGCCTATTTTAATGAATAACTTCCTGGCCTCTAGGGAAAGAATTGGCCTAACTTAAATGGGGTAGGAGGGGAAGAGAGAGATATTTTGTTGGTACTGATTCTAATTGATCTTTTCATAATCACAGAGGCAGTTAGAAAGTGGACAGACTGTTGGAATGGAGTCAGAAAGATCTATAGTTGAAATCCTAACTCAAATATTTATTACCTAAGTGATCCTGGGGAAATAATTTAATCATTTATACTGCCTCAGTTTCCTCACCTGTAAAATGAAAATAATAGTACCTCCCTTGGAGGTTTGTGAAGATCAAATGAAATAACCAGTATAAAGTGTTTTACAAACCTTAAAGAAATATGTAAATATTAGTTATGATGAACATGATGGTGAGGTCAATGGGAGGATGTATCCTGGGTATTGGGCTGCTCTGATATGGCACATTCATAAAGACCATTCCTTTGAAGGATGATTCATTTTATTGACATTGTCTATTTTTTTTCCTTGAAAGTCCATTCACATTGATGTGTTTGGGTATTGAAACTTATTATCACTTTCATATTATAAAAGTTCTTAAACCAAAACAATAAAAAAGCACCCACCAATTGGAAGTCATCTCCATTTTATCAGTCAACATTAATTTAGTACCTACTAGGTACCAAATATTGTGCTGGGAAATAGAAGGATAAAATGATGACAGAAAAATGGTGAATTAAAATGATTCTGCATACTATTTTTTCATTCTTATTTCTCTTTGTATCAATTCATATAAGCATTTCCATGCTTCTCTTTATTCATCAGTCATCATTTCTTATATAATAAGAATAAGTAATAAGAGTAATAAATCATTATATTTGTATAGGAAATCTTATGTAGTCATTCCAGTTTTTGGTTACTACAAAAAGGTTCACTTCTTTATTTTTATATCTGATCCTTGCTTACCTCACTTTAGACCATTTGCTCATTCATCAACTGCTTCAAGATATTAGAAAACTGATAAATTATTCTGACCCTCCCTCTGAGTGTTAGCTCTGGCTTTTAAATACCATTTTAATATGCTAACATAACCTAAATGAGAATAATTAAATAAATCATTAGATCTAAACATAACTGCAACATACTAATTTTCTGATAGTAGGAGATATTGGCTAATTGGTGGATACACACACACACACACATACACACACACTCATACACACACACACTTTTGTATGTGTTATTTTCTCCATTAGATTCTAAAATCCCCGAAGAAAGGGACATCATTATTTCTTTTTTATGTATCTCAGTTCCTGGACTGCATACAATCAATACAAAATAGGTTTATTGAATTTTTTTTAACATCCTATTATTCCCAATGTTAACCTCTCCATCTGCATTATTGATGATAATAGGAATAATATTTCAATCTTCATTTAATAAAACTGAAATATATTTTGGGGGCCATCCATTCATAACTTTTTTGCCTATATTCATTATTATTTCCTAGGCTATGGAACAAATATTTTAGAAATATACTTGCTGTCCTATCTTTCAAAGTCATCAAATCATAGACAGCATTTATTCATTCTTTTGCCTATTTCATTTGCTTATATTCATTATTATTTCCTGGACTATGGCATAAACATTTTAGAAATATACTTGCTGTCCTATGTTTTGAAGACATCGAATCGTAGACAACAGTCATTTAGAAATAACCCACAAGCCAGTTCTATATTGATTTAATAGAACCATGAGTTAAATCTTATTTATTGAGTCTCTTGAACATGTCGTCCAGGGCCCAATCAGTAGATTTAGTAAAATTATGATGTGGCATAAGTAGTGCATCTCTTGATATATCAGACTTGTCATGTTGTCCCTTGGAAAACCTTACAAGTTTTATAATCCATTTTATTATTTAATTTCTGGTATGTAACTTGAAGCAGTGATTTTGGAATCAAATTTTAAAACTTTCATAAAGCAGATTTTAGTAGCTAGTGAACTATTCAGGGACTTTAGAAAGGATCTAGAGAAGAAGAAAAAAATCCAAATGCTTACCTATTCTCATTGAATTAGAGACAGGTCATTAAGGAGTCCATTGGAACTTGCTTTGTTATTTTTGAGATTTACTTCTAAAATCTTGGTAGGTGAAGGTCTGATTAAAGGTTTCTCTACATTTCCTTGTAATTGCTTTTCTGGGTTGTAAATGAAAAAGAAGGGAAGGTGGGAAAAATCTTTTCTCAGGCAGATCTATAGTACATGTTAAATTACAAGCCTTCTACTTTAATCATCAGAGCACATAGATGATGCCCTCACTTAATGTTTTTACCAAAAAAATTTTGTTTTGTAGTATTTTATTTATGTATGGCATCTGTTTAGTGCCCAGTGGTACAAAACACTCTGCTGGTCATTAGATTTATATAGCAGGACCAAAAATGCGGGCAACCTGTCCTGTCAGATAGGAAACTTTTATTTGTCAGTTCTGACTTTCCCCAATATAATATTAACTAATATTAAAAATAATGACCCTAAGATACTGTAGAACATTGGAGTACCTCCTGAATCATTCAGAAAGGATGAATTTTAATTTTTCAGGTTTAGTGTCTTTTATTGTATCCCAATTCCTTGGAATATATCAAACTAGCACTTTCATCAGGGATACAAGTCTGTTCAAATACAAGCAAACATAATTGATAGAGACTTGTCAAAAGTCACACATAGCTCATTGTATTGTTATATTTTCACCTTCAGGCTAAAACTCAGTGGGAAACTAGAAATCATGACATCTCAAAAATTGCAGACATATATTCTCATCAGAATTGGAGAAAATGCCTAGTCTTCCATCTTGTTGGTCATGTCCAAACATGAATTCTTACTCTTTTGATCTTGTAGCAAAATATATTTTATTCTGCCTCCCCTCACCATCTACTCACATCAAGTCCTTTCATTAGTGAACAGCTATAAAACAGTAGTCAGTTTAAAGCTAGAATGAGTTTTATGTTCAGGTTTAACTTTGTTTCACTATTATGTACCTAATTCATATTAGTAAAAAATAATGCATTTCAAAAAAGTGAATTTCATATTTTCTTAACTTCTAAGCTAATCCAAATTCAATTATTTTAATATGTATGTATGATAGTTTCCTCATCATTATCATCACCATTTCTTAATAGAGTATTGATGAATTTGTTTTCTGAGTATTCAGATCAATAGCACTCTGCCAATCCATATAACTTGTCCAATTTCATCAGCTTTTTAAAATATTTTCTTATGCCTTTTGCTTTTTCTGTTAAGCATTTACTCATATGCCTTATATAGCTTCCCTACCCCTGACCCAGTGAATCTTATATCAAAAAGAAAAAATTAATCAATATTACTTAATGGCATATACAACATTTCACTTTCTTAGTTTCAGGGAGAGATTAATCCTAAGGAATACAAACTTTAATTATTGGAGAAGAAATATTAAAAATAAAGTTTAAAAAAAGCAAAACCAAAACAAAACAAAAAGACAATAACTTGAAATAATCCATGCTAGAGGGCTTTAGAAAGAAATGAAGCATAAGGAAATAGAATGGAAAGGGAAAGGAAATTATCATAACTGAGAATGTGAATGGGATGAACTCACTCATAAAATGGAAGAAGTTAGCAGAATGAATTAGAAAGCAAAATCTAATAATATGTTGATTATGAGAAAGAAACTTAAAATGTAAAGATTTGCACAAAGCTAAAATAAAAGTTTGAAACAAAATCCATTATGCTTCATTTGGAAACACACAAAAAGCAGGGATAGCGATTTCAATTTTATACAAGGCAACAACAAAAAATAGATTTAGTTGAAAGAGATAAAGAAAGAAACTATATTTTGCTGAAAGGTAATCTAGACAATGAATGAATTTCAATGCTTAATATACGTTCACTCAATTGTGTAACATAAATACTTAAAGGAAAAATAAATAAATGAATCACAAGTAGAAATAAATAATAAAAGTGTAATAATGGGGAGACCTTCATTTAAAGCCCTTTGAAAACCTAAACAAAACAAAACCAAAAGAGGAAAAAATAGATAAATGAATTGGGAATAAAACTAAAATATTAGAAAACCAAGAAATTAATAAAGAAAATTAGAAGCTTTGAACATTGAAGAAGAAATTAATTTAGAGATAAAAAATGAATTAATTAAGGAATCTAGGAAGTATTTTAAAACCTGTAAAATAGACCATTAGCTAATTCACTTTAAAAGAGAGAAGAAAACTATATTTCTTTTGTCAAAATGAAAAAGAATGAAAAACAAATGAAGTAGAAACAACATTATTAGAAACTATTTTTACACTAATATATGCCAAAATTCAAACAGTTAAAATGAAATCTATGGATACTTACAAAAATATCAAATAAAATTAATAGTAGGTATGGAGAATGTAAACAATCCAGTTTCAAAAGAAGAAACACACACACAGAGTTATTTTTCCAGTGGTAGTGGGAAAACCTCTAGAACCATATAAATTCACAAGTGAATTCCATCAGATTTTAAAAGAACAATTCCAATATTATACAAATTATTTGTAAAATGTAACAAAAGAGGAGATCCTGCCCAATTTTTTCTTTGATAAAAATATTATCTGGATGCATAAAACATGGAGAATTAAAATAGAAAAAGAAAACTCTAGACAAATATCCTTAATGAATAGTGATACTAAAATTTTAAATACAATAATAGTAAAGAGTCTAAAACAACATATAACAAAGATTAAATAGTATTAACAGGTCAGGATTATATATGGAATTCAGTTAATTAAATGAGTGAAATTATTAACAATCTTATTAATAACAAAATCATCAAAATCACATGATTATATCAACAGAGAAAAAGCTTCTGTCAAAATATAGCACCCAATTCTGTCACAAACACACACACACACACACACACACACACACACATAAACATAGGAAAACAGGCTTTTTATCAAAATGATAAATGGTATACTTCTAAAACCAAGAGATACCATTATTTGTAATTTAGATAAACTGCTGTACTTTCAAATAAATTCAGGATTCACCCTTGCACCAATAAGCATGTCCTCTGTCACCACTTGTTTGACAGAATAATAGAAATGATGGCCATAGTAAAAACAACAAAAGAAATAGAGGGAATAAGCATATTTAAGAAGAAAAAATATCACATTTTGCTGATGATGTAATGCTGTATTTAAAGAATGCTAAAGAGTAAACTAAAAATTAATTCAAACAACTATTGACTTTAGCAAAAATACAGTTTATCAAACTAATCCATAAATATCATCATCATTTCTATATAATGCCAATAAACCAAGCAAGAATATATGGAACATAAAATCCTATTCAAAATTACTACGGAATGCATAAAATACGCAGGAGTCTACCTTCCAATATACACATGTAAAGAGAGTGAAATAGTCCATATGTAAGGAGGATCTTACATGCAGTGAAGGAGACTTATTTGCAGTATGAAGAGAGGCAGAATACAACTCTCTAATCTCTTCTCCCCCCAACCCTTGGGCAAAGGAACCTTCCATTCCTGCCAGGAAAGATAGCAGGAAGTTGGGGCTAGAGGCTGCTCTCCTCAGAGAGACAGGGTACCAGACTAGAAGAATATTGATATGCTTTCTTAAATATTATTAATGTAGCAGATATTGTAGGGTTCAAGCTAAGGTCTGATCACTTTGTCATTGCTAGAGGGAGGGGGACCCCAGGCTTCATACTTAAGACTTGACCCCATTCCTTACCTAATACAAGCTTCACAATAAACACTCAAAACAAATAGCAAAGAAACCCATTCATCTGAATCATGACAAAACAGAAATTAGAGAAAGTATACATAGAATACATAACAGACAAAATAGAATGAAAGAATACTCCCATTGGAAGCAAGGTAACTCAACTCAATCAAGGGAGAGGGTTTTGGATCTCACCTAAGGGGAAAACTCCCAGAAGTCTCTAGTGTAGCACTCTGGGAGTAGACACACTATAGAGACTTCCAGTTCCTCTCATGTCTTTCCAGATTATTTTCCTTCAGCAACCAGAGTTGGCATTGGTCTATTCCATCTTATCTTTCAAAGTTGGAAGCCAGAAGCATCTGATGTGACTCAGAACTTGAAGCTAGACTTGAAGCTTTATGAGTTTCCAAATGCAACTTGCCCTGAAGTGTTAAAAAAGACTGACCTTCAAAATTACTAAAGGAGGTCTCCCATTTGAAGAGTCCTTAAAAGTGACTAAGCCCCTTGAAGAGTCCCAAAAAGGACTGGCTGAGAATTAAAGCTCTTATCTTTCACCAACCCTGCTTTGGAGCTTCAGAGGATGTGAGATTTAATGTGAGATGACCCTGCTCTACTAATTACAATCAGTGTGACCTTGCCTTAGGCACTTTATTCTGGGGACCTTAGTTTTTTCATTTATAGAATGAGAATGTTGGGCTCTTCATGGTTTAAAACACTGAACATATTGCATTATGTGTGTGCAGCCCATGGAAAACATATATTTCTCTATGGATTGCCCAAATGAAGCTTGCAGTAGGTATTAATAAACACAATGTGAAGAATGGACATCCTCCAAGAAAAGCCAGTTTGATATCTGGGAGGGAAAGAGAAGGCAAGCCCTCTTAGCACAAATTGTATGAGTACTCTTTAATTCATTCTCTCAGGGGGTATGCAGCTAGCATTATATCTATCTTCTCTTCCTAAATATTGCTGGCTTAGGGATATAATAGGTTCAAAACAAAAGTCACTTCCATGGTTACTCATAAGCTGGAAGAGTTACTCTAAGATTAAACCTGTCGATATCTCATCCCTATCAAGTGAATTTGCATAAAAGGTCATCACAATTAGTTAATGGTAAGTAAATACATTTATTCAAGCTAATTGGAAATGCAAGATTGAGTAATTAAGCAGATTAAAAAATACTAGAAAAAAAAACACAAAATAAGTGAGTTCCTTAGATAGGAGTGAAATGAGATCTCAACTTAACCAGGAGAAAAGTCGTTATCTCCCTTATGGAGAAATTCCCTAAGAGTCTAGGGAGGAAGGATGAAAACTGGGGCCTTGTTGAAGAAACAGTTTCCCCTCCACATGAGCAGTTTCTGGAGTCCTTGTCTCTCTACCTTTACATGTGGTAGTCACCAATAGATTCTGGCACCAAACACACCTTTCTCAAAGAAATTAAAACAAACAAATTCACAAAAAACTGAAGAGTACATTTCCTGTCCAAAGCTCTCACATTAAATCTATCCCATATATATCATCTGATGCTCAGTATTTTGTTTGCCAATCCAGAGGCACAAATATGCAGTACATAAATGCCTTAGCCTTGAGTTGAAGCCTAGGTTACAGTATGATTTATAATCACAGAAACATTTTCTTTATCAATGGTATTCCCTCTCATGCCTCAGTACAGTATTCTGTATGATCATAATAAGCATTCAGGAAAAAAATAATAAACCTTAAATTTTTTAATGTTTTCATTCAGAAAGCATTCATTAGGTATTCACTATGTGCCATGTGCCAAGCCTTGTGTTGGGTTTTGGGGATACAATGACAAGAAGAAGACAGTCTCTGATCTCTAGGCCCTTAGTGGTTTTGTTTCTGTTTTTTTGTTTGTTTATTTGTTTGTCTTTTTTATGAATGAGTGAATGGATCCTAAATGGATGACAAAGGCTACATTGTCTGATTTGCATCTGTCCCCTGTAAGCTATTCCTTCTCTTCACCTCAAACCTTTACCTCTTCTTCACTCTCCTATTAATACCAAGGGCGCCATTATACTTATTGTCACCCAGACTTGATACCTGTATGTCATTCTTAAATTCTCACTCTTTTTTTTTTTTACCATCATTCCCCATCCAATCTTTTGCCAAGACCTATCAATTTTACCTTCATAGTATCTCATTGTCTCTCTGATACTGTTACTACCCTTATGCAGACTGCTATCACCTCATACCTAGACTATTGCATTGCAGTAGATTAATGCTTGATTTCCCTAAAAGTCTCCCCTCACTCTAATACATCTTCCACTTTAGCTATCAAAATGATTTTTCCTAATGCACAAGTCTGATCATGTCTTCCCCCTACTCAATAAATTCCAATGGCTCCCTATCACTTGCAGGAATATAAAAAATACACACACACACACACACACACACACACACACACGTACACATATATATATACACAATACATATATACATATATATAATACACACACATATATACATATATATATATATAGTATTAAAAGTCCTTCATAAATTGCCTACAGCTACCTTTCCAGTTCTCCTGCAATTCAACAACACTGAACTCCTTCTGTTTTTTGAATGAGGCACTCCATCCCTTGAATTAGATCATTATCACTGGTTGTCTTCCATGCCTGCAATGATTTCCCTCCTTATCCCTGCCACCTGGCTTCCTTCAAGTCTCAACTTAATTCATACCTTCAACAAGAAGTCTCTCTTAATACCCCTTAATTTTAATACTTTTCCTCTGTTAATTACTTCACTTTATGCTGTGTATATTATTTGTACATATCTAGTTGCATGTTATCTCTCTGATTACATTGTGAGCTCTCAGGAACTGGGACTATCTTTTGCCTTTCTTTGTAACCCCAGGGATTAGCACAACAGCAATCACTTTCTGGGGCTTAATGTTTATTGACTGGCTATTTCTGAAGGAAGCACTAAGTAGAAGTAAAATAAAACAAAAATAAATCTGAAAAAAAGGAAAATAAAAGATCTTGGTAGTCTCCAAAGAAAATAATCTATAATAACTGCATGATTGGGCAAAATTGGCTCACAGACTGCTCTCTCCCAGCTTAACATTTATGTACATCCCAGTGGGTATGGGCCTACCATTAAAGATCATTACTTGCAAATTTCTTCATCATCTTTTCTTTCCTTTGGATAAGTAATAAGAAAGCCAGTATCCCTAGACATTACTTCCTTTATATTGTGCATTGCTTTTAACAGTTGTTTATTGTTTTTATTTTTCATTGTGATCAATCATCTTATGAAATAGATCAGTTTCCTTGCATATATAGATTAGCAAACCAAGCAACTTACATGATTAGGACCATGAATTGACAGAGTAAGCCTCTTTAGGTACTGAATAAATGTGTATTGAATCAGAATCTAAGTTTGAGTTTCAAATTAATTCCTTTTAGTTCAGTAAACTTTTATGAAGTTCATGATACCTGCAAAGCTTTATGCTGGAGGTTCAAAATATAAAAGCAGTTCTGAAATAGTATATGCCCTTCACGAATTTTGGAATGATGAGCGAAGAGGTGGAGTGGATTCTAAAAGTCCATTTTTGCTACTGTTGTCAAAGACAGGTGAGACTCTGCTAAGTGTAATGAAAACTAATTGAAATAATCTCACAGACATTTTGGACAGGGCTGTAGAGAAGGAAATGTATCGTTGTAATACAATGACTTGGGTGATTTAGAAACTGGTCATTGATTGTCTTCTTTGACCTACAAATAATTAAAAAATGTTCATAATAGAAATATATGATGAAAAAATCCCTTCTCATTTACATTTTGAAACATTACATCAATACCTAAAGAATAAGTTTTTGGGTTTGAAATGTTGTATGTATTTATATTCTACATGGCAAGAACCAAGAGTTATAACTCTGTATGTCCCTCACAGCAGACTAACAGAGTACACATTAAATATATAGAAATGAGAGTCAGTGTGGCACAAACGATGTAGAGCCAGCCTTTGGTCAATTAATTAATAAACCTTTTTAAGAGCCTACTCTGTAGCAGGAACTGTGCTAAACTCTGGAGAGGCAAAGAAAGGCCTTGGACAATCCCTTTCCTCAAGGAGAACACAATCTAATGGGAGAGAAAACAAACAAATATAAACAAAGCAGCTACATATATAACAATTGGAGAATAAATAACAGAGGAAAATCATTAGAATTAAGAGAATTGGAGAAGGCTTCCTGTAGAAGATATGATTTGCAATTTAGTTTTTATCCTGGAAGACTGGAATTCATGTCTAGCCTCTCATATTTTACCTGTGTGATTCTTGTCAAGTCATTTAACCTCCAAGTTGTCTAGATTACTCTGTTTGATTACAAGTTGCAGAGAAGATGTCAACCTGCATCAGTAGATGTTTTGCCAACCAGGTGATTTCCTACATCAGTGAAATAACAGGTCCAAAGCCTGTCTGAAACACACACAGACATATACACACTGAAATTATACATACTATATTATATTTGTTGCTATATTTGTACCCTTAAGTAAAAATCACATATAGTCATTATGTATAATAATGCACTGCATATGTACATATAGATATTATATGTGCATCTCACATATGTATGTATATTACATCATATCATATGTACACATATGTGTTTATATACATATTCATCAAGAAGAAAGAAAGAAAAGACAGAAATGGAAAGAAAGATAGGATGAGAAAGAAAAATCATTACTTGCAAATTTTCTCATTAACTTTTCTTTCCTTAAGATAAATAATAAGAAAGACAACATCCCTAGCCATTACTTCACTTACATTGTGCATTACTTTTAAGACATGTTTATTGGTTTTTCTTCATGATCAATCATCTTATAAAATAGATCAGTTTCCTGAAAAGATAGAAAGGAAGGAAGGAAGGGAAGGAGGGAGGGAGGGAGGGAGGGAGGAATGAGTGAGCTGTAACTTCATTTCCTTAGGTAGATCTCAGGTAAGGAAACTGCCTATTAATGCTGAGTTTCACCAGTGCTTCATCTTAGAGTCATAAGGATAAAGTCATTAGGTTAAATAATGTTTCTAGTCATATAGTCATACAAGTGTTAGAGGCAGAAGTAGAACCTACATTATCCTAACTCTATGACCAGGTCATTCTCCAGTATGCTATGTTGCCTCTCTCTTTCTGTCTCTGTGTCTCTGTGTGTGTGTCTCACTGTGCGTACATATATACATATACATGTATGCATACATATATACATATATTAGATATTCATTAGATAAATAGATGTGTGTGTATGTGTGTATTCTTTGGTTTCTTATGAGGGGAAATTTGTGTGCGTGCCCATGGTGTCCCAAGAACCTTTGTGCTACTTGGTGAAGTACATAGAACACTGTTCCTGGAGTCAGGAACACTCCATCAAATTCAGCCTTACACAATTACTAACTGAACGACCCTGGGCAAATCACCTATCCTCTCTCTGGTTTAACTTTCTCAACTTTAAAATGGGAATAATAATAGGGCATGCCTCAGGGTTGTTGTGAGGCTCAAATAAGTGTTTTCTGTTGGCTTCTTCTATTAATGGAATGGTTTTCACACTGAGGGTTCCCTACATTAATAAAATCCTAAGGAAGAATGAGATGTCTTCCTTTCTGTCTCATCTCATTTTCTCACTGTCTTTGCCACTAATCCTACCTGTCTTTCTTCATATTTGTCTGTCTCTCCACACATGCATTTACTTGTTCATATATGTCTCTGTATATACATATACATATTTGTGTATATACACACAAATGTGTATGTGTGTATCAACAACATCTGTCTTCTAGCTAGCTAGCTATTTTCCATTCATCAATGAGCATTTCTTAAGTACCCACTCTGTGCCAGGCACTGTACTAGCTATCAGACAAAGATGGAAACAATCCCTGCTCACCAGAGACTTAATTCTCTAGGGGTGAAAAACATATATGTCTAAGAACACACAAAATACATGCAAGATAAAACACAAGATTATTTCAGTAGGATCTGAAGTTAGTACCTGAGAACTAAGAAGGAATTCATGTAAAATGTAATATTTGAACTGAAGTTTGAAAGAAACAAGTATTCAAAGAACCAGATAGAAATGTGTGGAGATGTGTGTATGTTCATATGTGTGTGTCTACACACATATGCATGCATGCATACATACATACACTCATACACCTATGGCCTAATGAAGACTTTCCATAGGTATCAAGTCATGGTGAAAATTGCGATATTTGGAGAATGAAACAACAACTGAAGTACAATTCAGTCTCATTGCTTCAAATGCTGCATTCTATTCATGTGTATATATATATATATAAAATATATCCATGTATATAGTGTGTATTTATATTAAATATATTTATAAATGTAGTGATGAAGTTAATGCAAAATTGTCAATATCAATATTTTCAATTGTGTCCTATAGTAGACATCCTTGCTAATTCTGAACTCATTCTCTTGTATTATCCTTTCAATACAATGTCAAGAGAGAAGGGCATCAGCAGGACTTATGACAATTGTATTTCCACATCTCTGCCAAGAATAATATTTATGTTATTGGGTGAGGGGGATCAACCAGTGAACTTTCCACAATGAAAAATCACTGTGTAGGTACTTTGCTGATCATTTTGAAAAACTGAATTAATATTTAACAAATAGAATACACAATTTGAAAAGATATATGATTCTGTAGTCCAAATAATGTTAATACATTTTATTAGATATCTATGTAAGTGAAAAAAATATAAAGAAATACGATGTTATGTTACTTGAAAAAATCTTTGAAGAAATTATGCTGCCAGCAGAATTACAACTACTAACAGAATATGAGATAATCTAAAGCAGCACCTCCTGCTGGGAATTTAAATAAAATGATTTTTGTATCCTTCATACTACACATTTTTACATAACGACCAATCAGAGAAGATCACAGGAAAGATGAGGGATAGTAAAATGCAACACATGGCTGATTCTTAAGTAGTTTCTCATATGAACTTTTTCTTATGTTATTTCTACCTGGAAGCTAGAAAATCTCCCTTTTTATCATAAATGCTATTAAAAAAACTGATATAATAGCAGCATACAAAAAAATTCAACAGTTGTAATGTAGTAAGGATTTGATATCTTGAAATACAGCAATATCTGAATTTCAAATTATACTTTTTAGATATTACTTTTTCCTTGCATTGATGTTTTAAAATAATTTCATTCTGGAGTCATATCTATGCAATATAATATCATATATACTCATATATACACATAAATACACATGTATGTTTATAGATAGATAAAATTTAAGTTTGGGATATAATAGAGGCAGATTAGCAGCTTCATCTTTTTTTTCGTTTTTTCATCATGTTTCTTTTTTTCGTGTGTTTTACCATGCTTATGTTAAATTAAACAGGACCCTACCAAGAGCTGCCCAATCTCATGATTGTTTCTATTCTCTTAAATTCTTAACTATCCCTTCCCTAATTCTTAGGAAAATATCAAGAAAAGCACACTTTTTTTTCAAATGCTCCTCATTCTGAAATTATCTCCCAAACTCTCCCAAAACTTGTTTAGATGAGCAAGTATATTATTTGCAAGGAAATTCTTCAAATTACTGAAGTTGTCACTTGCCCACTAAAGATAGTCACCAAAATAATTCTGTGAATCCAAAGAACTCTATGAGACATTTGAGATTGAGAGACTGCAATGCATTTCCTGATTTTATGTACACATTGAAATAGCAAACTTTATGAAGAAAGACAATCTAGTTATTTGTTTGTTTGTTTTAGCATATGTGTACTCAAACCTTCCAAGTTTAACAACAAAAATTCAGTTTTCCAGGACCAAAGAATCCATTTGTAATATCACTTTCAGCAAAATGATTTTCTAGTCCCTCCAACCACCACCCAATACTCAATGCCTTCATTTAGAGATTACTTCTAATATATATTGTATATACCTTGTAAGTACACAGTCATTTGCATGTTGTCTCTTCCATTAGAAAATGACCTCTTTGAAATCAGAGACTGTTTTTATTTTTTATTTATTTTTAATTTTTTTTGAAATTTTTTTGTATCCTCAGTCTTTGGTATAATGCCTAGTATGTAGTAAGTGTTAAATAAATGTTTGTTGATTGATTATTTTAGGCAATGAGTATTTATTAAGTACTTATTGATTTTGAGGCCCTATGATAAGCACTTGGGATAAAGAGAAAGGCAAAAGCATTTTTGCCCTCATAGAGGTCATATCCTAATGGGGAGGAAACAATAACTACAGGACATTCAGAATACTTGAATATACGTTCAGATTATGTAGATAAGTTGGAAGGTAAGCTCAGAGGAGAAACTTGAAAAAGTAGAACACCTGGCTATTGAGTCTTAAAGGAAACCAGAAACAGTAAGAATTGGAGCTGTGGAAGGAGAGCATTCCAGAAATAGAAGAAAACTAGTTCAAAGACACAGTTAGGATGTAGAGTGTCATGAATGAGGAACAGTACATAAGCTAGCATACCTTGTTTGTGATATGTAAAGAGAGAGTAAGAAAATTGAAAAGTTAAGAAGAGGCCAGGCTATGAAGTTATAAATACTAATGCAATGTCTTCATATTGGATTCTGGTGGTCCTAGGGAAGAAATGGAGTTTAAAGAGTAGGGAGATGACATAGTCAGATCTACACATAAAAAAGAATACTTTGGCAACTCAGTTGAAGATGGATTGGACTAGAGAGAAACTTAAGTCAAGAAGATGAATTAGAATACTATTGAATTAGTGTGTGTGTGCAAGATGAGGGACTGAACTGCGGTGGTGGAAAAAAGAGGATATATAAAAGATATTCAAAGGTAGAAATTACATAGTTTGGCACTAAACTGAATATGAGTGGTTAATAAGAATAAGGAGCTGAAGATACTCCTAAGGGTGAGAGATAGGGAGACTGGGGTTATGGTTCTGCCTTCTACTAGTTCAACAGAGAAGAGGATCTAAGAGAAAAGATAATGAGTTCTGTTTTGGACATGTTGAGTTCAAGATGTCCAGGAAACAACAAATGATTTAGGACTGCAGCTCAGGAAAAAGACTAGGGCTATAGATCTAGGTAACAAATACCTGGGAATCATCCAGATTATACAGACATGGATCTATATAGAGCTTATAATTGAATCCATGAGAGCTGATAACATTATAGATAAGGCTATTCTAATTGTCTTTGTGTGAGATGATGAGGGATAGAAGTAGGACAGTAGTTGTGAGTGGAGTGAAGGAGGAAAGAACAGATATAAGAGATATTGTGAAGGTAGAAACAACAAGATTTATCTATAGATTTAACAGGTTCAGTGAGTTACAGTGAGGAGATGGATACCACAGTTAAAACCTTCAGAAACTAAAAATATTGTGATGCCTTCAATACTAAGAGAAGTGCAGAAGGAAAAGGGGGCTTGAGTGAAAATATGGTAAGTTCAGTCGAGTTTAAAATATATTACAACATCTCATTTGACATGATCAAAAAGTAGTAGAATTTCATGTGTCAAAAGAGGCGGAAATGTCATCACAGGGAGGACAGAAAGCTCTTCAGAATGCTGTTCTGATTGCATGTATACACATACACACAGAGACGCACAAACACACACAATCAGTGTTAATAATGAAAAAGGAAAGTCTGTCTAAGGAAACCAATTTGGATTAAAGTGAACTCATCAACCAACATAAATTTAAAAGAACTCTATATCAGATAGACATAAGGACAAATAATAGAGGATGACTACAAAACATGACATGGTTTTACAAGAATATTGTCAAGAGCTTTACAGCTCAGAAAAATTTAAAGCTGGCAAAGACTGCCTGGGACTACAAAAATAGATGATTTATGGTTATATTAGGGAAAAAAAAATTCAAAGAAGGCATAAAGCTACTTCTTAAGGTGAATGACAGGATAACATGAGGTAAGAATAGTGGTCTTCTCAACTTTTCTTTTCCTCCCTCCCCCAAGAAGAATCATTTTTGGATGAAAAGGATGGAATGCAAATGATGAATAGGGATTTAATAATTCTAGCTAAATACGGAAACAACAAGAAAGTGCCTACTGATTTCAATGAGTTTGAGTCACCTGTTTCAGGTTAGCCCAGGGAACTAAATGTTGTAATATAACACTATCAAATTATATGTATATACATGTTCATATACACATATAAAAACTCTGTACATACATAATAAAACACTAAAAGTATATGCATATATCTATATGCATACATATATATATATAATATATATAAACTGTGTATATTAAAGACAGAGAGAGCAGAGAGAGAGGGAGAGAGAGAAAGAGAGAGAGAGAGAGAGAGAAACTATGTTTTACAAAAACAATCTGGTGGTTTAAGGGAATTGTAAGCTCCATATGATTATGATTATGAGGTTATAAGGGAACCATAAAGGTTTATGCAGTCTGTAGACTATATTACAAGATGCATAATCTAGGACTGCAGAGGTGATGTTCCTGCTTTAATCTATCTTCCACAAACCTCACCTGGAAAAGTGTACTAAGTTTTGAGTGCCACATTTTAGGGAGGAAATAGATGGCCTGGAGAGCATCAAAATGAAAATGAAGAGTATGGTGAAGGGACTCAGGCAGAATTTAAATAATTGGGAATGATAAGCTGAATAAGAGGTGACAGGAGGGCCATAGTTTCTCTTTTCAATTATTTGACAGGATGTTATGTAGAAGGGCAAGGGTTGTTTTTCTTGGACTCAGAAGGAAGAAAAAGGAACAATGTGTAAGGAGTGGAGACAAACATTCATTAACCATCTACTCTGTGCCAGGCATTGTGTCAAGCACTTTGCAAATATTATCTCATTTAATAGTAGAAGTTGCAAAGAGTTAGATCTAGGCTTAATGTCATGGAATAAAAGAAAACTGTATTAAAAGTTAAAGTCATCTAAAAGTAAAGTGGAGACAGAGGTGGGAATTTCTACTCACCAGAATTCTAGCAAATGTTGGCAAACTCATTCTTGGTATATTTTAAATGGAATTCTTGTTCAGGATTGGGTTGATTTACATGGTACTGTGGTTCTTTCCTTTTCTAAAATTCTGTGAGATTGTGCATGCTACAAACACATTACCTGGAGTGTTAAAAAGCATGAATCAAGGATAACCAAGAATATAGACATTATTGTCCATATCCAAAGTCAGGATGACTGAGACTCCAAAATGGATGGAATAAGGCAAATTGGTTTGACAAGAAATGAACCAATTTGCTTGTTCTGGAAACAGTTCTATATTCCTGACTATCATATTAGAGCAAATAATTAAAGGGCTCTTCAGCAGGAGAGATTTCATGTCACTGACATGGAATCTTATAAGTTTTGTGACCAACTGGGGGCCTCAAACCAATTTAGTTATGATTATAGTTCTCATCTAGAGCTCAAGCTCTTTTCCATGCACCTTGCAATTTTGTATAATAGGTTTTGCTACCTACTTTTCCCCTAATTACCTAATTGTCTCATTATAATCCTCCAGTTTCCCCTGAAATTAACCCAGATTATTGAACTTGGCTCTTTGTTCTATACTTGGAGAGTTTTTCTACTCCCTTTCTGAGCCAACTTAATTCTCAAAATACTACTTTCTTTATTCTTTAGCTGCTTTCCATTTATGTTCATAAAATCTCCCTACTGGTACCATACAGGAATCAAAAACATACTATTTGGTGATGGTCACATAAATAGTCTTTACTTTTGAGAATATGTACATATTGTTAAGAGGATACCCCTTCCTTAGATTAGTTAGGTAGATCAGAATTTAAAGGACTTAGACCAAAGGCCATTGTAGAACCTCCAGAAGAAAGTCAAAATAAATAATTGTATAACATTAAAAATCCCAGAACCCAATTAATTTAGTATTGATTTAGGACATGACATATACTTAGGCTAGGGTATCTTCATAGAATTTAAATCTTCTCCCTAATATCATATCTTTTTTTGCCTTAAATTTTTAAAGCAGCCAGTGGGGAAAAAATAGAAACTCTAAGTTAAAAAAAAATATCAGTAATCAAATCAACACTAACATTCCCCCAAAAAACTATTCAATTAGTTGTTCTATGACTCACTCACCATTGCTCTGACTCCCCTCAATGTCTTATGTTCACTATTAGAATGTAAGCATTTTGAGGACAGGGGCCATCTTGCTCTTTGTATTTCTAATCTCTAATCTCAACTTTCCTTTATTTCCATGCCAATGGGTGGCATCCCAGATTCATCTACTTTTCTTTAATGAAATTGCCTTAAAAGGTAGATTCCAAGGTCCGTTTACTGATATGTCTGCCCTTCGTGCATTGTTAAGAAAACCCAGGTATGAATATTGCTAGTTAAGGCTATGCCCAAAGGTAAGAATAAGTCTTTAGTTCATACCTATTCAGGATAGGTATTACTTTGTCCTTATTGCAGAAATGCCATATGCTTAAAGAAGTTTGTTTAAAAATATTTCAATTTGTTTAAAAAAATATTGTTGTTCTATACAAGATGTATATGGAGAATTATTTAAAATTAATATGCCTCATTTGATATTTGTTTCCCCCTAATCCTTTGGGTTTTTTAATATTTCTATGGCAGGAAATAGCACTTCAAACCACATAAATATCATGGGAAAAATTTTGTGGTGTATTAATGGTCTCGAAACTAAACTACATATACATATTTCAAGCAGTATTTTTAATACATTATGATGATGAGGAAGGAGTTTTTTTTTATTTTTGCCATTTTGTGTTTTTTATTACAATCTTTTCATATGTAATTACATAACACATAATTCTGACTCTTTTAATAACTGAAATATTTATTTCTTTGAACTGAAATAATGGTATGGAAAAATCATGGTAAAATGGAAGGTGTTTGCTATGCTTTATGAAAACTAATTGCCAATATATTTGACCCCTTTTAAAATAGTGACATGTATTTTCTTCATTATTCTTCATTCATTATTCTTTATACCACAGTAACATTCCACTACATTCATGTACCAAAATGTATTTAGCCATTCTACAATTGATGGACATCTATTTTTCCCCAATTCTTTGCTATCACAAGAATTGCTTTTAAAAATATTTTGATGAATATAGGTACCTTATTCTTATCAATGACTTCTTGGGATAATAATCTTAATAAGAGAATCCCTGGATCAAAGAGAATGGATGTATTATTCATTTATTACCATAATTTTAGATTGCTTTCTGTAATGGTTGTATTGATTCTCAGCTCTACCAATAGTGCATTAGTGTGCTTGTTTTTGTATAACTTCTCCATTTTTTTTCCTCTTTGTAAATTTGCACAGTGGGAGGTGAAATTTTAAGGTTATTTTGATTTTTATTTCTCTTATTTTTAGTGATTTGGAATATTATTTTATGTGATTGTATGACATTTTCAAGACTCTTACTAGTGAAGTAATAGTACTTTGGTCTTCCCAAATGGCAAGCAGGTCAGAAAATATGTTCTTTCTAAAGGGTTGACCTGCCACTTCCAGGCCTATATGCCAAAGAGATAAAATAATGAGTAGATGAACACATATAGACAAAAATATATATTTATGCTAGTTTCCTTTGTAGTATTGAATAACTGGAAACTAAATGACTATTTACAATTCAAAAAATGCCTAAACAAATCATGGTATATTAATCTAACAGAATAATATGGTGCTCTAAAGAAAGAATGAGAGGGATCCTTTCTGTGAAACCTGGGAAAATGTGTATCAACTGATGCAAAGTGAAGTGAGCAGAACCAAGAGAACAATTGATATACTAACAAAAGTATTGTAAATACAAACAACTTTGAAAAATTAAGAACTCTGATAAACACAATATTCCATTCTAATTCCAGAGGACTAATGATGAAGTATGCCACATATCTCCTGACAGAGAGTTTTTAGACTCAAGTGAAAAAAGACATATACATATATATATACATATGTACAGACTTATCTATTTATCTATTTGTTGGGACCAATGAAGGAATTTGGTCTGACCAAGAATGTTATTTACAATGCACTTTGTTTTTCTTTCCTTAGAAAAAATAAGACTGTAAGAAGGGAGAGAAATATATTTTTGATAATTAAAATTTTAAATTAAATTAAAAAATAAGACATGCATGTCTACTACAAATCAATTCTGTTGACATTTTGAAATTATGTGAATCAGTATCTTTCAATTCTATTGCATTCTTTCTTTGGGTGATATTGTATATGACATGATTTCAACTGTGGAGAAAACAATTTTGTTCCCTATTTTAATTATTTTTAATTTTTTACTTATTTTTAAAATATATAATTGCATGAAAAGGGAGAATAATTCCTGTGATGGAAAGAAATTTATATTTTAATAAAGTTCAGGAAGGTTTGGGCATGGTGGCATGCATGTATAATCCCAGATACCAGGGAGGCTGACATTGGTAGATATCTTGAGTTAAGGAGTTCTGGGCTACAATAAGGTTAAAACCAATCTAAGCATTTGAACTATGTTTGGCATCAATATGGTGGGTCCCTGAGGATGGGTGGGGCACCTAACTGCCTAAGGAGAAGAGAGGCAAACTGGATCAAATTTGGAAATGGAGCAGGACAAAGTTGCCATGCTGTTTGAAAGTCAGATTAAGCCCATGAGTGAGACAAGGAGACCCACTCTATTTTATTTAATTTTTAATACAAGAAGGGAGTTAAGAGAACTGAATTCTAGTCCTAGCCCTTCCATTGGCTAACTGACTAGTAGTATGATATTGAACAATTGACTTCATGTCTCTGAGACTCAGTTTTCTCATCTATAAAATAAGGATGAGTATCTTAAATCATTTTTCCAGTTCTACAATTCCATATTTCTACAATATGAACAGTGTAATGACATATTACAGGTGTTCTAAATTTCCTTTTAAATATCAACCTTGAGTTGTGTGTGTGTATGTGTATGCTTTAATTCTAGCACCCTAGTTTGCAATTGTTTCCTCTATGATCACTTTTTTTCTCTCCCTTCAGTGCAGCATGATCATGCCTCTTGACTCTCAAGGACCCTGTCAATGAACCCCAAGTCCTAGACAGCATGAGCAATTTTGAAAGGCTCTGCATACAGGCAAGGTTCTAGAATGAGAGGTGCAAAACAGCCTAGCTAAGTTCAGAGAGGATCCTCGTAGAAAGTTATTCAAAAAACATTGATGTTTTGTTGATCATAGTCCTTCATTCAGATATCTATCTCATGGCAAATGAAAAACCCATGAGACATCATTTCTCAATGGATTAATAATCCAGTTATTAATTAGGCTAACATAATCAATAAATTGATGGTCAGTGGTGTTTCTTAGTAACCAAAGATGAAACCATTGAGACATTGAATGCTTTAAATACCTTTGTAAAGGAGGATGCCCCTAACAAAAGAAATCAACCCTGGTGGGTTTTAAGGAGGAGGTGTGCTAGAAATCTTAGGGTCCTCTTGCTGAGTATATGACTTGATCATGAGGCTCAGCCCCCTACAGCAATGTGGACAGAGGAATCCATTTACACTCTGCCCACTCAGGTTGGTTTTCTCCTCCATGAGCTAAGCTATACTAAATTTTAATGGAAGGGTACAAGTGCAAGACTGTTTTCCTTGAGGCAAGGGTTTATGTAGAGTGAATTCTGTTTATACTCTGCTCCCCCCATCCTCGTTGGGTGGGGCCTAGTCAAAGATTGAGGAGCATGTTCCCCAAGGGCTAGTCTCCTCAATCAGTAATCCCCTTCAGATATTGACTGACCTTCTGCAGGAGCTGGACCCTAAATGAGAAAACAAAAAGGAAAAATCTGGATCCCAATTTAATATTTAGTTATTAACATAATAGAGAAATAATTTCTCTCAATCTATTAGGGTAGTAAAGGAAGATACTACTCTAGATAAAATCAGACATTTTGAAGTATTTTTTTTAATATATCACTAGTACAGTAGACTAAAAAAATATGAATCACTAAAGGCCATAATATTTCTTAAATAAACAGACTTTTGGTTGAAAAACCAACGAGACTTTTTTTTTTTTTTGGTGGAGGGAGTGGGTATCAAGAGGTAATGAGTGATAGGAATTGGAACTGAACCCATGATTTTATTTTCATAAGGAATTCTGGGAAGAGAATCTCCTTCAACCAATGCAAATTGGCACTTTCTTTCAAAATTGTAGTCTCAGCAAGGTACCTAGGATCCTGGGAGACCAAGTTGTTTCAGATATTTAATTTAATTTCAAATTTAATGTGGAGAAACTCCCAGCATGGAATCTCCCTCGATCAAGGCTGATCAGTAACACTTCTGTGCTCTGTAATATTAGAGTGTTGCCTGACATCCCAAAGGAATGGTGACTTTCTCAGAGTTACATAATCAGCATGGGTTAGACATTAGACTTGAATTCAGGTAGTGCTGGCTAGAAGGTCAGATTTCTAGTCATTGAGTCACCTCTGCCTCATTCACAATATGGCACATAAATTGGCAAAAGGGATACATGATTCCTATGATTATTTTTTAGTTACAAAATTTCCCTTCAAATCCTCATTTAACATTTTTATGTTAAAGGTTAAACTACCCAAGCTCTATTAAACCTGCATACGTATACTAAAATTAAAGTATATGGTGAATAATTAATATAGATTCTATATATGCGCATATATATGGATATGAACGCACATATATATATATATATATATATTCATATAAGTGGGCATATGCATTTACATGCCTTATCATGTTAGTTTGCCAGATGAATGTTGGCATTCATTAAAAAATATATATGTCTTAAACATCTGCAGTATAGAAACCTTACCTATCTCTAATCCAAAATGTTCCATTGGTTCTTTTAATTTAGCCCTCCAAGCCTTACCACAATACACATAGTTTTCCCTCTAAGTATGAAAAACATTTCTTCCTCACCTCTGCCCCTTGGGATCTCAAGCCTCCTTACACACTCAGCTCAGGTACCACTCATTGCATCATGATTTTTGTGAGTCCCCTATGCTTTTCCTCTTTAAATAATCTTATATTTATTTATCTGAATGTGGATATGTGCACACACATATACACACATATACATATATGCATATATACATACATACACATAAATATGTATATATATATGTACACACATGCATTTGTGTGTCTGTGTGTGTATCTGTGTGTATTCTCCTGTCTAAAACACAGAGGCAGGTAAGTATAGTAGATAGAAAGTCTGTCCAGATGTCAGAATGTCCTGGGTTAAAATATGGGTTTGGATATAAAGACTATGTAGCTGTTGCCAAGTAATTTAATTCAGGTCCACAAGAATTTTGAAAGACAGAAAATGAAGAATGATTGGCCATGTGTAGTAGGGGAAGTTTTGTTAAAAGGAGTTAGTTCCTTTTAAGTATGTAATCAAAAATGAAGATAATTATACATACACATATACATAGATATCAATGTAGGACTGATAAATAGATTTATCTGCACCTGTGATTTCACTGGAGTAGGGTACTCTCTCCAATTTTTTTTTTGTTGCAGCCAAAAACAAGGTTTATTGAAGATTCTCCATATTAGCCACTCTTAAGGAATCTGATCATCTATGGGCCATTGTCTAGATTGTGAAAATCTGAGCAGTAGCTAGATTATAAGAATCCCAGCAGTGGCTGGATTACAAGAATCTCAATAATGGCTAGATTATAAGAATCTAAGCATCTTAATGGAGACAAGGTGAACCTTATATACAAAGGTCCACAATGAAAGGCTACTTGATGGGATTATAGCCTCAGGGGAACGCCAGAGATTTGGCCATATGGGAAAGTCCAGGATTTTTCTTTTCTGTGGCCCAGATCCCAACCCCATCATTCCCCCCCTCAAAAAATGGGACCCAAATTCTTTTGGTAGGGGGCAAAGGTCTCAGCTTCTAAAACTGCTTCCTGCTGGCAAGGGGCATAGAGCTGTCCCTGCCTCAAGGGGGTCCCAAAGAGGAGGTTGACTGGAACTGAGCACAGGCTGCATCCAGGGAATGATGGGGGGATATCGGCTGGTACTCACTGTTACCAACTGTAGGTGAATGGCCTGTATTCTGGAAGACACAAATCTGACAGAAAAGACTGCAGGGCCTGGATATAAAGCAGGGACTAGATTTAGGGCCCAACTTTGAGAGGATAAAACATCCTTAGCTCTATTTGGATTCAGATAATTCAGTTTTCCAACCATGCAGTATCAAATCCAACTCACAGCCAGACTCAGGAATAACCAGGTAGGTAACATTCCCTTTCAAAGGAACATAATGGGGAAACTGAGCCAGGAGGATCCCATCTTAGACTGAGGCTAAAATTGTCCTCTCAGCTTTTCCCAATGCTGACTTCCCACCAGTATCACCTTCTCTGAGTAGCTTGTGGCATTTCTCTCAGATGGTGGATTATCGATTATTGATGGATTATGACCCATCAGACAGCTCAAAATAAAATCCTATGATCTTTTGCCTTACACTGCAAGTTTTACTAATCACAGTTTAGGAAAAACTTTTCCAGGATTCACATCTCAAACTTAAACTTGTCCTGGTGTAAAAATCCAATCATTAGAGATTTCTATACACTTGCAAATTGTTAGCAAGTCGTACTTAACCCAAACAAGCTTTTTGGCTAGTTTACGCATTAAAACAATAACCACCAATAAGTAAATTATTTTAGCAGGAACCAAATTATGAAAAGTTGCTTGACATAACTGATACAGAAAGTTCATCAATTTGAAACTTGAAACAAACCCATTACCAATCAGGTGACTTTAGTTTTGTTAACTGCACTTCCAAATTACTTTACACAGAGAATCAACATCTCATCGTTAACAGTTAAAACTACAAATTTAAAAGAGTATGCTTAACCAAGTTCAGAGGTCAGCTTCTTTACCTTGAGCAGGATGTGCTGAACCTGGGTGATGTTTCCAGGCAAAGGTTGCGCTAGAGACCAAGGTCATTGCCAGGGGGGCCCACATCTTAGCTGCTGCCCCTCCCCCTTCCTTCCTTTCCCAGGTGGGGGAGGGCAAAATCAAAGGTGTTTCAAAACTCCCTAATGATCAATCAAAAACCTCCAGAATCTGCCAAGATATTTTCAGGTGTTCTAACTTTCCCCTGTAACCTCCATGTAGGAGAATTCAGGGGTGTAGAGGGAAGGGAGTAAGTAAGCCTCAGGGAACCAAAAAGCAGCTGCAGTTTTTCCCCAATTCCCTAGGGCTGAGGGAATTAACAGATACACTTCTGGATAGGGCGACCTTCCTTGTTCTCTATGCTGCGGAAGGTGTACCCAGGTCCATGGCCTTGAACCGACCCATTGAACATAGAGCCTTGAGAGTGTCAGGCCCACTGCTATAGAGCCTCATAACTGTCTGCCCGAAAAGCACCTTCAAACCTTGATGCTTGGAGAGCAACCCTAACTGCAGAGCAAAAAAGGAGATGGGGAGGTTTACATACCTTCCAGTCTTGGCTGGAGAAGAACTTGGGGTTAGGCAGTTTCCCCACACAGGCCACCAAAACGATGCAGTTTAGGGGTTCAGGGATCCTGGAACCCCAATATCACAACACACGGGTCCTACCCGAAAGAATTAGACCCAAGCCTTCTTTCAGCCAAAGACAAGGTTTATTAGAACATCCATCATATTGGGCAGACTGTAAGGAGTCTGAACATTAGTAAGCTATTGGTTAGATTACAAGAATCTAAGCCCACTGTCTCCTTTGACTACACTTCTTCCTAAATTAATTGTCTAAGTGGAGTTTTAGGGCTGACCGCTCCATGTGTTAATATATATGTGTTAATCTCCACTTTTTCAACCTACTATTAACCCATTTTCCTTATTTATTCTTATTCCATGTTATAAAGCAACCAATGATATGTTTTGATGTTTCCTTTTAATTATTGAATTTTCAACATATCTCTTAATTAATAAATTTGCTCTAAGCCACTACCCAATTAGGTTAGAGTTCAATAAAAAAAGAGAAACATCTTTTCCCATAATGTATTGCTCTACTCTCTCTATCACAGCCTCCCCCTCAAATCTTGTAGGAGTAAATAAAAATCAACATCATTGACTGTATTATTTACTGTCAGAATGATGAACAATAATACACATACATCCCAGTCTCTCCTCTCTCCATACATACACAATCTGAATGTGTGTGTATACATACATATATACATAAATATATTTGTACATACATACACTCACATATACTATCTCTCTGTGTATGTGTTTATGTATGTGTGTACACATGTACACACATATATATTGACAGAATAACAGCTATGGGAAACATCACAAAGTCACTTTTAACCCTAACTATAATGATTTACTTATCAGCTTTGAAAACACAGTCCCACCTTTCAGTTCTCTCAAAATACCAATTAAATATGTTCTCAATAACTTTCTTCATTTTTCTTTGCAAGATAATGGTTAAACCCAGTTCTCTAAGGAAATAAGTTTTCTTAACCCTTTTTAGCTGTCCTCTGTTTAGTCATGACAGTTGGTTCCTCAGAATGACAATTAAACTGTCTCCTTATAAGATCCTCAGAGAATGATAGTTAAACTATAACTGTCAAACATCCCTTTCCTTTTAAACATATGATACTATATCTATTTATAGCTTCAGTGGGAGAACCATTGAATCTCTTCTCTCTGTTTCTCTCTCTCTCTCTCTCTCTCTCTCAATAATCTTGGATTTACTTATCTGTATATGTGTACATGTAAACACATAAATACATTCTTACATGTATGTGTCAGTATAATGTGTAACTCTATGTGTGTATATCTACACACACACACACACACACACACACACACACATATATATATATATATTCTCCTGTCTAAAACATAGAGGCAGTCTAGTATAGTAGATAGAAAATCTGCCTGGATCTCTGTCTCTCTCCTTTCCCCCTCTCCCTCTGTCTCTCTCCTCTCTCCCCTTCTCTCTCCCCTTCTTCCTTTCTCTCCTTCTTCCTCTCTCTCCTCCTCTCCCTCCCTCTCTTCTCTTTCCTCTTTTCTTCCCCTCTCTCTGCTGTCCCCTTCTCCCTCTCCCCAACTTTCTCTCCTTCTCCTCACTTCCCCTCCCCTCTCATTCCCTCTCTCCTCCCTCTCTCCATATATCCATATCCATCTGCATGTACATATGTGTATTGAGACATATATATATTTCTTTGTATACCTAATACACATGCTTGTATTATCTCTCCAGAGACAGAGCTCTAAGCATAATTTATTTGTCCTTCAATGTATTTGTGCATGGATATATGTGCATATATGTGAATGTCTATAAATATTTACAGATATTATGAGGGAGTCTGATACCTTGCATATCAGTTTGCCTTGGTGTCACTCTGACTTCAGCCCAAATCCATGCTCTGACACATGCCGTGTGATCCTTCATGTCTTGGCAGTCCAGGGACTCTGCAGGATTATCAGTTGTAGAGAATGCACTGGGCTTTATTGGTAGATGATATTTTTTTCTATTCCTTACACTAAAATAATCTTAGGTCCAATCCACCGCAGCCTATAGCAACAGTTGCTCCTGGCTCCATAGCCTGCTCAAATCTCAGAAGCGAAAATCTCTGTCTATACGATTTTATTTAAATAGGTTGGAAAAGTATTGATAATACAACTCATCTGGTAAGAACAGAGAATAGCATAGCTCACATTTAGTTACAATTGGTTGGGGTAAGGACAGTTTGGGTTGATAACTAGATAATTCCCTTTCTTTCTGAGTAATGGCACCCTGAACTGAACAGCAAAGCATTAGGAGTAAGATTGAATTGTGATAAAACTGAAAAATAGCTCCTCACTTAAGCACCCTCAGTACAATTGTTAAACAAATCCCAGATCAATAAACCAGAGAACTTCAGCAAAGTTTTTTTTTCCCTTCAGAGCACAAGAGTTTACTTTTTCCTGGAGTAGATTAGAAGTTGAAGGGTAATAAAGAAAAGAAATGAGGCTTTTTCCTTATAAATAGGATCTTGGGCATCTACCCAAGAATGTAACATAACATATCATAATAAAGATTGAATGGGATAAGAAAAAAAATCTAAAACTTATCTGCCTTTAGTTCTGAAATGATTGTCTTCTTTTTTATACCTTAGTTAAGTGACAAAAATTTCTTGCACACCAGTACTTATTAATTAGTTAATGAAATAACACGTAAAGTGCTTTGCAAACCTTAAAACTTAAATGTCAGCAGCTACTAGTATTGTAGTACAGTACAGCACTGCAGTACTACTTCTGCTACTACTTCTGCTACTACTACTACTACTACTACTACTACTACTACTACTACTACTACTACTACT
>NW_020954652.1:7491098-7570089 GCF_900497805.2 Vombatus ursinus
CTACTACTACTACTACTACTACTACTACTACTACTACTACTACTACTTCTACTACTACTACTACTACTACTACTACTGCTGCTGCTGCTGCTGCTACAACTACTATAAGCATTTATTAGGTGCCCACTTTTTATCAGAAACTTTACTCAGTTCTGAGGATACAATAGCCTAAACAAAACAGTCTCTGTTCTCACAGAAGTTACATTACCAAAGAAGAAAAAGATATAAGCACATTAATATGTACATGCATATATTTATATACACATATAGGACAGCTAGATGTTACAAAGGATAGAGTACCAGGACTGGAGTCAGGAAGACACATCTTCCTGAGTTCAAATCTGACTTCAGAAACTTATTAGCTGTTTAACCCTGGGTAAGTTACTTAACCCTGTTGGTCTCAGTTTTCCCATCTGTAAAATGAGCTAGAGAAGGAAATGGCAAACCACTCCAGTATCTTTTCCAAGAAAATCCCAAATGGGGTCAGAAAGAGTCAAAAATGATTAAAAAATGACTGACCAACAAAAAAGTACAAAAATATGAATATATATAAAAACACATAGACAATGAATACAATGTAGTTTGGTGATGGAAAGCACTAGAAGCTCTGGGGATGTAGAAAGGATTCATATAAAAGGTGATACTTGAGGGAAAGCAAGGATTCACAAATCAAGAGGTTTGAAAGAAATGAAGGAGAAAATCTGTTCAAAATCATGGAAGTGGAAACTGGAGAATCATTTTTAAAAATGGTAAATAGACTGGTATGGTTGGACTATAACATAGATGGAAAAGAATAATGCATAAGATTAGTGAAGTAGGAACGGGGCAGGTTGTAACAAACTTTTTTATTAATTTATTTTAATTTATCAATAATCACTTCCATAAGCTTTTGAGGTTTAAATTTTTCTCCCCCTTCTTCCCCACCTCCTTCTCTAAGACGGCACACAATCTGATATAGGCTATACATATACATTCCTATTAAACATATTTTGTAACAAACTTTTGATACCAGGTAGAGGAGTAACCATTAGAATGTATGATTCTTGAGGGCAAAGACTACCGTAATTTCTGCTTTTGTATCTCTAGCACAGTGCCTGGCCCATCATAGGTATTTAGGCCTTAAGTAATAAAATACCATTTAATAACTAAATGGTATTGTGAATCTGATATCGACATAGGGTTATCAGTCTGAATGTGAATATTCAGTGTATGCCAAAATGAATCTGGTTACAGGGATATAAGAGATTCAGTCAATAGTTTAGTCACTCTAGAATTCAAGCTGGTTTAAAAATAAATAAATAAATCCCTATTAGCTTCTATTCATAAAGCTTTTAAAAGTACATTCCTATTTTACAGAGTCAGACACTGAGGCTAAGTCATTTGTTTGTGGTCACACAGCAAGTTAAATATCAGAGGCAAAATTCAAACCCATATGATCCTGACTCCAAGGCGAATATTCTCTCCACTATACCAAGCTGTAATAGTATATGGATATAAATATATGTAAAAATAAACATATACATGTACATATAAATATGAATATATACACATTTATGTGTGTTTCTATGTGTAATATAAATACATACATAGATATCTATTTATATTTATCCATACGTCTATGACTATTGAAAAACAACATCTGATTATGGATGAAGCCACTTTAATTTTGTTTCAGAAAACTGGCCTTATCATATCAGTGTTCAGAATAATTCCATTTGGTAAAAGAAAAAAAAACAATAGAAGCCAATTTTTTGAGGATTAAGAATCCAAATGTAGAGAACACAAACTTAAAAAAAATGTTAATGTCTCATGACCTGATTATTAAACATGATTTTCAGTTATTCAGGTGAAATTATTTTCTTCTTCTTTTTTCTTCACTAATACCATCTCTGGAATAGTCCCTCAGCTCATACTCAGACTCCTGGGTTGGGTGGACAGAAGATGGCTCCTACTCTGAGGTTCTGGGATAACCTACCAATAGCTAATTTCACTCATAAACCTCATGAGCACCAATCAAGGAAACTCTCTTAAGAGTAAGATAGTAATCACAATTAGCTCAATTCAAAGGTATTGGCTAAAACGGAAGAGGAAGACTAGTCGCTATAAATTTTGCCCATATAAACCTCATGTACACAAAAATATGGAATCCACAAAAAGAATAGTTACAAACTTAAAGCACAGTGGTAGGGAAGGCAGAGCCAGCATGGCAGAGTAAAATCAGAGACTTGCCTGAGCTCTCCCCCAATCCTTCTAAATGCCTTTAAAAATTACTCTAAACAAATTCCAGAGCAGCAGAACCCATAAAAAGATGGAGTGACCCAAAGTTCCAGCCCAAAACAACTTGGGAAATCAGTAGGAAAGGTCTCTTGCACCACTATGAGAGAGGAAGGCAGGTGGCACCAGCACAAACTGGGCCTGGCAAACCTGGAGCAGGCCTCAGGATGGCTGAATCACTGGCAGCAGTGGTAGTTTCCAGGCCTCTCAGCCCACAGTTGCCAAAGACAACTTGGGAGGTCAGCAGGAAGGGTCTGTTGCACCAGGGTGGAAGTGGAGTACAGTCCGGCACAGGCCATACCAGCACAGTCCTGGCCACAGCAAACCAGGAACAGACCTTGGGAGTGACTGAATCAGTATTAGTAGCAGTGACTGCTTCCAGAACTCTTCCACGGACAGTAAGGGGATTGAACAACTTGTCAAAAGGAGATTACAGAGGTCTCTTTACTAGCACTGAGGTAGGACTCTGTTTCTTTGTCCATACTTGGAGCAGGGTTGCAGGCCCGGATAGCATACATGTGATGAAGAGGAGCACTACCATAGTAAAACTTGTGGCAGCAGAGGGGAGGGGACCCTCCCTATAGTTCCAGGGCAGAAAAGAGTGTTTGTGGTCACTCACAGACCAGAGCACAGGCCAGGAGAGGACCTACCTCTCCATAGATCATATCATTTTGGAACAACTGAAAATTTACAGGACCCTTAGAAGTATCTCTGCAGGGCAGCTAGGTGGTGCAGTGGATAGAGCACCAGTCCTAGATTCAGGAGGACCTGAGTTTAAATCCGGCCTCAGACACATAACACTTGCTAGCTGTGTGACCCTGGGTAAGTCACTTAACACCATTGCCTAGCCAAAAAAAAGTATCTCTGAAAACATCTTCACAAAACCCCTGAAGCTTGGGATAGTGTACCCTCCACCCTGGAGGCACAGCACTACTTTAATGAACAGTTAAAAGTCAAATAATAAGCTAGGAAAATAAGCAAATAATGGGAAAAAAAACTCTGACTATAGAAAGTTACTATGGTGACAAGGAAGATGAACATACAAACTCAGAAGATAGCAAAGTCCAAGCTCCTATATCCAAAGCCTCCAAGAAAAATATGAATTGGTCTCAGGCCATGGAAGAGCTTAAAAAGGTTTTTGAGAAACAAGTAAAAGAAGTAGAGGAAAAACTGGGAAGAGAAATGAGAGCAATGCAAGAATCATGGGAGAATTGTCAACACCTTGGTGGAGACACACACACACACACACAAAAAAAAAACTGAAGAAAATAACACCCTACAAACAGACTAGGCAAAATGGCAAAAGAGGTCTAACAAGCCAATGAGGAGAAGGATGTCTTAAAAAGCAGAATTGGCCAAATGCAAAAGGAAGTCCAAATGCTCACTGAAGAAAATAATTTCTTAAAAATTAAAATGGAGTAAATGGAAGCTAGTGACTATCAGAAATAAAGAAACAATAAAATGAAACCAAAAGAATAAAAAAACAAAGGAGACAATGTGAAATATCTCATTGGAAAAACAACTGACCTAGAAAAATAGATCTAGGAGAGAGAATTTAAAAGTTATTGGACTACTTGAAAGCTATGATTAAAAAAAAAGAGCCTAGACATCATCTTTCAAGAAATTATCAAGGAAAACTGACCTGATATTCTAGAACCAGAGGGCAAAATAGAAATTGAAAGAATACATTGATCACCTTCTGAAAGAGATCCAAAAATGAAAACTGTCAGGAATATTATAAACAAATTTCAGACTGCTCAGATTAAGGAGAAAACATTGCAAGCAGCCAGAAAAGGAACAGTTCAAGTATTGTGGAGCCACAGACAGGATAACACAAGATTTAGCAGCTTCTATATTTAAGTATCAGAGTGCTTGGGATATATTCTGGAGTGCAAATGATATAGGATTATAACCAAGAATCACCTGCCCAGCAAAACTGAGTATAATCTTTTAGGGAGAAAATGGATATTTAATGAGATAGTGGACTTTCAAGCATTCTTGATGAAAAGACCAGAGCTGAATATAAAATTTAACTTTCAAATACAAGACTCGAGAAACATTAGAAAAGGTAAATAAGAAAGGGAAATGATAAGGGACTTAAAAAGATTAAACTGTTTGCATTCCTACATGGGAAGATGATGTTTGTTACTTGTAAGACCTTTCTCCTTATTAAGAGTTAGAAGGAGTATATATACAGACAGAGAGCACATGTGTGAGTTAAATATGAAGGGATGATGTAAAAAAATAAATTAAGGGGTGAGAGAGGAATTTACTAGGGTAAAGAGAAAAGGAAAGATAGAATGGGGGTAAATTATCTCACATAAAAGAGGTAAGAAAAAAGTTTTTCATAGCAGTGGAGGGAAAGGGGGAGTAGGTGAGGGAGAGTGAGCAAACCTTAGTCTAATCAGAATTGTTCAAAGAGGGAATAACATATGTATGCAATTGGGTATAGAAATCTATCTTACTCTACAGGAAAATAGGAGGGGAAAGGGCATATGAGAAGGGGGGAGTGATAAAAGGGAGGGCAGTTTTGGGGAGGGAGTGGTCAGAAGCAAAACACTTTTGAGGAGGGACTGGGTGAAAGGAGATAGAGAATAGAATAAACAGGGAAGGGAAAAGATGGAGGGAAATACAGTTAGCAATAGTAACTGAAAAAAAAATTACAGCAAATTTCTCTGAGGAAAACCTCATCTCTCAAACATATACAGAACTGAGTCAAGTTTATTAAAAAAATATGAACCATTCCCCAATTGATAAATGATCAAAAGATATAATCAGTTTTAGATGAATAATCAAAGCTATCTATAGCCATATGGAAAAATATTCTAACTCACTGTTGATTAGAAAAATACCATTTAAAATAATTCTGAGATACTACCTCATACCTATTAGATTGTCTTAATAGGACAGAAAAGGTAAATGACAAATATTGGAGGGGATGTGAAAAAAATGAGATATTAATGCATTGTCAATAGAGTTGTAAACCGATTCATCTATTCTGTAGAGTAATTCGCAAGTGTGCCTGAAGGGCTATAAAACCATACATACCTTCTGAATTAGCAATACTACTACTAGGTGAGTATCCAAAAAGAGATTAAAAAAAAAGAAAAGAAAATGATCTATATATACAAAAATGTGTATAGTAGCCCTTTTCTGGGGGTAAGGGATTAGAAATTGAGGAAATGCCTATCAGGTGGGCATTGTAGCATGCGATTATGATGGAGTACTATTGTACTATAAAATATGATGAGCAGGATGCTTTCAGAAAAATCTGTAAAGACTTGCATGGGCTTACGCAAAGGGAAATGTACTTTGTACAAAGTAACAGTAATACTATAAGATGATCACCTGTGAATGACTTAGCTATTCTCAGCAATACAGCAATACAAGACAGCTCTGAAGAATTTATGATGAATAATGCTATCCATCCCCAGAGAAAGAACTGAAGGTGTCTGAAAACAGATTAAAGCATACATTTTTTTAAATTTTACTTTATTTTTCTTGAGTTTTTTTTTGTCTAGCTTTTCTTTTATGACATGCTTGTTATGGATATGTTTTACATGACTACACATGTATAACATATATCAAATTGTTTGCCTTCTCAATGGAGGGGGATGAGGAGTCAGGAAGGGAGAGAATTTGTAACTCAAAGTTATAAAAATGGATGTTAAAATTATTTTTATATGTAACTGGGGAAAAATAAAATACTGAATTAAAAAAATTAAAAAATAAAAATAAAAAAAGAATACGGTGGTAGTAAGGCACAAATGTAGGAAATGCTGGAGCTTCAGTGAATAGTGCACTGAACCTGGAATTAGGAAGACTCATCTTCATGAGATCAAATCCAATCTCAGACATTTACTAGCTGTGTGACCCTCAGCAAGTCACTAAACCCTGTTGGCTTCAGTTTCTTCACCTATAAAATGAGCTGGAGAAGGAAATGGCAAATGATTCCAGTTTCTCTGTCAAGAAAACCCCTAATTGAGTCATGAAGATTCAGACACGACTAAAATGACTAACAACAAGAAAGACAATTTATCCTCATGTGCTTTAAGATTCTGATTTTGTTTTGTTTTGGTTTTCTTTTCTCAGTATCCTCATGCTGTTCTCCCTTGTTTTGGTTTAATAGCTGGCCAGCTTACTGAGCTATACCCTGCAAGTCTGCTAATATAATTATATCAGGTCCTAGTTTCTAGGTATAATACTCTTGAATCTGTGGTCAATTTTCATCTCTGCTGCCAGGGATCACAGTCCTTGAAAACACTTTTTTTTGGAGTTATTCATCTATGTCAATGTCCATCTGGAGAGTATGTGTCTCTCCTTCTTGCTACAAAAGTGTAGATGGAGGTAGAGGGGTGGAATAAAAAAAAAATTCTCTTTCACCTTCTCAGGGGCAAGTTTCTTGCCTAACCTTTAGCACTTGTCTGGACAACTCAGAGCTGGAAAGCTCAGCTTTTTTAGGTGTACCGAGGTCTGCCTCAATATGTACATTCCAATTATTTCCTCCAGTTCAACACAAGTAAATTTTCATAAGGGTTAACATATCGTTGTACTTACTTAATGTGTGAATCTCATTACTTGTGTTATCTGTTTCTTACTTTCTTTGATTACATCAGCTGGGGTTTGGGAGATGAAATTGTAGAAGAATCAATCAGTCAGAGATCAACATTCCCCCCCCCAAAAAAAATTTAAAAAAATTATTCATGTCTTTAGTTTTTTTTATCACAGTAATTTCAAGATATCCACAACTCCCTTCTCCCACTTCCAGTATCCAGTAAAATTGTCTGCAATAACAGAAATAAAAATAAATAAATAAAACAAACAAACAAACAAATAAATAAATAAATGGTTAAATAAAATTGTCAGATACTTTCATGGTATCTGATCACATGTGCAACATACCACACTCATGCCCCCCCCATACAATGAAGGATGGTAATTCTGACAATTTATTTTATTTTAAAATTTCAATCTCTCTTCTATTTAATATATAATTTTACATTGTATTATTTGACAGGGAAAAATTATTTAGCTTAAATATATTTCAACACATTACATTTTTTTTAAACCAAGAGTTACAAAGGTCTGTTTTGAGTTATTCTAACAGAATCCTAACTTTGTTTTTCTCTTTCAATTTGGCAAACATACTATACCAGGGGTAAAGAAAGATGCGAAGATAACTAAAAAACTGCCCTTGTTTCTCTTCTTACATAAAGCATAGGACTCAGAATAAAATCACCTGAGAAACCTCCTTAGTGCTGTTAGACTGGCCTTTCCAAGTTACAATTGAGTCATAAAAAAAAATATGGTTTGTTGTATAAAGATGCTATTTTCCAAGAGTTATTTCTTATATGGACTACTTTCTTTGATTATTATTTTTGTCTTGAGGACATATAGTCCTAGACAATACTAATTTGTGCACATAGTGGGGCTGTACATATACATACATATGGATGTATATATTTGTATATGTATGTGTTTGTGTGTGTGTATAATTTATCTTCTTGTCTTGTAGTAATGCCCAGTAAATGTTTACTGTCCTTATATTCCTAATTCTCTCTGCCCTGAAAATCCTGTGAAACACAACTAGATAATTTGCTTTTGTTTTTTTTATTTAAAAAATTTTTAATTTATTTATTGTTATTTTTCAACATTCACTTCCACAAGATTTTGAGTTCCAAATTTTCTCCCCATCTCATCCCTTCCCCCACCCCAAGATGGCATGCATTCTGAATATTCCTTCCCCTAATCTTCCCTCCCTTCTATCTCCCCCCCCCCACTTCTCTTATTCCCTTCGCCTTCATTTTCCTGTAGGGCAAGATAGATCTGTATACCCCATTTCCTGTATATCTTATTTCCTAGTTGCATGTGAAAACGATTTTTTTAACTTTTGTTTTTAAAATTTTGGGTTCCAAATTTCTCCCTTTCTCCCTCCTCACCCACCCTCATTGAGAAGGCAAGCAATTCGATACAGGTTATACTGTGTAGTCATGCAAAACACTTCCAGACTAGTCATGTGGTGAAAAACTAAGAATATTTCCCTTAATTCTATCCCACCCCCCATTTATTCTATTCTCTCTTTTGACTCTGTCCCTCCTTAGACATGTTTGCTTCTGATTACCCTCTCCCCCAATCTGCCCTCCCCTCTATCATGCACCTGCTCTCTTGTCCCCTTCCCCCCTCATTTTCCTGTAGGGTAAGATATATTTCCATACCCAATCGAGTGTATATGTTGTTTTCTTCTTAAGCCAAATACGATGAGAATAAGATTCACTCATTTCCTCTCACCTTCTCCCATTTCCCCTCCACTGTAAAAGCCTTTTCTTGTCTGTTTTATATGAGATAATTTACCCCATTCTACCTCTCCTTTTCTCCTTCTCTCCATATAATCTTCTCTTACCCTAATTTTATTCTCCAGATATCACCCCTTCATCTTCAACTCAGCTTGTGTCATCTGTCTATCTATCTATCTATCTATACATGCAGACATATATTTTTTCCCTCCAACTATTCTAATATTGACAAAGGACTCGAGTTACAAATATCATCTTTCCATGCAGAATGTAAACAATTCAACCTTAATAAGTTCCTCATGATTTCTCTTTCTTATTTACCTCTTCATGTTTCTCTTGAGTCTTGTTTTTGAAAGTCAAAATTTCTATTTAGCTCTGGACTTTTCATCAAGAATGCTGGAAAGTCCTCTATTTCACTGAATGACCATTTTTCTCCTGAAGGATTATGCTCAATTTTGATTCTTGGTTATAATTCTATCTCCTTTACTCTCTGGAATATTATGTTCCAAGCCCTGCGGTCCATTAATGTAGAAGTTACTAAATCTTGTGTTATCCTGATTGTGCTTCCACAATACTTGAATTGTTTCTTTCTGGCTGCTTGCAATATTTTCTCCTTGACCTGGGAACTCTGGAATTTGGCTACAATATTCCTAGGAGTTTTCCTTTGGGGATCTCTTTCAGGAGGTTATCAGTGGACTCTTTCTATTTCTATTTTGCCCTCTGGTTCTAAAATATCAGGACAGTTTTCCTTGATCATTTCTTGAAAGATGATATCTAAGCTCTTTTTTTGATCATGGCTTTCAGATTGTCCAATAATTCTTAAATTCTGTCTCCTGGATCTATTTTCCAGGTCAGTTGCTTTTCCAGTGAGATATTTTACATTGTTTTCTATTTTCTTATTCTTTTGAATTTATTTTACAGTGTCTTGATTTTTCATAAAGTCACTAACTTCCATTGCTCCATTCTAATTTTTAAGGAAGTATTTTTTCAGCAAGCTTTTGGATTTCATTTTCCATTTGGCCAATTTTTGCTTTTTATGGCATTCTTCTCCTCATTGGCTTTTTGGACTTCTTTTGCCATTTGGATTAGGCTATTTTTTAAGGTGTTATTTTCTTCAGTATTTTTTTGGGTCTCCTTTAGCAAGCTGTTGACTTTTTTTTGTGATTTTCTTGCATCACTCTCAGTTTTTCCTCTACTTCTCTTATTTGCTTTTCAAAATCCTTTTTGAGCTCTTCCATGGCCTGGGGCCAATTCATATTTATCTTGGAAACTTTGGATGTAGGAACTTTGAATTTGTTGTCTTCTTCTGGTTGTATGTTTTGATCTTCTTTGTCACCAAAGTAAGATTCCATGGTCTGATTAGTTTTGTGCTGCTTGCTCATGATTCCAGCCAATTACTTGAGTTATAAACTCTTTGTTAAGGTAGGGGTATGCTTCCAATGGGGAGAGTGTACTGTTCCAAGCTTCAGGGGTTTTGTGCAACTGTTTTCACAGATACTTCTAGGGACCTGTGAATTTTCAGTTCTTCCAAGGTGCTATGATTAAGGGCAAGGTGTTTACTCCTTTCCTGGCCTGTTCTCTGGTCTATGAGTGACCACAAGCACTCTTTTCTGTCTTGGAACTAATAGGATGATTTCCTCTCCACAGCCACTATAAGCTCTACCATGCCAGCTCTCCTCCTTGCCCCAGGACTGCCACCTAGAACTGTGACCCAGATCTGAGCAGGGGCAAAGCAAGATAATCCTGCACCAGCAAAGAGATCATTGCAATCCCCCTATGATAAGCCACTGGATTCCTCCTCATTCTGTGTACCCTGAAGCTCAAGAAATAGCCGCCACCCTGGGACCACACTTGGGGATTGGGGCTGTGACCAACCGTACTTCTCTCTCACTACTGCAGACACAGACTTTTCCTACTGACCTTCTAAGTTGTGTTTGGTGTTCATGGGTTGAGAAGTATGAAAACCATCAGAGTTGCCTGTGATTCAGTCCTCTGAGGCCTGATCCAGAGTCTCTGCGGCCTACACATCCACACTGAACTGCATTCCTCTCCCAGCCTAGCCCGATATACCTTTCCAATCAACCATCCAAGTTGTCTTGGGCTGGAAATTTCTTTCACTCTGTCTTTTTGTGAGTTCTGATACTTTAGAATTCCTTTAGAGCCATTTTTACAGGTATTTGGAGGGGTTTGGGGGAGAGCTCAAGCCAGTCACTGCTTTTGCTCCACCATCTTGGCTGTCCCCACAAATACAACTAGGTAATTTGCATAACCTAATCCACTTGGCTCTATATAAGGACTCATGCTGTGTTGAGGAGAAGAAAGAGATGGAGTTTGGTATTGTTGAGCCTTTGTTTAGCTTCTTAACCTGAGTTTAAAAAAATATGTATTTGATAGCTGTATTTCATTATATTTGGTTTATTTTTAATTCTATATATTTTGTGCATTGGTAAAAAAAAAAAATCATTCTGAATACAGTACATGGGCTTCACCAGGCTGCCATCCACCACAGCTTAAGAAGAGCTGATGTAGACCCTTGAAAAATAATGACACAGTCAAGAGGTGGACTGCTCAAGAATTGTGGGAAAGAAATCATAAAGCTGTGAAGTGCACCCTCATTCATTCTAATTTGGGGAAAGCAAAATCACATGACAAGTTTAGGTCATTCCTGAAATCAGGGAACAGAACTCCATTCAGAGGAAGGAATCCAAACTGATATATTTTATTGGACACTGTATTAAAAATAGATACAGGGTATTCATAGACTCCAAAGGGTGTATTAGAAAAAAAGAAATGTCCCATATACACCAAAATATTTATAACACCATTTTTTGTGGTAGCTAAGAACCAGAAACAAAGAAGGCATCTAGCAAGTAGAGAATGGCTAAACAAATTGTGGTGTATGAAAGTTAAGGAATGTTGCTGTGGTATAAAAACAATGTTGATGACTATAGAAAAGTATAGGAAGACTTATATGAACTGATAAAAATGAAATAAGCAGAACCAGGAAACAATTTACACAACAACTTCAGCAATATAAATGGAAAGAAGAATAAAACAAAAAAATCAAAACTGCTGAATTATAATGACCAAGTTTGAGCCTGGAGAAGAAATATATAAATATACGTATATATACATACACATATATATATATATATATATATACACACACACACACACACACACACACACAAGAAGGTGCCTCCCTTCATTGAAAAAGTGGGAGACTATGGGTTATGAATACTGCAAGCACTATAATATCAGATTATTTGGTGTATTGGTTGTTTGTTTTAATTTTCAGTTCTAAATCCTGTCCACCTTCCCCTCCTTCATCCATTGAGAAGGTAAGAACTCAGTAGATGTATGAAATCATGCAAAACGTATTTCCACATTAGCCATGTTACAAAATTAAAAAATAAAATAAAATAAAGGGAAAAAATATGCTTTAATCTGCACTCAGAGTTCATCAGTTCTAATGGTAGATAGCATCCCTTGTAATAATTATGGATCATTGTATTAATTAGATTAGTTAAGTTTCTCATTTGTCATTACAATATTGTTGTCTCTGTGTACAATGTTTTCCTAGCTGTACTTACTTCACTTTGGATTGGCTCATATTCCTAGATTTTTCTGAAACCATCCTCTTTGTCATTTCTTACAGCACAATAGTATTCCATCACAATTATGTACCACAACTTGTCCATCCATTCCCTGATTGATGAGCATTTCACCAGTCTCCAATTTTTGCCATCACAAAAGAGCTGATTATAAGTATTTTTGTACATATGGGTTCTTTTCCTTTTTCTTTCATCTCCCTGGGATATAGACTTAGTAGTGACATTTCTGGGTCAAAAAGGATGCAGTTTTAAAGCCCTTTGGACATAGTTACAAATTGTTCTCCAAAATTGGTTAGTTTTTTGGAACTTTTGTTTTCCCCTCTTTTTTTTTATTATTCCTCATTTAAATAAATGACTTTCTTGGAGGAGGAGTTGAAAAGGGAAGGACTGTATTGCCAAATGTGCATGGTATGAAAACAATAGATTGATACGTGTGCATATCAACATTATATGTAAGTATATATGCATATACCTACACATATACATGTGTATACACACATATATACATACATGCATATATATACACATATAAATAGATATAGATGTAATTTCATGTATATATTACAAAGGAGGAGAGGAGAAATATATGTAGGGAGCTTGTTTCTGTACTCATCAGTGAAACTCTATAGTATTACCCAACATCCCCAAAATTGCACCCCAAATTGCTTGAGGAATATCATCCCTAGAACTGTTGAGTTGAAAACTACAGAGGAAGATGACAGACGCCACCTGCTGGGACCCATTGCAGGAGTGGTGACAGACACAGCTGGTTGAGCTCTGTGGGAGTCAGACACCATCTGCAGAGAACTGCAGGTGGTGAGATACTGCAGAGCATGGTGGGAAAACCATGAGAGGAGGCACGGATGATAAGCAACCCTGGGTATTCCCTGCTGGGACCCTAAGTAGGAGACATGAACTGAATAGGCTTTCCAGACATAAAACCTGCTGGGAAGCCCTACTGAGGGCATGATGGGAAAAGACTAAAGTTATTCAGGTGACTGAGGGATAGTTGCTCATAATCAGGTGATACTATTGTTCATGAGTTCTGTTGTGATGAATTGTTTTATTCAATCTGTAAATAAAACTTCTTTCTCACCACTTTCTTTGAGCTTTATGAAGCATGATCTAATGAGAGGAGTTGGTAAAACACTCTATAATGTCAAATAGTGATGTGCAGTGATTGTCAAGGTAGAAGAAATAAGCAAAAAAAAAAGGCTCAATCTGTGTCTGTACTTTTCCAGGGGATGGGACAAGATTCCACATGAGGATCACAAGTGAAAAAGAACAGATGTTTTCAGTGGACTGCAAACTCCATGAATCAACAGTGTGAAATAGCAATCTTCTCTCAGGAGAAAACACACGAGGTCTTAGACTTCATTAATGGATACATTGCTCCAGAATGGGGGAGGTGCTATGGTCACCCTGTCACGTGCTCTGGTCAGATCATAGATGGGTTACTGGATTCCGATGTGAGTGCAGCAGTTTAGAAAGGACATTGACAAGCTGGAGCCTGATCAGAACAGGCTGATCAGGATCCTGGGAGGATTGGAAAGCAGCCTGTATGAGGATTAATCGAAAGACCTGAGCATATTTTGCTTAGAGAAGACTTAATGGATTGGAACTACGTATATTCAGTTTGATTTAACAAGCATGTATGGAGTACCTACTTTGAGCCACGCACAATGAATGCTAGGCTTTGGGAACACAGTGAAAAAAATGAAACAGTTCCTCCCTTTAAGAAGATTACATTTAACTGCTTTAGGCTGGACTTATACACGTATTCAACCAATTGCTAAATCTTCCCACTTCTAAGTTCACAATATCTCTTGTATCTGCCCCCCTTCTCTCTAGTCACATAGCTACCCCCTTAGCTCAGGCTCTTATCCAGATTGTTGCAATAGCTTCCTAACTGGTCTTTCTGCCTCTAATCATTATTCCAGTTTATACAGAACACTACAGCCAAAGAAATGTATCTTAAACGTAGATCTGATCTTGCACTGTTTCTCCTCAATTCACTTCAGTGTATCTAATATGAATATTAAACTTTTCCATTCAGGTCTTAAAGCCCTATACAATCCTGGTGCTAACTTATATTTCCAGCCTCATTAGACAGTAACCTCATGTCCTCTACATCTTGTGATCCTGAAAAACCAGTCTTCACTGTTTCTTATGCTTGGCACTCCATCTCCTCTCTTGATGTCTTTGCACTGGCAGCCTCCCAGTCCTGTAATGCACTACCTCTTTATCTTTTCCTCATAGAGCTCATGGTTTCCCTTAAGATGCAGATTAAGTGACATCTTCTGAATGAGGTTCTTGTTAATGTGTTAACAGCTAGTGCCCTCCCTCCCTCCCAAACTACCTTGTTTTGAACTATTTCTCATATGTTTGTATACAATACACATATACATATATATACATATATATATATACACTTTATGCTGCATGTCTTTTTCTATGTGCTTTCTCCCTCATTAGCATGTAAGCTTATTGAGAGTACGGATGGTATCATTCCTTTGTACTTTTAATCTTAAGACCTAGCTCAGAGCCTCAGATTACTTGTTTAATAAATACTTGTTGTTCTGTTGATTGATCAGTTACTGGGGGCGAGGTATATGTACAAAATCTTTTATGTAAGCCCTGTTTACAAGGATAGATCTTTCCTCCACATCATGCTGGCTTCCCTAATAACTATGCATTCTGGGGATAGAATCTGAGGGTGGAGAGAAAGTAACCAAGACTAAATGTGATTAGAATATCATGAATTTTCATGCTAAGTGGGTTATTTTAGAAAAGAAGAACTTGACTGTTTGGCAACAGAGCCATAAGAGATCATGAAGGGAGAGTCATGCCAGATCATCACGAGGCATTATTGAGAAAAAGCTTCTAGGATAAAACAATAACAACAACAACCACTCCATGAAAGAAAAACTCCTAGGTGGAGATTACTTTGCCTAGTAGAATATCCCCTAACCCTCTCTAATGTGACTTATTCTCTGGAGTGATAGGCACCTAGAACATTGGTTTAGACCTACCAGAAATCATTCCTTTCCTTTCTTCCTGAGAGTTATCTTTAGGGACTAGGGGGTGGGGGTACATTATTACATGAACTTTAGGCAAATTAAATGGGTGAATTGAGCCATTAATGAGAGTGCCTTAGCTGCTGACAGCTTTGTATCTGAGTGCTAAGAAGTCATTTGGGAAGTCTCAGTTCCACATAGTATTATTTTTCTATTTCATGAGCTAAAGGTATACTAACCTATAAAAAGTATGTTTCCTTATGGGATCTGTAAAGTGGGGGGAAAAAGCTTCTCTGCCCTCAGGAACCACCATTTCTAGGTAAATTAACAATTTGTAGCTCGGTAAAAGTCTAGTTAGAAATATTCTTAATGGAAAATGAGGCATGATCTTTTCTTATTATAGCTGGAGATTATCCAGGAGCACACTCCAAGTGAGGGCAAAAAATATGAACCAGTTTTGTGACAAGCTAATGAAATATTACATTTGAATGGGTTTTTTTTTTGCATTTATAAAATCCAACAAATATGCACCTGCATCAAGGATGGGTAACAGGTATTCACTGCAGTTAAGGTAAACATCCAATCTGCAACAAGAATGTTTGTCTTCATGTGGGCATCTTAATGACCTTGTGGTATGGTCCTCCCTCATACCTGGGCAAAGCGTCTATCCTAATCTAGGCAAATATGGATTAAAATGTTTGATATAGATACAAAGTAACTGTAAAATAGAAGTAGGATAAAGGAGATACTAGCAACATAGTAAAAGGAGAGAGACTCAGGAAAAGCCTCATATCATAGATCATGCTTTAACTAAACCTTGAAAGAATACCCTAGTTAGTCTAGGGGATGAAGTGAAGAAGGGAATGTATGTGAGGTATAGAGGCGAGGTTGTGAAAAGGCATGAAGACGCAATGGAATGTCTACAGGGCATAGCAAGTAGGTCACTTTGCCCATAAATAGAGTGTGTGTGGGGGGGGGGGGGTTGTGGGTGGTAGTGGTCATGTTTAGGAAGCCTGGAAAGGTAGACTGGAGGCAGATGGTGAAAGACATTTAATATCTAATAGATGAGTTAATACCTTATCGTTGAGGCTATAGAAAGCTGCTGGATCTTCTTGAACAGGGAAATTACATGGTTAGACATACTTTAGGAATAGCAATTTTGTACCTGTTTGAAGGATAGATTACAGAAGAAAAAGGCTGGATGCAGTAGATCAGTTACGAGACAATTGCAATAGTCCAGTTATAATAAGAGGAATATCTAATATAGGATTACCAAGGAATATCTAATAGAGGAATACCAAGCAACATTTCCATGCTGTTGTCAAGTAAACTCCGTTTTGTTAGTTGCTAGATTTTGTTATAACTATCTCATTATACCATGGAGTGAATGAAGAAAAAAAGATGAATGACAGCAATGATATGGAAGTAAAATTACAAAAATTTGATACCTGATTGGATATGGGTGATGAGTGAATGAAAATTTCAGTGTGACTCCTAGGTCAAAAAATTAAGTAATTAGAAGGATGGTGATATCCTTGGGAAAAATGGTAAGTTTGGAGAAAATATCTGGTTTAATGGTAAATGAAATGTGATTTGCACAAGTTAAGTTTGAGATCATTTTTGGTTAATCCAGTATAAATGCTCATAATGAAGTTGGAGAATTAGAAATTCAGCTTCCAGAGAGATCAGAGCAAAAAATGTAGACATGATAGACCAACGTATGGGACAGAGACAGACTAGATCTCTTATCTCTAGATGTCTGATTGGTATGGGAAGCTCTGAGGTAAAAAAAAAACAAAAAAACAAAAACTCACTCTACCAATGTAAGCCTACCCTTTGTAGCTTGAGAACCTAGAGATTTGCCACTGAACCTTCAAGTTACTAGCCCGAGGTCATATAAATAGCATGTGTCAGAAGTGTGACTTGAACCCAAATTTTCCTGACTCCAAGGCCACTTATCTATCCATCATACTGTGATTATGGAGAGAGAGAGAGAGAAAGAGAGAGAGACAGAGAGAGAGAGAGACAGAGAGAGAGACAGAGAGAGACAGACAGAGAGACAGAGAGACAGAGAGAGAGATAAGGTCTCAAGATCTTTGTAGTATATCTTTGCATAAGGGACAAGATGTGGATGATACTCCTGCAGAGACATTGAAAAGGAAAGCTATGATGAGTAGGTAAGAGGAAAACTTTGGTGACGGACTTAGGAACTCAGACATAGCCATAACATGATAGTTCTCTTAAAGCTTTGAAGGACCATCATGACGGAAGCAGATAATGGTTGTTTTGTTTGATCACAAAGGGCAAAGCCAAGAACAATGAATGGATGCTATGATTTTCTTAAAATAGTCTTGATGACAGCACTAAGTTTCTAACAATTACAGCTGTCCTAAAAGAAATAGGTTCCCTTTGGAGATAGAAGGTTCCCTATCACTGAACATGTTCAAGAAGAGGCTTAATGGCCACTTGTTGAGAGACTAATAGAAGCAGCTAGGAGTACATGTTAGACCTATAATTGACCTCTGAGGTCCCTTTAAATTATGAGATTTGGTGGTCCTTAGAAGCTTCTTGGGTCCTTGTACCAAGACATCAAATGAGTTGAACTTGCTCTGAAGATTACCATTCAACGATGCTCATTGACTAATTCATTGATTGGGTGTCCATTATGCCTAATTTTTCTAATTAGTTTGGCCTTTACAGAGAATAAAATTGTAAATTACCTGGTATTCCAGGGCACATCAACTTAAGTCTTCACAAAACAAGAAGGCAAAAAAGTCAGCATTTTTCTAGTGCAATGATTACTTTTTCATGAAATATTGTCATTAAATAAACCTAGATAACTTGACACTTTAAAAAAAAATCTCCAAATTATAGAATCATAGACTTCATGGGTTTTAAGGGACCTCTGATGCCATGTTGTCCAACTTGTAACTAAACAAAAATTTCCTGTATAATGTACTCAAACACATAGTCATCCCACTTTTGCTTGAGAACCTCTACTGAAGAGAAATGCGCTACTTTCTAAGACAGTTCATTTACTTTGTGTATTTGTAATCATTAGCCCTTCCCCACCCCCAATCAAAGCTAAATTTATTTCATTGCAAATTCCATGAATTATTAATTATGTTCACTCTAGCCAAACAGAACAAACCATCCCTTAGCCACATGATAGTCTTTCAAATATTTGGGTTATCATGATTCCTCCAATTCTCCTCCAAGTTATACTTTTATCAATCCTCATATAGCATGATATCATAGTCCAGGGGTGGGGGACTTTTGGTCTCAAAGCCACATGTGGCCTTCTATGTCCTTGTGTGTAGCCTTTTGACTGAGCCCAAGTTTTGTAGAACAAATCCTTTTATTTATTGGATTTGTTCTGTGAAGTTTGGATTCAGTCAAAAAGGGCCACACTTGAGGACCTAGAGGGCCACATGTGGTCTCAAGGCCACAGGGTTTCCCACCCCTGTCATAGCCCTTCACTATATGAATTCCCTCTTTAGGACACTCCAATTTATTGATACTAGAGACACAATTATCATTTTGGAATCAAAGAAAATTTTGCAATAACTATAGAAGTATTTCTGGCTTCAAATAGATATATTTGGGTTTATCAACACTACTCATAATTTGTGCTTACTAATACAATTAACCCAAATGATTTATTTCATCAGCCCATTCAAATGCTGAAAGATTGATCTCCTTGTTGTCACAATTTTCTACAGTAATAGCAAAACTGAAAATCTTTCACAGTTGCCTACCCTAATTGACTCACATCAGTGCACTCCTAAAAATTCACCAAAGGGGGTCAACCCAGTGTCCTTGAGGAATTCCTTTCCTCCTTCCTCTTGACATCATGAGTATACCACATACCAAGCAAAGAGTCTGTTAAGCAGACTCTTTGTGTGACAAGCCCGACTTCTTTATCCTTATATACTTGCTTAATCTCCTCCTTTATAATTCATTATTTATAATGTGCTGCATTCTCCTCATGCCCACCATGGGTCTATCCATTGCCCTTATATGATCATTAAAGGTTTTAGTTTTTATTTACATGAGGCAGTCTAATGGAGTGGATACAGAGCTTCCTTCAGAGCCAGGAAGACATGATTAAACCCTGCCTCTGGCTTGGGACCCTGGGTAAGTCACTAAAACTCTCAGTTCTCAGGGAACCTCTAAAACTATAACTTACAGAAAAGGTACCCAGATTCATTGATAGAGAAAGTTTCCTTGTACCAATAAAACTAGAGGTCAAGTCCCTATCCTTTCATTTTTTTTTTCTTTTGGTAATTTAGTTAGAAAATTTATTTAAACACAAATTTAAAGGAAAACATTAAATCACAAAATTTCCATATAATAAAGCCATTTCTAAGTCTCAGTAGATGCCCAGCTTTGTAGTGTCCTTTGCCATTTTAAATATCATGAATAATCTAGATTAAATAATATAGTACAACACAGGTGATAGTAGTTCTTTAACATTCTCCTTACAACCAAAACAGCTGGATTATGAGTTCTTTGCACCAGACTGGTAGTTTGAAATGAGGACCCAATTGTAGCTGAGCCATTGATAAGTTTTAAGATTAGTCTACAGCTGTCCTCAAAAAGAAAAACAAAACAAGGCACTAGTTCCATCAGAAAAAATAACTATCCTCAACTTCCGCATTATCAAATTAGATATTTGTAAAGTGCTTAGCATAGTACCTGACATATAATACTATATAAAATTATTATTTTTGTTTTTATTACATTTATCATTGTATTTGTTATTATTAAGTATATCCCAACAGAGAGAAAGATTGAGGACCTCATTTTACCAGTTTCATAGAATGTCTTTCAACTTGACAGTCTTATGCCATTACAGCTGTTTAATAGCCATATCTTTATAGTTTAAAGCATAATTTAAAGAAATATAGACAATGGGAACAAAATCCATTATAATACAATAACCCAGAGAGCCTGGGGAGTTTTGAAGCTTTTACCTGTACCTATTTGAAATCTGGCTTTACTTCAGCAATTAATGTTCATGTTCATTGACTATGACTATGAGATATTGTGCATTGTTTCATTTTTAATTTATTTTTAATTTATGAAATAAAAAAGCATTTCTATAATATAGTACAATAAATAGATAACTGTGCATGAAACTACAAATTAATTATGTATAACTTGTTATTCCTTTTAGATATACAACAAAATTATCATGTTAATTTCCTTTTTTTTTGCTTTCTTCACTTTACCCCACCAGATATGGCTACCTTAGACACAAATAGGTGTGTGTGTGTGTATGTGTGTGTATAAATGTAAATGTTATATATATAATATTATAAGTACTTCTATTTATTATTCCATCACAACCATATACCCCACCTTGTTCAGCTTTTCTTCAATTGATGAGGATCACTTCAGTTTCCAGTTTTCCAGTTCTTACATTCAAAGTTATAATTACTATTAGTGAATTTCCCTCCATCTTATTTTTACTCACTATTTTCTTTGTCAGTCTCTTTTTTTTACCTTATCCCTTTTATCTTGTCTTCTCCCTTATCATTCCCCATCCCACTCACCCCTTTAACAGCCCCTCCCCCACTCTCCCTGGCCCTTCCAATTCCAATTCACATAACCCTCCCAAAGTTCAAAAAATGTAGTGCATTGTTATATCTATATATATAAACTAATCTTTGCGACTACAAATAATGGCTCTAAATGAAATATCTACTAGAGAGACAGAGTGATATAATGGTTAGAGGCCTGGCCTTGAAGCTAGGAAATCTGGGTTTGAGTCCTACTGCTGACACACATTATCTTTGTGATGCTAGGCTAGTCACTTAATGGAGAGCTATTGACAACTGCCAAGTTTTAGGGCAGATCCTATTCTATACTGCTATATTTTATATACTGGTATATAGTTTCATTGTCTGGAAGATCCTTATGGAATCGATATGTCAGGTCTAGTTTCTATTACTGTCCTTAAATATCTATTAGCAATTATCCCAAAGATCATATAGACAACATGGACCAAAGCTCCATCATCCATCAGGCTATTTTACTGGACCGAGTCCATAGTGTGTTTCTGATAACAGTACTACAGGTTGGTTTTTATAAATACACCTTTTCTTCAGATATTTTCATGGAAGCATTTTTCAAACTGATCCCAAACTTCATATGTTATCTTGTGAGTGATTTTCCTATAGTCTATAAATACTATATTCTACTTCTTTGAAATGCCTGGACACCTGTAAAGACAGATGTATCAGCGCATTTGTTTTTTTCTGGTTTTAACTGCATATGCTCCAAGAACATAGACCAAATCCCAATGAAGCAGTAGCAGAGGGAACAGAAACAAATAAACAAAACCTCAAGTAAATAAAGTTATTAAACAGAGAGAAAATAAAATAAGTTCTATAGGAACTTGGAGGAGGAGAAACTTAGTGGGGTTTAAAGTAGTTGGGTCAGTCTTCATGGAAGAAGTGGAACTACATTGGATTGATAAGGAAGGATAGTATTTTACTCATGGGAAAAGCACCATATGAGTGCCTTCCTGGGTGTCTATGCTAGTACGTACCCTTTCCTCTGCAAGGCTTTTTCTGATTCTCTCAACTGTTAGTGTCCCTCCATTTTAAATTATTTTGCATACATTTTTTTCTTTTAAAATCTGCTTGTCTGTTTACATGTTGTTCCTTCTCTCCCCTACCTTACTAGCAGTAGGGTTTTAACTTCTCCAGGACAGAGGATGTTTCATTTTTGTCTCTGTATCTCCAGTACCTAACACAAGTAGGAGCCTAATTAGTGCTTATTGACTAAATAATTTTTGAGGACCAGATCTGTGATTTCATTGATAAAAGGAACTTTCAGTGATGAAACTCCCTCTAAAAATTCAGATGGGCATCTACTTTTCAGAATGTAGTCTTGAAGAGTTGCCATGGGGACAAACAGGTTAAATGATTTCCCCAGGACCACAAAGGAGAATGTATTAAAGGTCAGACTTGAAACCAGGACCTCTTGACTCTTTGGCAAGTCTTGTATCCATTACATGACACTGCCCATGAATGAAGAGCCTAAGCAAAACTGTGGAAGCAGACATAAGCCTGCCTCATGGAAAGGGCTTAGTTTTGAAATAGCAGAGATGTAGTGGACAGGGTATTAGCATAGTAAGGGTCACAATGTAAGACCAGGATTTAGGCAGTCCGTGAAGAAGAATGGAGAGTAGTGAAGTCACATGGAGGTATCAAAGATCTAAAAATATAGATTAGGTGCTATTATCTTCACCAAATAATCCCTGCTTCATTTTTCTCGATCAGGAGATAAGACAATGCTATAAGAGAAGATGCATCATTTACAACTCTTTCTATAATGGATTATATTTGTTTTCCACTAATGACTTCATGACTGACCTAGATGCCAGTACTAGAGTCTTGCCTAAAAACAAAGTGCAGGTTGCATTGTGATGATGAGATTTTGTATTACTACTTTATTTCCCTTTTACATACATATTTTATTGATTACATAGCAAATCTTATTATATCACAAAGGAAATCTAAAATTTAATTCATTGCAAAAGAAAAGTTATTTGAGACTTTTCTTGGGCTAGGGGGTTGAGAATCTTAATAATTTTCATTTGATGTTCAATCTGAAGTTATTGTTCAAAAGACGGATTATTTTTAGTTCTATGTGTTTTCACATTTCTCCTTAGAATCTATTTAGTTGTGTTGTTTCCTTCCATTTCAGGACAGAAATTTTATCCTGAAAGTGATGTTTCTACATTAAATATGAATCCTTAATAAAGAATAATCACATAAACATTTATCGTACTATAATTTGCAGCATGCATTTTACCTTTGCAAATGCAGCAATATTTCTCATTTATATTAGTGTTTAAGAAAGGAATGCATAGAGGAGAATTGGCTTTTCTTTCTGCATCAGGGAAAGGGGATATTACGTTCATTATTTGGGAATCAATACGATGCATTCATTTTTCCTGCAAATGGTGGGTGACATTTATGTTATAGTTTAGTTTTCTCCTATCTGAATGACAAATAGGGCATGAAATGGCTGTATAACCCAGCCTCTGTATTTATAAAGTTGATCTTGGTACTAACTCATGCTTCATATCTTAGCAAAACAAAAAGTGGGAAGGGGAAGAAGGTGAAAAGGGCATTTCAGCTGAAAAAAAAATGAAAGTTTCAGGTTTGAGCAGCATATTTTAAATTAAAGATCAAGAATTATAATATAACTGTATCACCATTTAAAAAAAAATATGAGTTCTGTGTCTTATTTCTAATGTCAGAATTAAAAGCTGGATCTTCCCGAAGATTGAACTTACTGGTTATCACCATGTAACAGAAAAGCTTCAATGTCCAGATTTCCAGTTTCCTACTTCTTTAGTAAAGCAAAGGACTTTCCCTGGCTTATTTTGAAGATTGTTGAAAGGGAAAAAGAAAACCAGAATTTATTAAGCACCTAAAATGTTTCGTACACTGTGCTAAGTGTCTCATTTGATTCTTACAACAACTGACTTAGGTAGATCCAATTATTATTCCCTTTTTATGGTTGAGGAAATTTAGACAGACAGAAGTTAATTAACTTGCCTGGGAAGAGGTAGGAAGTATCTGAGGCTGAAGATTTGAACTTAGGTCTTCCTGACTCTAGGACCATAGCTTTACTCACTGGTTAACCAAACTAGAAAGATTCATAGTAATATTACAATCAAGCTTTTTTTTTTTTTTTTTAGAATAAGAATTGTTCATTGGAAGGAGCATTATTCCAAAACAGAACATCTACTTCTTTTCAAGTAATTTTCCATTATTCAAATAATTAATGCAATTAATCAAATTTTCAATTATCTTCAGTGTATTAAGTGCTAATTTGGGATAATGTATTATGATGGATTCTGAGGAAAGAGAAAGATAACTAAGATATGTCCCCTGCACTCACAGAGCTCATAAGGAACAATTACAGTATGCAAGAAAGCCTGACTTTAAGTTGAATGTCCTGAGTTCAAATGTGACTTCTGGCATTTACTAGCTATGAGTAAATCATATAAAGTTTTTGGAGTCTCAGTGTCCCCATCTAGGAAATTCTAATCATATATATTAGAAATATGATATCTACATCCCAGGTTTGTTGAGAGGCCCTAATTAGATATTTTATTGGAGGACAGAAGCAAGCAGCTGGCAACTGAACTGGCCCTATTTCTGATACTGACTGAAGAGCCATGTGTCTTTGGTCATCATGTCCATCATGTCTTAGATGCAGCTTTGCTAACTTTAAGGTTCTATTTCTCAAAAATCAAGGATTTTCAGGGGGGTTTTTAGTTGTTGCTGTTGTTTTTAATGAAAAACAACCACACCACATAAAGAAACCAATATAGAATCCTTGACTAGAGTGTGGATATGGCATAATCCTTTATGAGGAAATAAGCCATATAGTTATTTTTCTACTGAGGAAAGTGTAGGGTATGAGGCACTATACTTAACTGGCAAGAATTTAGTCACTCAACCCTCTAAATGCCCTACCCTCCTGTGTTAGTCCCATGTGCAGAGCTCAGAGAGCTGGCATAAGAAGGGATTACTATGGTGACAGAGACAGGTTTCCACCTGATTTTATATAAACTCAAAATAAAAGGGGCTTTCTTTCTAACTCTTTCACATACTTCTGACACTTAAAAGTAAAATCCAATCACTGATCAGTTGCTCCAACAGGCTGATCCATTTATATAAAGGGCTTTGTGGATTTTAAATTACTATGTCAATGCTAGCTGTTATTATATTATAGGAGTAGGATTCTGAAGCTTTTGGTGTGTACTTCTCATGGGTCTTTTTGTTAAGTGGATGAGGTCTGTGGACTCTTTTTCAGAACGAAGTGTCAGAGAGAAAAAGAATAAACATTTATGCTATGGGCCAATCACTTTGCTAAGTGCTTTACAAATATTATCTCATTTGAATAATAATAACTTAATGTACAACATAAAATATATATTATAAAGTCAATTTTTATTTAATTACACTTATTTCATTAAAGTGTAAACTCCTTGAGGGTAGAGACTTTCTTTTGTCTTTTTTTTTGTATCCCTAGTGCTTAGCACAATGCATGGAATCTAGTAGGTACTTAATAAATATTTAATGATTGATTGACTTGTCAAAGTATGTAATATAGATAGATAGGTAAGTAGAAATATGGATGTGACTATATGTAAACAGATTCACAGAACCCAAATTAATTATCCTTGTTCTAGGAAACTATAGGGCATACATAAAGACTAAAAACAAAATAGATGTCTAAGGAAAGAAAGATAATTTCTTATTGTGGAAATCAAGGGTGATTTCATGGATGAGGTGACATTTGATCAAATATAGGTTCCTAGTAGATATGTGTGTGACAGCAAGAAAAGGAAGTAGTTCTATCACAGGGTTGTTCCAGAGAGGGTACATGAAAGGACTCAAAGGTAGAAGAGAGGGATGTATGTGAAGAATAGGAAGTGGTGCAGTTTTACAAAAGCATAGGGCACATAGTGGCGTATGTGATCGAAAATTAGGAAGAGATTGGCAACTGACTGTGAGAAGCCTTGAATGTCAGGATAAGAAGTTAGAATTTATTTTTATGTGAGAAGGAGCCATTGAAGATTTTTAAAGAAAGGAATGATGTAGAGAGTTCTCCAGAATAGGGTCCATTGCAGAACAAAGGAAGAAGGATCAACTAAAGAAGTCAAAAACAGGATACAACATTAGTTCAAAGCCTGAACTTTCTCAAAGTTTCTCACCAGGTGAGCAGTGCAACTAGAATCATCTTCTCTTGACCCTGTGTGACCTGGCTTGCCCTTTCTACTGTCCAAACTCCCTCTAACCATGGCACTGCCTATGGATTTGCATTTTCTTTTTGGTTATCTGGTCATTCATTCTGTGTATCCTTCCATCTGGGAAACCTTAATCTCAGATGGCAGCATTCCCAGTCTTCTGGCAAAGAAAAAGATGAATTTGAATTCACTCACCATCCTAGTTACTACAGTTAACTTTAAATTCTTGATTTATTACTATCTATTTCAAAGTTACATTAGATATTTTAACAAATTCCTTTGAATCCCCTGTTATTGCACGGGGAGAAAAAAAATTAAGATCTCAGAGCATTTTTTGTGGCAGTGATATAAAATCACTATCTTTTCACTATAAACTCTATATTTAGTAACATTTTAAAGACTCAGATACAATATATCTGTATATGTTTATATACATACATATGTGTATATTTCTCTTAATGATTGAATATCTTTAAAACATGACAGTTAATTGATGTCACTTTTTAAATATATGCCAGATAATAAATCACCTGTCTATTCTTCAAATTTTGCTGAAATTCAGTTGCCATCAATTGTAATAAAATGCATTTAATTATTTAATTTTAATAATAGTAAAAATACATTTATAGTTTGGTGGGTGGCATGATAGATACAATACTTGCTTTATTCTTATTTTAAAATACCAATTGTGAGAGGCAGAGCCAAGATGGAGGAGGGAAAGCAGTGACTTTCTTGAGCTCTCCCCCTAAACCCCTCCAAATACCTATAAAAAACTGGCTCTAAACAAATTCTAAAGCAGAAGAACCCACAAAAAGACAGAATGAAACAAATTTCCAGCCAAAGACAGCCTGGATGGTTGATTGGAAAGGTATATCGCACCGGGCGGGGAGACGAGAACAGTTCGGGGTGGGCGAGCAGGCCGCGGCGACCCTGGAACAGGCCTCACAGGACTGAATCACAGGCAGCTGTTGCAGTTTCCAGACTTCTCAACCCATGAACACCAAAGACAACTTGGAAGGTCAGTGGGAAAAATCTGTGACTGCGGTGAGAGAGCAGCTAGGTGTCAGTGGCAAGTCTCAAGTGCAGCCTGGGGCCTTGGCTGTTTCCTGAGCTTCTGGCCCACAGACTGAGGGGGAATCAAGTGGCTGATCAGAGGGGTATTAGAGGGTTCTCTTTGCCAGTGCTGAGGCAGGAATCTCTTGCTTTACCTGTGCTTGGATCTGGGTCACAGTTCTGAGGGGTGGTTCTGAGGTGAGGAGGAACACTGGTGTGGTGGAGCTTGTTGTGGCAGTGGAGAGAAAACACCTCACCCCTTATCAGAGCACCTTGGAAGAACTGAAAATTTTCCAATCCCTAGAAGTATCTCTGAAAACAGCTGTACAAACCCCTGAAGCTTGGGATAGTACACTCTCCACGTTGGAAGCAGACTTTTACCTTAACAAAGAGTTTAAAATTCAAGTAATTGGCCAGGATCATGAGTAAGCAGTGCAAAAAAAGTCAGACTATATTATCTTACTTTGGAGACAAAGAAGATCAAAACATAAAACCAGAAGAAGACAACAAAGCCAGAGCTCTTACATCCAAAGGCTCCAAGAAAAATATGAATCAGTCCCAGGCCTTGGAAGAGCTCACAAGGGATTTTGAGAAGCAAGTAAGAGAAGTAGAGGAAAAACTTGATGCAAGAAAATCATGAAAAACAAGTCAACACCCTGCTAAAGGAGACCAAAAAAAAATTCTGAAGAAAATAACACCTTAAAAAATAGCCTAACCCAAATGGCAAAAGAAGTCCAAAAAGCCAATGAGGAAAAGAATGCCCTAAAAAGCAAAATTGGCCAAATGGAAAAGGAAGTCCAAAAGCTTACTGAAGAAAATACTTCCTGAAAACTTGGAATAGAAAAATTGGAAGCTAGTGATTTTATGAGAAATCAAGACACTGTAAAACAAATTCAAAAGAATGAAAAATTACAAAACAATGTGAAATATCTCATTGGAAAAACAACTTACCTGGAAAATAGATCCAGGAGAGAGAACTTAAAAATTATTGGACTATATGAAAGCCATGATCAAAGAGGAGCTTAAATATCATCTTTCAAGAAATGATCAAGGAAAACTGTCCTGATATTTTAGAACCAGAGGGCAAAATAGAAATAGAAAGAATCCACTGATAACCTCCTGAAAGAGATCCCCAAAGGAAAACTCCTAGGAAGATTGTAGCCAAATTCCAGAGTTCCCAAGTCAAGGAGAAAATATTACAAGCAGCCAAAAAGAAACAATTCAAGTATTGTGGAAACACAATCAGGATAACACAAGAGTTAGCTGCTTCTACATTAAGGGACCGCAGGGCATGGAATATAATATTCTGGAGGGAAAAGGAGATAGGATTACAACCAAGAATCACCTACCCAGCAAAACTGAGTATAATCCTGCAGGGGAAAAAAATTGTCATTCAGTGAAATAGAGGATTTTCAAGCATTTTTGATGAAAAGTTCAGAGCTGAATTGAAAATTTGATTTTCAAATACAAGACTCAAGTGGAACATGAAGAGGTAAACAGGAAAGAGAAAATCATGAGAGACTTACTAAGGTTGAACTGTTTATATTCCTGCATGGAAAGATGATATTTGTAACTCACGAGACCTTTGTCAGTATTAGGGTAGTTGGAGGGGAAAAATTATATGTCCATATATATAGATATCGATAGATAGATAGAGGTCACAGGGTGAGTTGAAAATGAAGGGGTCATATCTGGAGAATAAAATTAAGGGGTAAGAGAGGATTATACTAGGAGAAGGAGAAAGGGAGAGGTAAAATGGTGTAAATTATCTCACAGAAAAAAACAGAAAAGAAAAAGCTCTTACAGTGGAGGGGAAATGGGGGACGGTGAGAGGGAATGAGTGAATCTTATTCTCTTAGGATTTGACTTAAGGAGGGAATAACATACACACTCAATTGGGTATGGAAATCTGTCTTACCCTACAGGAAAATAGGGGGGGAAGGGAAGAAGAGAGTAAGGGTGTGGTAGAGAGAAGGGCAGATTGGGAAAGGGGTAATCAGAAGCAAATACTTCTGAGGAAGGACAGGGTCAAAAAAAAGAATAGAATAAATGGGTGGGTGGGATAGGATTAAGGGAAATAGAGTTAGTTTTTCACAGCATATCTACTATGGAAGTGTTTTGCATAATGCACATATATAACCTATATTTAGTTGCTTGCTTTATCAGTGGGGAGGGAGGAAGGGAGAAAATTTGGAACCCAAAGTTTTAAAAACACATGTTTAAAAAAATGTTTTCACATGCAACTGGGAAATAAGAAATACAGGAAATGGGGTACAGAAATCCATCCTGCCCTACAGGAAAATTGAAGGGGAAGGGGATAAGAGAAGGGGTGGAGAGATAGAAGGGAAGGCAGACTAGGGGAAGGGGTATTCAGAATGCATGCCATCTTGGGGTGGGGGGAGGGGTAAGATGCGGTGAAAATTTGGAACTCAAAATCTTGTGGAAGTAAGTGTTGAAAACAAAAATAAATAAATAAAAATTACCATTAAAATTTTTGAAACAAAACAAAAAAAATACCAATTGATAGAGGTTGATGGGTGGGTAGATAAATAAATACATAGACAGATATAAAATGGATATATAATTTCCTCCTGATTTTTGAATTTATGAATGCCGTAATTTTAATGAAGAAATTCCACCCACCAATGAAGATCAGTAATTTATCAGTAGTTTATATTCTAAAACTAGCCTTCCTCATCATTACTAGAGGAAAGTTATGACCAACAGTCACCCACAGGCAGATGGGCACAGTAGCCCTGAGAGTTGCATCCCCCCATCACCAGTCCTGCTGCTAGACCAGCCCCCAGTATTCATCATGTAGGGAGATAACTCCTGTGGAGAAGAGGCCAGAAACCTCCAAGAAATGCCACACTACCACCAATCAAGGGAGGAAGTTAATTTAGCTGTAGTAGCAATGTACCCTAGGGGACAGAATGAGAACAGCATGTGCTGGACAGGTCAGGTCACTCCCACTACCTTGACTGACAACCCCTCTCGGACTCTAATGGAGGTAGGTTAGTACCTTGAGTGCAAGATCCTTGAGATGGCAGTATTTCCATCTCAGTACCAAAAGCCTTCATCCTGGAAAGCAACCCCTTTTGAGATAAAGTCTGGGAACTGCCTTTGTATGTGCTACAGCCAAATCCATTGAAAAAACATAAAAGAAAATTCTCATCTCCAAAATCTTTGGGTCAGAAAATGGTTCAGCATAAGAAACCAATTGTTGTTGTGTTATGTCTGACTCTTCCTGACCCCATTTGGGGTGTCCTTAGCAGAGACTAGAGTAGTTTGCCATTTACTTCTCTGGCTTATTTTACTGATGAGGCAGCTGAGGCAAAAAGGATTAAATGGCTTGTCCGGGGACATACAGCTAGTAAGTGTCTGAGGCTAGATTTGAACTCAGGTCATCCTGACTCCAGGCCTGGCACTCCATTCACTGTGCCAACTAGCTGCCCTGGCTCCAAGGAAAATTGTACTCTAAACAGATATCATTTTATTAATGGAAATGAAAAGAAAGACACATTACAACCTCCTTTGCGACTGTGTTCTAAGGACCATGGAACCTTTCCATTTAGGTTGCTGCTAATACCTTTCGTATATGTTGTGACCCCCAATAGAATGTGATCTCCATGTTAGCAGGGACTATCTGACTTTTTAACATAGCCTCAGCACTTTGCATAGTACTTTACACATAGTAAGCATTTAACAAATATTATATTCATTCATTCATTCATTCATTCATTCATTCATTCATTCATTCATCATGACCACAAAGTGAACCTTCTCATCTAAGCATATACATTCCTTTGGCTTTATCAAACCCTTTATGACCTCTTTCACATTCATTTCTAACCTTATTGAGTCCTTTAAATATTTAAACATAGTAGTGATTCTTTTTTTTGGGGGGGGGGGAATGAATGGGTCAGGAATAATTCCTACTTTGAGCACAACTTAATTTAAATTAATTCCTTTTATCAAAAACCTCTTAAACATCAATATGTAGGCAGTGTGGTAGGCCCTTTGGATAGAAAGGCAAGTTCATAAAATGGTATCAAATTCTGATCTTTTTATAGGAAATCTTGTCAACCCTTGCCTCCTAAAAAAAGAGAGACTTTGTTGAAACTTTCTGAGATAGATTGCTATTTACATTACTGGGGTGCTCCCAAGACACTCATAACGACACCTACCACCACCACCACTAAGCCCCTCTGAGTGCTAAAAAGACAAGCAACATAATGTCCATTCATTGTTTACTCTCTGTAATAATTAAGATATTATTTATGATCATTATATTTATGATGTCAAAGTTGGATGTATTTTGTACTGCATGTGCCTGTTGTAAAACATGGAGGGTAGCCGGTAATCAAGGTATGCAATCTAATTGAATCTACTTTAGGGGATATTTTTACCGTTTTACATGATTACAGAAGTGTTAAGTATAGCTTCTATACCTTTGCTTCTATGTCTGATCTCACATATGATTTGATGGAAAATCATTGACCAGGAATCTAATTTCTAGTGATAACATTGCTGAAAAACACACAGGATATGATAAAATATGGTCAAATTTGGGATGGCCTGATGTCCAACCCTTCACATTTAGAAGTGGTTTCCAGGAGCAAAGAGCTAGGATTACCCTTCTGTGATCAATCTGTTAGGGCTGAGTTCCCATGCTTTCCCATGTCTAGACTTAAGTAGAAATGTGAAACACAGGGCATTTAGGACCAGTTCTCTGGATGGAACCTCCTTAATTTCTTTCTGAAATGGACACAGTGGCTGCCTTTCAGGCTAGCCAATAATCAGTCACCTTCCAAATCCTCTATCCTGGCTAGTCTCAAATGCCTTATAGTCACAACAGCACTTTCCTTGGGAATGGAACTGAGGCAGAAGTAATAGGACATTTTTAACAACAACTAAATTGGAGACAAATAACATTCTGGATTTTTTTTCTTTTTTTGTGGTTTGTAGAAAGACTGAACCATGTACATGGATAATGATGTCCTCATTCCCTTGAGCAGAGGTCACACATATAGTAACTTTCCTAAATAGTCATTTTTGACAGCATGGCTATGTTGATGTAAGTAAAGAATAGAAAATTGATGAAACTATGTGTATCACTCAAGTTGAAATAAAAAACAAAAAGTCCAAAACCACAGTAGATTGCCATTAATAAAAAAAGACCTAATTTTGGATTCTAGATTCATCTTCCCTGTGTGAGGTGAAATGATATATTTACACACTTATCATATATATAGATAGATTGTAGAATCATGGACATTAAGAATTGGAGGACATCTGTGAAGTCACTTTGTTAACCCTAACCTGCAAAAGGATGCCCAGTAGACTGTAATTGACAAGTGTTTATTCAGACTTTGCTTAAAGACCCCGAATTAAGATATATCCATCACCTCCATTTTACCCTTGGATAGCTCTGATTCTTAGGAAATTGTTCCTTCACCCTTTTCTTTAAATTAAGATTAAATTTGATTCTTCAATTTATTCCTTCTTGGATTCCTTCTTCTATATGACTAACTTTAAGCACTCAAAGACAGTTATTTCTTCCTAAGCCACTTTTTCCCCCAGGCTAATATAATTTTGTTGTTCAGTCATGTCTGACTCTTCAGGACCCTATGTGGGGTTTTCTTGGCAAAGATAATGGAGTGGTTTGTCATTTTCTTTTCTAGCTCATTTTACAGATAAGGAAACTGAGGTAAACGGGGTTAAGTGACTTGGTCAGGGTCACACATTTAGCAAGTGTCTGAGACCAGATTTGAACTCAGGAAGATGAGTTTTCCTGACTTCATGACACTATCTACTGTGCCATCTAGCTGCCTGATAACCCTATAGGTCTCCCTATAATTTCAAACAAAATCCTGAAAACTTCTCATTTTGCTGTCTTGGGATAGGGGTGGGGAACCTGCGGCCTCAAGACCACATGTGACCCTCTAGGTCCTCATGTGTAGCCCTTTGGCTGAATCCAAACTTTGCAGAACAAATCCACTTAATAAAAGGATTTGTTCTGTAAAATTTGGACTCGGTCAAAAGGCCACACCCTAAGACCTAGAAGGCCACATGTGGTCTTGAGGCTCCACGTTCCCACCCCTGGGATAGGCAATAGGGACTGGAACTCTAGTGTCACTGGTAAAGGAAACTCCTAGATGAGGAAACACCCTCTCTCAGTGGACATCAAAGTCTTCTCTGCAATTCCGAGTGCTGGGTAAATTCTGAGAATTTACTGTAGCACTGAAAGGTTAAGTTGTATGAGCCAGGGTTATATAATCTATACATGTCAAGGTCAGAACTTGAACTCAGTTCTTTCTAGCACTCAGGCCAGTTCCCTGTCTACTATATCATATATTTTGGGCTATTAAAGTTCACTGACTGCATTATAAAGAAAGATTAATTAACTACCTATTTATTTGTTCTACAGTTTCTTTTAAAAGATTATGATAGATTTTCATCATCCCTTAAAAAAATGACAGCCAAATCTAGATTCCTTTTAGAACCAGCTCTTCTGGTCTATAAAAGCAGATTCAGGATTAATTACATTATACTCCAGGAGTAATGTTATTAATTGCCAGTTGGTCATTATGATTATGAAATTTTAGCAACAGATAATCCTGTTGGTGGGTGCTAGAAAGCTGTCTACTCCTGATCCTGCAACTTCTTCATGTCAGCAGAGCGATATAGAAGATAACAGTTTTAGGTTTTCATTTTCAATGTTACATAAAGCAGCACAGCAGAAGATTTGACCTTTATCACGGTATGGTCATTAACAGGCTTAACATTGGCAAGACAATTAGTGACAGGTATTTAAAATAAAATGGTCCAGCTCTGTTTTTTTTTTCCTAATAGAACAGCTATTTGTTTCCTTATCATAGTCCAGTTACCTCTGATGATGGGCTTCAGGCTTATTGGTCTAGTCTGTCTAATTATCTGTGAAGGAAGACTTGGATTTATTTTAATGCCAACATTTTCAGGCAAGTGACTCTCTAGGACTTTGCTTAAAATTCTTTAATGGGCATATTCCATGAGCTAGTCATGCATATCTTGTTTTCTAAAGAAATAGCTAATATTACATCCGTGGCTAAAAAAGCAAAATTGGTGCAAGAAGACTAACTCCCTTCTCACTTCTTGGAAGGAATGTGAGAAAAGAGAATTGCAAAGTTATGAATTTGCTTTCTCTAATAAATACATACATAATTATATTTCTTTCAAATGTGCATACTTATTGCCGAATCTGCCTAATTAATCAAGACCTTCATTGAGGTCCTGCTATGTGAAACAGGTAGAAAATTTTGAATATACTGGCTCACTTTAACTCCATGATGCAAAGATAAAGAAGGAGTACATTACAGGCGGGGGAGGGAGTGGGGGGTGACTCGTACAAAGACATCAAGAGAAGAGATGGATTGCCAAGTACGGGAAACAGAGAGAAGACCAGTTTGTCAGGATCACAAAATGTAGAAGACATAGGGTTAATGTCTAATGTCTAAAATGCATTGAGAAACATCGTTCAGATCCTCATCACCTTCTGCCTTAATAGAGTATTAGTTTCATAATTGGTCTTCTATGTTTTCCCCCTACTCCAATCTATCCTGTATATAAGGTGTCCAAATAATTCACCTGAGAAACTATTCTGCCCATATGATGGCCTTCCCAGTTGCCTATAGGGTAGAATGCAGTGATTAAATTATACCTTGGCTCAAATGCCTGTAGTGACTCCCATTTGCCTAAATGGTAAATAGCACAATCTCCCACAGTGTGACATTTATGACCTTCCTACACTGGACTCCTTCCCACCTTTCTAATCTTATTTCATGAAATGCCCTTTCACAAAACCAATATTCCAAGGTCAGACTCCTAGCTATTGTTTATCTCATGCCTATATTATCCAGCCCATTTGTTACTTATGCCTGGGATGCAATTTTCACTTTAGGGAGCCAAAGTGTGTGTGTGTGTGTGTGTGTGTGTGTGTGTGTGTGTGTGTGTGAGAGAGAGAGAGAGAGAGAGAGAGAGAGATGGAGACGGAGATGGAGAGACAGAGATAGAGAGACAAAGACAGAGAAATATTCTGTATGTGTGTGTGTGTACATGTGTGTGTAAGAGGAATGAGGAATGCAACATTTGAAGTACTCTAAAGACTCAAATTCAAATGTGACTTTGCTGTTTATCACTTTCCTTATTTGTAAAAGTAGAGGGTTGGATTATATGACTCCTAAGGTTACATTGATGACTATCCAGGTCTAAATCTATAATCTTATAATCACTTAACTTATCTCTGCTCAGTTGCATCATTTATAAAATAGGAATAATAATAGCTCTTACCTCCCAGGGTTATTGTGAGGATGAATTGAGATATTTGTAAAGTTCTTTGTAAACCTCAAAGAGCCATATAAGTGTTATATTAGTGTTATTATTAACATTTTGTAATTAATAATGATATCCATCTTCCAGAAAACTTATCTGCCTTTAAGGCCCTATTGAGGTGCCATGTTCCTCCATGTAGCTTTATTTGATCTGCCCATTGTCCATGCTCTTTTTTTTTTAGTTTCCCTTGTACTATATATTGCTTTATATGTATAACATGCTTTCTCTCTTCCCCAGTAGCATGTAAACTTTTTGAGAGCAGGGATTCCTATGTCATTTTTTTTCTATTTGTGCAATATTTCTACAGTTCTTTTGGATAAGCATCAATAAATAAGTGTTTATGGAACTGAATTTTTGAATCATAATAGCTGGGGAGCAGGGAGCAGTGATAACTTCAATGCCAGAAAAATTAGTCCTTTAGATGGGACTGGAAGGATGAAAAGGAGAAATCAGTTTGATAAAAGATAAAAATAACACTACCTAGAATTTATATAGTGCTTTACAATGGTGAAGTAATATAAAACAAATAAAATAAAATATATAAATATTGTATATTATATATCATATACAATGTTTTATAATATGATATGCATAAATATGTAAATATATTTGTATAAAACATTATATATGTATAAATAGTTTATTTTATATTCAAATTTATGTTATATTGGATATTATTGAATATGTATATTAAATATTTGTTAAATATGTAAAATATTATCTAATATTACAAAATATAATAAAATAAAACTGAGAGGAGATATGCATGCTGAAATTTAAAAGACTGAAGAAAGGATGATGAGCAGCCCAATTTGACTGCATCCTGGAGTACAAGAGAGATTGGAGCCAGATTCAAGAGAAGATGATGGTCCAGGCTAAGAAATTAACATTTTATCAAGTAGTCAGTTGGAGCCCATGAGGGTTTTTGAATAGAAGAGTTATGGTATTAAAACTTTTGCTTTAAGACATTTGCTGGCCAGTTGTATGAAGGACAAAGATGAAAGGGAGTTTGATGGGAAAACCAATTTGGAGACTCTTAGAATAGTCTAGGTAATGGGTTATCACCTAGACCATTCCAAGAGCCTCCTAATTGATTTTAGGCTTGGAAAGTGCTGGCTGTAAAAGAAGAAAGAAGGGGATAAAATAGATACATGTTACTGAAGATATCTTGGTCATCCTTGAAACCTGATTTGATTTGAGGGATGATGGAGAGGGTAGTCAGAGACAACTCTGAGATTTGAAATTTGAGTGATAAAAAGATAGTGTCAACAGATGTAGAAAAGATAAAGGCAACACATTGTTTCAAGTGAATATAAATTCATTTTGGGACATGTTGAGTTTGAAATACTGTGGAAATAGTCACATGTCACCATGTTGATCTTTATGGTGATAATCACCAAATGTTTACTAAGGGCCTGCTCTGTATCAGGTATCATGGAAGATAAACTTAAGTAGCATTTTAGATTTTACAAAGTGTTTCCTTACAGATCTGCTCTTGTTTGATTGTCACAATAAGGCTACAAAGTAGATGTGTTTGGTATTATTAACTCAATTTTTACATGTGAAGAGAGTAAGGATTAGAGAGATTAAATGACTTACCCAGGGTCACATATTTAGTAAGAATTAGAACCGCATGTCCAATATTCAATAAGATGGGAATGTATTGCAGGCTCCTAGAAGACAGCTCATACAAAGAAACATACAGGAAGAGGTTGAGGGTGATATTTTGCCTCTCAAAAATTTTAGGTTATAGTATAATGTTAGGTGCTATGAATGAATAGAGGGGCAGTGGCACAGTGTATAGAGCACTGAGCTTGGAATAAGACTCATCTTCCTGAGTTCAAATCTGGCCTCAGACACTTATTAACTGTGTGACTCTGGGCAAGTCACTTTACCTTGTTTGCCTCAGTTCCTCATCCGTAAAAGAGGTGGGGAAAGAAATGGCAAACCACTTGAATATCTCTGCCAAGAACAGCTCAAATGGACTCACGAATAATCAGATATGACTAAAATGATTGAACAACAAACATGAATGAATGAAAGCTATTCACTTTGAAAACATCATGTGGAAACTCCTCTTTGCCATTTAATTGTCTCTAATTGATTAAATCTCAGTCACCCAATTGATTGATAAATATATAAAATTACCTACTTGCTTATTTTTGATAAAATGCAAAAGAAAATTTGATTTAGCATAGCAAAATGCCACTTTTAAAGCTCTCCTCTCTTCAGATATTTCCTCTGCATGTTAAGATCATATATCTTGATAGATTTAAAAGAAGAGAACCACTTTTAACATTTCTCTGCTGAATTAAATATTGAGCGACATATGGAATAGGAATAGTTCAAATCCCACTTTAGGCACACATATGTGACTATGAGCAAGTCACTTAACCTCTCTGTATTTCATCTTCCTCATCAGCAAAATGGAAAGATGGGGTTGTATTTGATGATCTCTAAGGGCCCTTCCAGCTCTAATATATAATCTTAGTATAATCAATAAATTATCAATTAAATGTCTATAATGTGCAAGGGATTGCGGTAAGGGGAATTCTCCATAGATAGTGAGATTTTCCAAACATTTTTTTTATTTGAGAATGAGACTATACTAATAGTTTTAAGTCCTAGAACACCACAGAGACTTTATAATGAGATCTATGAGTACTCAAGAGGGAAATAGCAGGAATTAGAAGAGGAAACACAAAAACAACTGGATGAAAGGTGCTTATTTATCATCCAGATTATCATAGGTAGAAGGGCAGTCCATTGACAATACATTAGTGAATAAATATATCATGGAAATCACTGCAGATGAGCTGAGCTCAGAGAATACTGAACTGTATTCCATTTGGGAAATTGCATGTTACCTTGAATAGGCACAAGCTATTACGGTCCGCTAAAGTGTTCTGTTAATATTAAGATTCTTCCAAAGACTTTCTGAAGATATGGGTCATGTAACATCCTCTAATTTCAAGATGAATTAAAGTTGAAGGTGACCAAAAAAGAAACAGAAAGTTGAACAGTGGGCTTAAGCAGCTACAATGTATTACCCATAATGAGCAGCATGTGGGATTTGATACAATGACATCTCCAAGGACATGTATGACTAGAAAGAAAAAGGGAGTGGGTTGGCCAAGTCACAGGTGCAAGCAAGGGATTTTAACGTGGATGAGACAAAATTCACTTAGGCTCATAGTTGCAGTCTATGAAAAATGACCCTTTGTTACAATAAGCTCAGTTAGTGAGTCAATAAACCGTCTTTAATTGTTTACTATTAAATATACTTTAAATGTCTTCTATGTGTCAAGCACTGTGGTAATTCCTAGAAATACAAAAATGAAAATAGAAAGACAGTGTCTTCACTTGAGGAGCTTATAATCTATTGGGGGAAGACGAAACACGGAAGGAAGCTGAAAAGGAAGGAGAGGAATGAACCTCATGCAAAAAAATGTTAAAGAAATGCCAAAGTAGTGTGGCCAGATGAGAAAGGAGATGTCTGAGCTGAATACTCTCCTTTGATTGAGGTTTTAGAGTTCAGGACTCCATTCTTTAGTTAGAGGGACAGAAGGTAATGATGATGAGGTGAGATGTAGGAAAAACACTCAGCTGTATAATGACCAAATGGAGTGTTAATACCACTCACAGAAAAATTCAAATACAAAAGAGGCAGAACCTTGTGGAAGAGCCCCAATTTACCGTCTTAGTTATGGTACTGGTTGTGAACTGCTTTGGGAAAAGGAGGGCCTACAAAGATGTTATCATACATTCTTTAAGGGAGCAAGGTGTTGTATGCATTTAAAAGATTCCTGGGCAGCTGTGAAAGCCATGGGCTGAATTTATTATTTATTTGAAAAGAAAAGCAAGCTTTATATAATAGAAATAGGCAGCTTCATCTGCAATCCTCTTTTGTATGTGTATACATACATATGTGTATGTATATGTATATATACATATATATGTACATATATATACATATACCTGAAAATACTTTTTCAGTATTTTTTAACTTCAGATTTTTTGGGGGGGAGTTAGGTTATGGGGTTAAGTGACTTGCCCAGGGTCACACAGCTTGTAAGTGTTATGTGTCTGAGGCCGGATTTGAACTCCGGTCTTCCTGGATCCAGGGCCAGTGCTCTATCCACTGCACCACCTAGCTGCCCCTAACTTCAGATTTTTTAAAAGAGATATATGCATTTATCCCCATGGAATTAAGATTTAATTTATCTATTGGCCCTTGCCTTTATCTTTTAGCCTTGTTCCAATTTTTTCTGCTTATACATCACTTTAATTCCATACAGGATCTTTGAGAACAAACTACCATTTAAGGATAGATATGTCTGAGCTAATATGGAAGCCATGATCAATTTGTATTAAGAATAATAACTAGAATAATGTTTGGTATGAAATGAATGTTATTAGTAATGTTCAGGCAAAGAACAGTACAGAGGCTAGTATGGAATATATGTGAGTGTGTGTGTATGCATGTGTGTGTATCCCAGATATATTGCAGAATAGGTAACTGATATCAGCAATTTCAGTAAATCGCTTATTTTGATACCACAGTATATCTATGGTCTCATTAATGTGGCTCTTCCCTCCATCATAGAAGCTCAGAGCTCATATCTGCCTTTTCATTAGAGTGACTCTAGTTTTCTTCACTTTGTATGGATACTAGTAAATAATGGGAGTTGTCCATCTTTTTTTGATCCTTTGCTCTTGCCATATGACTTACCCTCCATGGTTGAACTTTATCCATTTTTTTCAATCATAAATACAGAGGGCCTTTAAAGGGTACGAAAGATGCTAAAGAAAACATAGTTTTGTGGGTTTTCTGGAGGGTTTTTTTTTAAAGTAACTGCAAACATTTGCTTAGCAGTTGCTCCTCTACGTGGAAGACCTTTGTCAAGTCACAAAAGACTACTGGAAACTGAATCATATCATTCTGGATCAGGAGCAAACAATCAATAAACTGTGATGAGCAAATATTATTTTTGCATTGAATGTTAAAATACTCAGTACTCAACTGGTTCTTGTTCTCATTGAAATGGATATTCCCTTCAGTAATATTAATCACAGTCCATTTATGTCTATCTGTTCTATATGAATCTTATGTCTGTCCTTCCATAAGTTGATGACAGGAAGTCCAATGTGAACTATTTCCTTGATTTCTCTTCACATCATAGAAATACCAGTGGAATACTTGGGCACAGTTATGGATTGTTTTTATCACCTGACTTTTGTAATTATGCACTTCTTCAGTGACATCATTCACTTTATTTATTGTTCATTGCACCTCTTTTCTTTTTTTTAAATGTATGGCCTGCTTACACCTAGTAGGCATTTTTCCATTGCCTTCCTTTCTAAGCCTTTGCATAGTCCAGAAATTTAGGATCAAGATTAGAATGAATTAAGACATTAATAAACCATCTGATAGTTAACAAAAGTAAGTTTATTTATCTGTAGAATATAAATGACATTCAGCAAAAAATTCAAGATTTATTCAGTTTGGCATAGTTTCCTGACCTTTCCTTTGGCCATAGTGGTATGATCATAAAAAGCATGTGCCAAACCCAAAGGAGGAGTTCCTGACTCCTCCTGTGCTGGTATTTGCATGCAAGCCAGTAGAAAGCTATATAAAAGGCCTCTACCTTAATCTTCTAGAGCAATTATATTTTAAGAATGGTTTTGATACCTCTATGAGAAAAAAGCTAGACTAGTTTTGATGGGGTAGGGCCTTACATAAAGCTAATCCAACCTAGGTGGCTTAGATTCTAGTAGATATCATTCCTATAACATTATCCAAGTGATGTGGGAGGAGGGAGGAAGGAGGGAAAGAAGGAAGGAAGGAAAATAAAACATTTATAAAATATTCAGTCAATAAAAATAATTTCCCACATTGACCATGTCCAAAATACATTTCTTATTTTGTACTTCTATGCATTACATGTTCATGATTGGTGCTGTGGATTCATGGCTGGTCATAATATTAGTCAGAGTTAAGTCTTTCAAAGTTATTTGTCTTTATAGTCTTGTTGCTAGCCTAAAAGTTAATTTCTAAGTTCTGCTCACTTTACTATGCATTTAGTCTTTGTGGATTCTCTGAAACCATTGCCTTCATCCTTTATTATAACATATCAATTTGTTTGGTCATTCCCCACTTAAGTAGCACCCTTTAGTCTCCAGGTCTTTGCTATCACAAAAAGAACTGCTGTAAATATTTTGTATATTTTTTTCTGCTTCTTTCTTTTATCTCTTGGGGGAAAAGGCCTAGTAGTGGGTCGATGGGTATGCACAGTTTAGTGATTTGGGTGGGGTTAGCTCCAAATTGCTTTTCAGTTGTTCCAAATCACAACTCCACCAGACAGTGCATTTTCATATCTCTTCTTCTGTGCCAAGTTCAGATTTTAATCTCATCTTAATAAAGATGGGCTCCCAAGTATGTGTTTCCAATGTAGATCTCGTGAATTTTGAACTCAGTACAAAAATGTTAAATTTAATCACTAAGGTCAACAGTAGGGGAACTCCTAACAGTTCCCAGTTGTTTCTGAGTCCTTCAAAATGATAGAGTTGATATCAGTAAGACAGATTGTTGGCAAATACAAAGATTTCAAGGTGGTTAGGGTTGTTCCCATTTCCTACTTAGTTTCCAACCCGGCTTGTGGCCTTAGTATGATTTTAACATATGTATAGCTGTAACTAGGGTGAACTGACTGAAGTCTTTACCCATATGTTTTTGCTTCATTATTGGTGCTTGTTGAGCTTTATGGCATGATATAGTCATAAAAAATTGCCTCCTGCCATTTTAATTTGAAGAAACAAAAAGAGAGGTCTAATGATTAACTCTGCATTGTAGAACATTTTTTTTTTCAGTGCCAAGTCTGGCTCCATTTCCAATCTTATTTTCTGAAAGCAAACAAATAAAACCCACAATCCTACAAACAAAACAAACAAAAACCAGCAACTCTTTCATTTACTACAGTTCTAATTGCTTACTCTAATAAAAATGGATGCTAAAAAGTCAAGGATACAGAAATATTTTTCAAAATTAGCCCTCAAACAATTATCCTGCTTGGGAAGTCTTGACCTTGAGGTAATCTATGAGATTGATTTCTATAGTCAATATTTCTTTCATCAGTTTCCAGAAGCCAGTTGTCTTAGAGATATTGTTTTGTCCCATATGAAGTACCTCATGAGATCTTGTTACAGGCACCAACAGTATTTCCAATCACTAAATTAGTTTTCTTATTAAGACAAAGTATTAAATTGCTTGAACTGTCACTTGGTTGAAAATGCTCCTTAAAATACTTAAACTCCTTTAGAAGAGCAAATTAGAATTTGTTCTAGGGATAAAGGATGATTCTTTTAATTTTTTTTAAAGCTAAGCATATTTAAATTGATATACATATACATATTTCTTTTACATGTAAATTGCAGTTATATCCAATCTTTCTTACTATACAGAGACAAAATATAAGATGCTTATTATGATCCTCTGAGCATCCTCACCAAGTGATAATGTAAAACAAATCACTTTATGAAGAAGTGTCAAATTCTTTTTCATTAGCTTACTCTCTGTTATGTGTGTACAATTGTCAAGTATATCATTTAAGGAAAATTCTTTCCTGGACTAGTGACAAAAGTATTTCTAACTATCGTAGCAGGGCCACTTTACCAAAAGCTAACTCATTTGATAGTATGTAAGACAAATTTGATTAAGACGTCGATCATTCATTTATTTATTCATATATTGTTTCATTCACACATTATCTCATTCAACCAACATTCACTGAGAGTCTTCAATTAATAAGATACTATTTCAAGGACTCTGAATTAGAAAAAAAAAATTAAGACATGGCCAATGAAGGCTTGAGAAAGACAGGCACATTATGGCATTGATGGAGGAACTGTGGATCAGTTATTCTGGAAAACAATTTGGAATTATGATAAGAATGTGACTAAAATATCCATACCCATTTTCCCTTAGGCCTATATTTGGGGGAGAAGGGAAAGACAATGAGAGAAATAAAGGGTGTATATATACATATATATATATATATGTATGTGTGTGTGTATGATGTATATATGTATATAGGGTTTTATATATAATATATAAAAGTGTATATATGTATATATCTATGTATTCATGTATACATATGTATGTATTTGTGTATATATATATATACACATAGATAAATGTATGTATATCCATATATTTCTAGTAGCACTTAAAGAACTAGAAACAAAGCAGATGTCTGCCAAGACAAGCTAAATAATTGTGGTTCATTAATGTAATAGAATATTCCTGTGCTATAAGAAATGACAGCTATGAAGAATATTGAGAAGCATGAAAAGACAATGCACATGTTCAAAGTGAATTAATTGGACCAATATACACAATGACTGTGACAATATTCATGGAGGGAAAATAGTAACTACAATGAACAAAACTGAAAATGCATAATGGCCGAGTCTGGCCCTAAACAGAAAATAAATGAATACATACACGCACGCACACACACACACACACACACACACACACACACACACGCATCCTTCTCTTCTTTCAAGAAATATGTGGAATTATAGGTACAGACCATGACATACATTTTCAGACTTTTTTTGATTTGTGGTCTATCTTTGTTGAATTGTTCCCTCTCCCCCTTTCCTTTTTATTCATTATTACATAAAATGTCCCTCTGGGTATTTAAGGAAGGGAAAGATATGCTTAGAAATAAAGATGATATGGAAAACATATTTCAGAAATGCATTTCAAACAAGACCAAGAAACTGCCCTCAAGGACAAATTCTTGAGGGAAGATTATAGTAGTATTAATCTTTATATTAACAAATAATTCTAATATAGGAATCCGTAATCCATAGAAAATTTTGATGTAGGGGCAGCTAGGTGGTGCAGTGGATAGAGCACCAGCCCTGTAGTCAGGAAGACCTGAGTTCAAATCTGGCCTCAGACCAAACACTTTATACCTACTAACTGTGTGACCCTGGGCAAGTCACTTAACCCCAATTGCCTAAAAAGAAAGAAAGAAAAGTTTGATGTTGATGGTCATTATGTTTATTATGATTTTGGTTTGAACCTGCGATTTCATTCATGTCAGGAACTTCTCTTTTGTAAATTTATTCTATTAATGCAGCCTGATGACTCATCTCTACCTTATGGTCTTAAGACACCTAGAGGTTAAATGATTGTACATAGTCCCCCTGGTCATATGTGTGTAATATTCTTTTCAACCAGTCTCACACTGGCTGCCCTAAAGGGAAGGTAAGGGTCCAAGTGCTCCCTGAGCAATTCTGTGATTCATAATCTTCTCCCACATGGAGAGACTGAGCTATCACAGACTTTGGACTGGGCTTCAGGGTTTCATGACTGGCAGATGATTTTAACTCACTCTGTAAGAGACATAGGGACAAATGGACACAGAGGAGGCATCAACAGGGAGCTAGGGACACAGCTGAAACAGTGTTAGCTGTAGCAATTGGGGATACTTTGAATGAGAACGGAGGGGTTGTGGAGCAGCTGAAGTCTCCCCTTGATTGCAACTTTGCTCCCTGAAAATTCTGCCGAGAGATAATAGAATTTCCACCCCTGGCTGAGAACCAAGTAGTAGGTAAAATGCCCCTTTCCTTTTTTCTCTTACATTTCACCTAAGAGGGTAGATGTTTAAATCACAAATCTCCTGTTATTTAAGTCAATCCTTTGCTATCATCAATAATACTTTAAAGCTGGTTTTCTCTTGATAATAAGATCAATCATTTTTGTGAGTCCTATATATTTTTAAATGAATTCAGAGAATACAAATGATAAAGACAGAAGAGGTTAGTTTTGATATAGAAGGATTTAAATAGTTCAAAAGCTAACCCTGTCCTAGTGATCAGACATATTTTGATCTGGAGCATGGGAGTGTTGATGATTGTGTTAAAAACCTGTCTTAAGCTCCCCCAAAAAGCAGAGAAAGGAACCAACATGGAACTAAAGCCCATTATTTTGCCTCTAGTCTAAATTGAACTGATTTTTGCAACAAATTGCTTCTACTCAGATGCTGGGTACCCAGATAAGCGTCTGGTGTGTTAAAGAGGCAGGGATCAAAAGGAGGGTCACATCTATTGTAGTCCCTTTGGGAAAAAATGAAAATATGTGGTCTGGGATGTGGTGCAATGGGTAGAGTTCTCTGTTTGGGGTCTGAAATACTTTAATTCAAATCTTGCCCCAAACACTTCCTGTCTACCTGGGCATAAACTCTTTAGCTATGTGATTTTGAATGGGTAAATTAAATTTGTGCAATTTCAGTTTCCTTATCAATAAAATGAGGTTAATAATGGTACCCATCTCACAGGGTGATTCTAGGAATCAAATAAGATAATACATCTAAGTTACTTTGTAAACATTGTCACTATATAAATGCTAGTTATTATTATTTCCCCCTTTTTTGGGGGGAAGCACTTCTCAGCTATACTTTACCCTCTGTAGTGATATCTGAGGTTTACATTTTTCTTTTTCCTTCCTTCCTTCCTTCCTTCCTTCCTTCCTTCCTTCCTTCCTTCCTTCCTTCCTTCCTTCCTTCCTTCCTTCCTTTCTTTCTTTCTTTCTTTCAGCAATTAGGTTTAAGTGACTTGCCCTAGGTCACACAGCTATTAAAGTGTCTGAGGCCAAATCTGAACTCAGGTCTTCCTGACTCCAGGGCCAGTGCTCTATCCATTGCACCACCTATCTATCCTTGCTTGCGTTTTTCAAATGCAGTACTTGAACTCAAGTATTTCTGACTTCAAAGCAGGCACTGAAATAACAGTTTGCATACTGCCACTCTAACGTAATTGCAGGATAATAAAATAATTGGACTCAATATGATTTTGTTTTTCCTCCAATTTTTCTTCTCTTTACTTCACAGTTACAATATATTTTGATGGCTCATCAAGTTCATTTCCTCACCTTTATTTAGGATTATGCTTGTGAGTGTCCATCCTGAAAGTAAATACTCCCAGAGAACAAATTTCATTATCAATCTGTACTCCTACATATGGGAGGTTAGGTGGCACAGTGGATAGTGTGCCAGGCCTGGAGTCAGAAAGACTCATCTCCCTGACTTCAAATCTAGCCTCAGAGATATACTAGATGTGTGATCCTAGACAAGTCACTTAACCCTATTTGCCTCAGTTTCCTCATCTGTAAAATGTGCTGGAAAATGAAATAGCAAATCACTCTAGTATCTTTGCCAAGAAAACCCCAAATGGGGTGACAAAATATTGGACATGACTGAAAAAAATAACTAAGCAACAACTCCCATGCACAATTACCTCCAGAATAACAGAATTAATAGAACCATGATCTCATAGTTGCTTTCTTCCGACAAGTTCTGATGGTAGAATTCTCAAAGAAAACTATTTACAGCATGACATGGAATCATGGGCCCAAGATTTTAATCCCAGTTCTGTGACTTGCTGCTTGTTTGACTTTTGCCAAGTCCCTTGCCCTCTCTGTTCCCCAGTTTCCATAACTGTAAAACAAGAGAACTGGATTAGATGATTTTTAAGGTCTCTTTCAGATGTAAATCCATGATCCTTCTATTCTAAATTCTTTAATAAGAATAAGAATCAGCCCATTTCGCTTTGCGAACTCTCCTAAGACTTAATCCTCCTCCCCCTATGCCTATCCTAAACCTGCCACACCATTATTACCTAGTTTTAACCTCTGGAACCAAGCAAAACAAATCTCACCACTCTTATGCATTGATATCTCTTCACATACTGGACAATAACTATTATATGTCCTCCCAGGCTTCTCCTCTCCAATCTAGCCATTCCTCAACTCTTTCAACAATATCAATATATCATTATGTTCATCTCTTTCACCATCCTCTGAAAAATGCCCCAGTTTATATATGTCCTTACAACATTGTGCCTGGAACTGCATACAGAACAGAGTAGTACTATCACTCCCCTTATTTTGACCTCCACACTCTTCTTAATGAAAGCTAAGATTATGACAGTTTTGTTTTCTTAAATTGCTATGTGGTTTTGTTGTCATGTATAGCATTTGAAGTTCATCAAAGTGAATATTCAAATATACTTCTAATCTGTCATGCCTATCTCCCTTCTCATCATATATTTTGAAGGTGGTATTTTAAGCCAAAGGTAAGACTTGCCTTTATCCCAATTAAATTTCCCCTTAATGATTTTGGCCCATCTTGATAGACTGTTAAGGTTTTTTGTTTTGTTTTGTTTTGTTTTTGGTGGGGGGGAGGGAGGTTGGCCTTTGACTATATCATTCAACATGTAGCTAATTCTCTACGAGTCAACTGCATATTAAATAAACATGCCACCTGTGGCTGATTTCTCATGTCAAAGCTAAATCACGAAGAGTCTAATAAACAACTAATGTTTATATGACTCAAAATCTCTAAAGAGCTTTCTTCCCAGCCTTCAGTGAGGTGTAAGAATTCAGAACTTGTAAAAATTACCACAATTATAAAATGAGGAAACAGATTTAAAGATTTTAAGTGACTTGGCCAAAGACCTCCTGTTATGTAGTTGACACTGTGAGTAAACTGAAGTTCATGACTTATGTAGTTAGCATGGTCCAGTGGGAGGGAAAAGGTCTAGAGTTAGAGTCAGAGAACTTAGGTTTGAATCCTAGGTCAATCAATCATTCAAAAAGCATTTAATAAGCACCCAGGCCCTGTGTTAGGCAATAGAGATACATGACTGAAACCGAAACATCCCTAGGCCTCAAAGGAACTTAAATTCTCTCAAGGGAGACAACGTTGTGCATTTATGGGTGCATACATAAAGTTCACTACGTATTACCTGTTTGACATATGGCAAGTTATTTCTCCTCTAAGGACATTAGTTTCTCCATATTTAAAATGAATATGTTCCTTAGAAAATTAATGATAGATTTATTGTTCTAAGCTCAATACTCTTTCTAACACACCCTTGGCTTTTGTGTCCTCTGTTTGAAAGGCTTCATCCTAGGCTTTTATATTTCTGTCACCCCCTAGCTGTGGATTTTTCCCCAAAATTCTGCCATACATCCTCTTTTGTTCTTTCTCTACACCAGGAGTTTTTAATCATTTCTGCACCATAGACCTATCTTGTCTGTTTGATCAAATGTATGGACCTCTTCTTAGTCCAATGATTTTAAATTCATAAATAAAATGTATAGAGCTGTGAGGGAAGCAAATTATGTTATAATATCTATCTCTAGCTATCTCCATATTTATTCTATCTATCTACCTATCTATCTATTTAAGTTCACAAGTCACAGGTTAATAACACCTACTCTACACCATCTCTCTTGATAGCCTCATCACTCTGATTGGCTTAGCAATGACCTCTAGGCAACTGGTTAAGAGATCTGTGGAAGCCTCAGTCCCTCCTCTGAGCATCAGACCCCTGTCTCCACTTGCCTATAAGACATTTCAAACTGATTGTTCTAGAAACAGACATTGAACTCTCAAAGTAATTGAACACTTAACTCTTTCCTCCCAAAGTCTCCTTTTATCAAAACTTTTCTATTTTTGTGAAGCCACCACCAACCTTTCAGTATCCCAGATTTACAACCTTACCATTATCCTCAATTTCTTAATCTCCTTTATTTCATTTGGCCAATCAATTGTCAAATGTCATTATCAGAAATCATGTCTTTTCCAAGTGACCCCTTCTCTCCACTCATGCAATTATTATCTTAGTTTAAGGGCATATCACCTCTCACTTAGGTTATTACAACTGTCTTCTCTTTAGTCTCCTTACCTCATGTCTCCCTCACTCTAGTCTATCATTCACACTGCTGACAAAGTTCTTTTTCTTTAAATAAAGATCTGACCACATCACTCCCCAACTCAATAAGCTTCAGTAGCTCCTTACTGACACTAAGGTAAGGTTCTCTGTTTGACTTTTTTAAAAATCCTTTTCAATATTCATTTACCTATCTTATCCAACTCGTTGGTCATGACTTTTCCTACTACATTTCTCAATGCATCCAAATTGACCTTCTTCTAGTCATTCACACAGGTCACTCCATCTCCCATCTGCGCAACTTTGAACTGGCTGTTCATCATGACTAGATTGCATTTCCCCCTTACCTCTACATTATAATATCTTCTAACTATGATTATGCACCAGGGTTCTGTCCTGTGTCCTCTATTAAACTCTTTAGAGTCTCTTATTTGGTGATCCCCTCAGCTCCCATGAGTTTAATTGTCAAACCTTTGAAGCTTCCTCCTAGATCTATATATTCAGACCCATCTTCTTTTCTGAGTTCCAGTCTCACATCACCAATTTCTTTTTGGACATTTCAAATTGGACATTCTAAAGACATCACAACAGGCCAAAAACTAATTAATTTAAAATATAAATATCCCCAGCAAAGGTTAATTGGACATCTAATGTGTGAGTGGTACAGCACATACAAAGAATTATGTGATATGTTTCCTGGTATTAAGGATTTTACAAAGATATTGATTTGATATGATATAGGTATAATAATATAAGTAACAATACAACACAGCACTTCAGTGTCAAACAAGTGGTTGACATAACCAGAAATTGTGCATTTATGCCATGATTGACCTCTGAGCTAATTTAAGTGCAGATACAAAGTCATTTTTAAATGACACTTTTAGATTTGGTACAATTGTACACATACTCCCCTAAGTGAATTCCATGGACAAAAATTTCCAATATATCTTTATATTGGCAAAATTCCTTAAGGATAGGTTAACCATGGTGGAATGGATTTGTAAAATCTTTCTGAAACCTCAGAGATTTAGAGAGTCCTCATTTTTGTTTTTCTCTTTCATTTTTGTATATATATATAAATCAAATTTATGCTGTATATTGCATTCCTGAATTGGCCTCTTGGTAATTTGTCTCTATGGCTTGATGACAAATAAAACATGAGCATGAGACTGCACTCCCATTATGTGCTTCTCGAACCAATGACAAAGCTCCTCCTTTGTGCTTATTTCGTTACATTCTCCTTTATTCTGACAGTGTTGGAGGAAATTCAATAAGGTACATTTTTGCAACAAAAGTCTTGCAGGCGCATAAATTCCATAGGGAAGGAAAACATGTCTCCTAACTCAGTATCTGATTTATATCATACACTTGCAGACTGGAGATTTGTTTGTTTTTCTTTGGAATGGCACAAAACAGATTGCTGGGCACCATTGTGTCTCATTTCTTCCACTTATTTTTTAACTTTGTACCCTGATGCTGTTTTGCAGTGACACATTTTAGAGACACTAAATGGTTTATGTTTTTAAGATAAACATACACAAAACTCTTCTAACTTTCTAAGAAAACAAAGACAAATATGAAGCAAGCAGAACAGAGATGAATGATCTCCTCCCTTCAAACTATGTACCTGCAATGGCTCAAGAAATGTTTCAGAGAAACAATAATTGTGAAAATAACTAGTTAAAAGGAAGTGAATGAATGGATAAAGGAAAGAGTGAATAAAATAACATTTATTAAGTAATTACTATGTCCAAAGTCATGTGCCAAGGACTCAGGATACAAATATAAAAAGTAAGACAGCCCCTATTCCCAAGTAGCTCATATTTTAGTAGGAGAAAAACGCGAATGGAAGATTTCAGGTGCAAGTCAGACAGAAAGACCCAATGGTCCTCAATAATGATAGCAATAACATCAACACAACAAACTGAAGGTTGCTACCCTTCATGAACTAGAAGGCATCAAATCTCTACACTAAAAATACAACCAACCACCTTCACTCCTTCAGCGTATTTGGGAATTCAGTAAATAAATTATACTGGAACAGATGCATTATACAAATAGAAATGTTGTGTCTAGTTGCCTGGGCATATTGCTGATCTTTAACAGTTTAAAAATAGCATATTAAACAATTGTCACCATAACAATTGCTCGTAATTTCAAATTAAATAAAATGAAGATACATGAAAATATTTCAATGTTTTAATACAGCTTAAGTTATCAAAATTTAAAACTTAAGCTATGAAAACTTAAAACTATATGAAGATTTGGGACATACTGCATAGAGAGTGGAAGTTATCCAATCCATATGACATTGGGATAAATTAAATAGCCATTCTTTCTTCCTATCTGATACTAGAATTGTCCTGAAGATGTCTTCTCAGAGCCCATAGAAAATGAGCTTACATCACCAAACTTTTATTAAACTACAAAAAGGAATAATTTTATCTACTTGCACAGTCATCCACCGAACATTAACTATAAAAAAAAAAAAAATAACGGCAAGCTAGTGGCTTGTCCTTGGACCATTTCTAACTGAACTGAATAGAACAAGAAGAATAGGATGAAGAAATGATGATTACTTTAATGAATATGGCTATGATCATGATGACAATAAGAGTTGACCTTTTTATCCTACTTAAAGGTTTTCAAAGCTCTTTATGGGGTTATCTCATATGGTCCTCACAATGATGCTGTGAGGAATTCAGGTATTATTATCTCCTATCTATAGATGAGGAAACTAAGAGTCAAATTACTGAAAAGGCATGCACCAAGGTTATACAACTGCTCAGTTTTGGAGACTGGCTTAAAAGAAATATCTTTTTTTGTTCTCTAAGTCCAAAGCTTCTTAAAGAAGATGACACATGATCTTAAAGTATGCTGTAGATTCTAAGAGGTAGAATTGGGGAAGAAGTATATTCAAGGCATGGGTAATGTCCTACTCAAATAATTGGATATACTGTATTTCCTCAAGGTCAGGACCCATGAGAGGCAGCATGGCATAGTGGATGAATATGGGTATCTTGGGTGCAACTCATACATTGGACAATTGCAAGCTACATGACATGAAAAAGTTACTTAAATTCTCTCAGGCTCAATTTTCCCATCGATAAAATGAGGTGAGTGGACTCAATGACCTGTCAAGTCCTTTGCAATTTTAAATCTATGATCCTGTGATACAATGTCTCCTATCCATAATACCCTATACAGCGAATGTCTTAGAGTTATAAATAACAAATATTTGTTAAGTATGCACTATGTGCCAAAGATCATATTGTTGTGAAAGATATAAAATGACTTAGTAATTTCATCAAGTTCCCACTTAATATTCATGTATGAATTGCCTACTATGCATCAAGTGTCCTATTAGGTACCTTACATAACAATACAAAAGAAAGACATCTCACTGTAAAGAAAATTACATTTTTTGCTTCCTTCCCATTCCTAAAGCATTCTGCCTTTTGACAACTTACCCTTCAATATAACAAAAATCCTATGGGATCTATTATTTGTAAAATTTCATGACTTTTACCTTTTGTAATGTTTTTCTAACAGTTCTGTATAACTTGGGCAATTGAAAGGTGGTTTATTGATTTCAGGTGCTTTCATGATGCACGATGCCATTCTGCAGTGCTTATGGGAAAAAATATACACACATGAAGTGTCTGATAAAGTATGCTCAATATCAAATATCCCTTGAACAATTTTGAAGGGAAGCTGTTAGAAGAAGACACCTGCTGACTTCCTTCCTCACTTCACCCTAGGAATTGTATGTGTGATAGCCATGGGGTCCAAAGTAACTGAATTTAAGTGGTTTTAAATGTGCCCAGATATGACCCATAAAGGACAGGAGAATTTCAGCTGTTAAAATTGAGGTGAGATTCAAGCTCTGCCTGGATTGAAAACTGAATTGCTACTTACTGTTAGACAGAACAGTTATCTTTCAGTGTCTTGAGGTTAAAGTCAGTGGGAATGCAAGCGCCTGGTAGTTTATACTGTCACTGCTTCTATTGTAATAGGTGTATAGGCCTATTTGTGACAATCTTTTAAATTTCACTAGCATAAATATCTTTTCCAAGAAAGACGTGAACTCCCAGATACTAAACTACAGAGCTCCCTGCATCTATCTTCCAACACAGCCATGATCACATTTTTTTGCACTAACAAAAGCCTTACTTTTTAAGACAAAATCACAAAAGTAACATGTCGTAAAAATTATTATAACATAGTTTGCTGTAGTGGAAAGAGCCCTAGCTCTGAAGCCAAAGGATTTGGATTCAGATTCTGACTCTGAAACTTAACTTCCTGTGTGACCTTTGTCAAGTCATTCAACCCCTGTATCTCAGTTACCTCATCTGTAAAATAAGAAAGTTGGAACAAATGGTCTCTGTGAAGTCCCTTCCAAGTTGAAATCTATATTTATATCAATTCAGCAGATGTATTAGTACTGACAATGACTGCTTGATTAAAAGCATGACATGTGTCCTATGTAGCAGTTTTACCAAAACATGATGGAATTGTCACATATTATTTGCTGAAGCAGAAAAGATTATGTCCAGGAATCCCTTACTTTACTGACAAAATCTGATGCTTTTAATTCAGTTTAAAATTAATCTTCAAGGAGTCCAATAAAACATCTTTTATTCTGCACTATTTTACAGAATACAAGGGCCTACCTAGAAAAGTAATCCATTGCCTCAGAAAATGTTGAGAAGGAGGAGAGGAGAAAGAAAGAAGCATTTATATAGTACCTGCTATGTGCAGTGTGCTAAGCACTTTAGAAATATCTCATCTGATCCTTACAATAACCCTGGGAGATGAGTGCTACTATTATCCCATTTTTATGGTTGAGGAAACTGTGGCTGAGAGAGTTAACTTTCTAGATCATGGTCACAAAGCTAGTCGATGTCTGAGTCTCATTTTGAACTCAGGACTTCCTGACTCCAGGCCCAGTGCTCTATCTACTGAATCACTAGCTGCCCCAAGAAAAATAAAAGAGAGGGAGAAAGAGGAGGAAAAGGAAGGAAAAGGCTGAGTTCTCTATCAAGAGTTATGTTTTACTCTACTATCCTCTGTGATCCAATATAAAAAGGTCATACTTCCTGAAATGTGTCTAATCATGACACTCATTCTAGCATATCATCATTGAGACTAGTTTTAGGCTATGCCTACATGCACTTCACAAGGAAAACAAAACATTCTGAATGTCTGACCATAAATTTTAGACATTTCAATCAGTATAGTTAATGCAATATCACTAATACAAAAACCCTGGCAATATAGACTACTGAGATCACATTTTCCTGCTAATGGCCATACTGGTGGGTCTCATCAACATTTTTTTAAATTTTTAATTAATTTATTTGGAATTATCAACAACCACTTCCATAAGCTTTTGAGTTTTAAATTTTTCTTCCTCTCCCTCCCCACCTCTCTCCCCAAGACAGCATGCAATCTGATATAGGCTATACATATATATTCCTATTAGACATATTTTCACATTAGTGATGTTGTAGATAAGAATTAGAACCAATAGGAGGAACCACCAGTAAGAACACAAACACAAACAAAACACAACAGAAGAAAAGAATAGCAAATAGTATACTTCAATCTGAACTCAAATTCCATAGTTCATTCTTTGGATATAAATAGCATTTTCCAACATGAGGCCTTTGGAAATGTCTTAGATCCTTGTATTACGGAGAAGGGTTAAAGCTATCAATATTAGTCATTGTACAACATGGCAGTTACTTTGTACAATGTTCTCCTGGTTCTGCTCATTTCACTCAGCACCAGACCATACAAGTCTTTCCAGGTTTTTCTGAAGTTAGCCTGCTCGTCATTTCTTATAGCACAATAGTATTCCATTACATTCATATACCACAACTTGTTCAGCCATTCCCTGATTGATGAGCATCCTCTCGATTTCCAATTCTTGGCTACCACAAAAAGAGCTGCTATAAATATTTTTGTACATGTAGATCCTTTTCCCATTTGTATGATCTCTCTGTGATATAGCCCTAGAAGTGCTATTGCTGGATCAAAGGGTATGCACATTTTGATAGCCCTTTGGGCACAGTTCCAAAGTACTCTCCAGAATGGTTGGATTGTTTCACAACTCCACCAACAATGCATTAGTGTTCCAATTTTCCCACATCTTCTCCAACATTTATCATTTTCCTGTTTTGTCATGTTGGCCAATCTGATAGGTGTGATGTCGTACCTCAGATTTGCATTTCTCTGATCAATAGTGATTTAGAACATTTTTTCATATGACTATAGATGGCTTTAATTTCTTCATCTGAGAACTGCCTCTTCATATCCTTTGACCATTTATCAATCGGGGAATGATGGTTATAGACTCTATATATTTTAGAAATGAGGCCCTTATCAGAGAGACTGGTTGTAAAAATTCTTTCCCAATTTTCTACCTTCCCTCTAATCTTGGTTGCATTGGCTTTGTTTGTGCAAAAACTTTTCAATTTAATGTAATCAAAGTTATCCATTTTGCTTTTTGTAATGTTCTCTATCTCCTGTTTCATCATGAATTCTTGTGTTCTCCATAAATCTGACAGCTAAACTATTCCTTGCTCTCCCAGTTTGCTTATAGTATCATCCTTTACATATAAATCATGAACCCATTTTGACTTTATTTTGGTATATGGTGTGAGATTTTTATCTATGCCTAGTTTCTGCCATACTCCTTTTGAGTTTTCCCAGCAGTTTTTGTCAAATAGTGAGTTCTTATCCCAAAAGCTAGGGCCTTTGGGTTTATCATATAATAGATTACTATAGTCATTGACTACTGTGTCTTGTATACTTAACCTGTTCCACTGATCCACCACTCTATTTCTTAGCCAGTACCAACCAGTTTTGATTATTGCTGCTTTATAATATCACCAATACTTTTAAAGTCCAAATGGCACAGTGAGGTTATGGACATATGAGTCAAGAGACAAGAGTTCTTTCATCAGCTCAGCCACTAATTATCACTGTAAATGTGAACAAAATAATGGCATTCCTTTGTACCTCAGTTTCCTCAAATAAAAATTTCAGCACCTAGATCACACCATTGTTGCAAGAATAAGTGGATGTTCTTTGAAAAAATATATCAAAGTATGTAAGGTGGTATTTATTGTTTTGGGGAAATCTTTATCCTACTATATACTAAAAAGATGCAACATCTAAAATAACTCACTAAATCCTATGGCACTTAGAGTAGTGCATTTGAGAATTCTTCATTCGCTATTTATTGAATACTTAGTAATTCTCTACTACATGTGTTTGTTTGTGTACATGCATGCAAAAACTCAAAATATATACACAGTAATTTCAAGAGGGAGGTTATTGGAGCTGCCAGAACCAAGACACTTATTTTGCTGGATGTTTCACTTAAGCTCTACATTTAAGGAAGGTGGGGATTATATGATGCAATGTCAGGATTACCTGATTTTTAGCATAGTGGAAAAAGCACAGAATCTGAAGTTGGAAGACAAGTTCAAATTCAGAATATGCTACCCATATCCTGTTTTGGATATTTCTCCTAACCTCTTGGCATCTCAGTATCCTCAAGTAAAGTGAAGTAGTTAGATCACACAAACTCTAAGGAAGGCTCATTCTAGCTCTCCTTTCTATGATCTAATGACTATTAGCTTTCTTTTCTTCCTGCCTTTTGTTATCCTGCAACATTGAACCTCCTTCACATTTGGAATCTTTGTGTCAGATATATCTATGATACAAAGGACATAATTTCCCAAGTTATTTAGGGGACTATCAAATTTCTCTTTTCTTACCCCACCCAGACACATAAGAAAATATAGGCTAATTTCATGGGTACAAAGATCTTTTGGGATAATATATAAGAAAACTTCTCTTCAAGCTGCCACACTCCTTATCTCTGACTTCCCATTCAAGAACCCGAGAACCCTGGGGTCCTGACTATTCACCATTGGTAGCCAGGCTAGAGACCTTGGCCATATTCAAGATGCCAGTTCTAAATTCTTGTTTTATTTCTCTACTACACTATGAGCTCTTTAATGGTAGGAAGTGTTTTCTTTGTTTTTGTTTGTATCCCCAGGTCTTGTCTCTATATCTGACAAAGGTATGTGCTTATAAATGCTTTTTTTTAAATTATTCCATTCAAGGACTCACCCTATAAGTTATTACCAACTTTTCAGGTTAGTTTATGTTTCCTACATTGGCTATAGGCTATTTGATTTCTCCAGAGATTAAAATTATGATGTTGCATATCTACCTGCAGGAGACTATACTAAAGTGTAATTTTCGGTGAAGACTTTCTGCTTGCCCCACACCTGGTCTCCATGCAGGGACTGATTTATAGCCAAGAAAAGTTAGGTCTCATTTGTGATTCCTTAATTAATCTAACGAGGATCCTGTAAAACTACATTCCCTATGTGTGATAAATGAGTTAAAATCTAGTACTTTAGCTTGTGTTTTTTCTTCTCTTTTCTATTTTGTTTTACTAATTGAAGTCAATAATATTGAGCGCAATGAATTTTTTTAAATATGTAGAAGCATCTTGTAGAAGGAACCCACACTTTGTATCCAGTGCAGTTATTAAACATGTCTTGATATGACAATTAAATAAAGTTATAGATTTTAAATGAAAATGTCAAAAAGGAAGCAGGGTTATGTTTTATAGAGAAAATGGTTTTCATTTAATACTTAGTCTATTTCATTTTACATGGGCAAAAGAATGTAATTTTTTCAGGAAAAAAGAAGTCACATGATGGTAAGTTGTAGCTAAATAAAACTCCCTTGGTGAAGTTTGCAAATGGACAAAGATAACATCATTATAAATTTACAAAAATAATGAGAATGAAAGAAAATATAGCATGACAAGTACTAAAGGAAACTAGTACACAAAACAGCTAGAAAATAGGCTAGACTATAAAAATAATCCACATGTTGTTGTTATACACACACACACACATATGTATGTATGTATATATAAAATGTTAAACCTAACTGAGATTGGTAGAAGAGAGAGCCATTTTCCCCCTTCTGTGTAGGGCATAATTCTAGTTCCTTTTTTCTTTATTTATTTTTACTATCTATGTTATTGATTTTTTTTCAATTTTACATTAATGCCATTTACAAATATAGCTCTGTCTACAGTGGTCCATATTCATGGTGTCCCACTTCCCTGATAGAGTAAAATAAATTCAATGTTTCATTTCTTCTGGGATAAGCTTGGATATATTAATTCCATAGTATTTCCAGGGTTTTTTTTTGTTTGTTTCTGTTTTTTTTCCACTTATATAAATGAAGGGGCAGCTAGGTGGTACACTGAATAGAATGCCAGGGCTATAGCCAGAAAGACTCATCTTCCTGAGTTCAAATCTGGCCTCAGACACTTACTAGTTGTATGATCCTGGGCAAGTCACTTAATCCTATTTGCCTCAGTTTCCTCATCTGTAAAATGAGCTGGACAAGGACATGTCAAACCATTCCAGTATCTCTGCCAAAAGAACAAACCCAAACAGGGTCACAAAGAGTTGGATATGACTGAACAACAACAACAATAATAAAAATAAATGAAGTCACTATCAATATTGTTTCCCTTGTTCTGTATTTGCATCAAAACATATAACTCTTGCCATACTTCTCTGGATTCTTCATAACCATTATTTCATATAGCACAGTAACATTCCATTTCATTCATATTTTAAAATGCATCTAGTCATTCCATGTTTAGCTATGTTCATCCATTTAGTGTTTTTCATGAACAACAATAATAGCATTTTTCTCTAGGAATATTCTTGCAGGATCCTAGTCTATAGTATTTTATTCATTATCACTGTGAAAACAGTTATCCTCATGAAACATTGTTGAATGGGCCTTAGGTTGTCTATTGACTTGTAGAAATTTGTAGACTTGGGGGACAGGCAAAAGGCTTTACTTATGGCTTAAGAAGTATGTACCATTACTTCTTCAGTAAAACATTTGGATAGAAAACCATATAATGTATGATTCTCAGAAGACAAAAAGTGAGTAATATTGTCTGCTGGCAGATTGCTGAATGAGATTGGCATAAAAGGTAGATATTAGAGTGAAAATCCTAAGGGCTAGGGAAAGCAGACTAATAACTGCCGTCTTTTGAACAGCTTACTTTTTTTGTCTTCTGAGTATTATGCAGTATGAATTATTCTATTCTCTTTTAAGGGTAAAGAAATGCCATATCCTTCACAGGATGTTCAATAAAATGTTCTCGAAGCCATTTGGAAGATTTTCCAAGGAAAACCTTGATTCAATTTAGATTTTAATATCACAATGAGCAGCTGAACCAGCCCTAAATAATAACATATCTGGGAGGATAACTAATACTCAAAAGATCTCGAGAAATAAAAATCTGGGTATTGTTTTCATTAATGTGGATTAAAACCTGTTCTCCACCCCTAAGTGTAGATGGTTTTATTAGTAATTGTGGTCAAAATATTCATTAACTGGATGCCAGTTTTCGGGTAATGAGGCTCTCTGTACTTATTTAGTCTGGCCCTCAGTTAACAGTCTGACAGCAAGCCTGTCCTCAAACACTTTCCAACTTGGTAGGCATCATAAGGGCTTACAGGCTACTGACAGCATCATAACTTTTAACATTCTGGTCTCGGAGTCATGGAAGACCTGAATATGAATCCTGTCACAATATTTACTAGTTGAGTAGCCCTGGGCAAGTCACTTGGAGTCTTTCCCCTTTTATCCTCATTGTAAAATTGAAGTGAGGATAGCACCTAACTCATAGCATAATTTTGAGGATCCAATGATATAATATATCTAAGCAGTCTGCAAACCTTAAAGAGGTACGTGATTTCAGATAATAAATATTAAATAATTATAACAGCTTAATTGTATTTTTCAACAATACCAACAATAATAGTAATAATAATGAAATCGACAAACACTTAACAAGCACCTGTTTAGTGCAAGATACTATGCTAGGTACTGAAGATATCTTTTTTTTTCCCTTGTCTATAATTCCATCACTGTAGAGCAGAGGTTTCAAATATACAACTCACATGTGGCCCTTGACACTCTCTCATGTAGCCAGAACCAAGATGAAATGTGAGTGGGAAATGTATAGCAAAATAGATAAAAATACAATAGAACACAGATAATATTGAAATGTGTTTTTTTAAATTTATTTTATTTTTAATTTAATTCATGCAACAAAACAAGCATTTCCATAATACGGTACAATAAAAAGATGGTTGCATATGAAACTGCAAATCTATTATATAAAACTTGCTGTTTCCTCAAAATGTAAAACAAAGTTATCATGTAAATTTCATTTTTTTCTTTTTTTCTTCCCTCCCACCTGCCCTAGAGATGTCTACCATTAGACACAAATAGGTGTGTGTATGTCTGTCTGTATGTGTGTGTACATATATATTTTTTTATTTTTTATTAATTTATTTTGATTTATCAACAACCATATCCATAAGATTTTGAGTTTTAAATTTTTCTCCCCCTCCTTCCCCCCTCCTTCTCCAAGGTGGCCTGCAATCTGATATAGGTTATACATATACATTCCTATTAAACAAATTTTCTCATTAGTGATGTTGTAAGGAAGAATTAGAACCAATAGGAGGAATCACCAGAAAGAAGACACAAAACAAAATAGAAGAAAAAATAACAAATAGTATGCTTCAAACTCCATAGATCTTTCTTTAGATATGGATAGCATTTTCCATCACGAGGCCTTTGGAGATGTCTTAGATCTTTGCATTTTTGAGAAGGGTTAAGTCTATGAAAGTTATTTATTGCACAAAGTGACTGTTACTATGTACAATGGTATCCTGGTTCTGCTCACTTCACTCAGCATCCATATAAGTCTTTCCAGGTTTTTCTGAAGTTGGCTTACTCATCATTTCTTATAGCACAATAGTATTCCATTACATTCATATACCACAACTTGTTCAGCCATTCCCCAATTAATGGGCATCACCTCAATTTCCAATTCTTTGCCACCACAAAAAGAGCTACTATAAATATTTTTGGACATGTGGGTCCTTTTTTAATTTGTATGACCTTTTTGGGATACAGCCCTACAAGTGCTAGTGTTGGGTCAAAGGGTATGCACATTTTGGTAGCCCTTTGGGCATAGTTCCAAATTGCTCTCCAAAATGGTTGGATTGTTTCACAACTCCACCAACAATGCATTAGTGTTTCAAATTTTCCAACATCTCCTCCAACATTTATCATTTTCCTGTTTTGTCATGTTGGCCAATCTTATAGGTGTATACATATATGTTTTCTAAGTCAATGTGTTTCTTATCGGAATCCTTATATACCATTTAGTAGACACATTTTTACTTGAGTCTGACATCATTAATGTAGAAAACTTCACTTATTCCATTTTTGTAAATGAGGAAACTGAGGCTGAGAACAATTAGACAACTTGTCCAGAGTCACATACTAATAATTATGTAAAGCAGGATTCAAACTCAGGTCTTCCCATTTACATTAGTAATGGTACAATTAGAAATTATATATACATATATGCATATGTGTAGATGTGTGCATGCATTCATGCACACACACATAAACACATCTAAATAAATGACAAAGAGAGAGAGAGAGTGCAATAGTGGATAGAGAGTCAATTTTGAAGATAACAACAACAGGGTTCACTCCTCACTTCTGAGAGGTATGTGCCCATGGGCAACACATTTAACATCTCAGTTCCCCAAATCAACTCTCTAAAACAATGCAAGTTGCAAATTTTTATTCAGTTCCATAAGTAAGAGAGTTTTCTCTTTGGGGGTTCCCTGTAAAATCAAAGATCAAGTCCAAGGTAGGAAGAGAGGGAGATATTGAGAAACATGGGTTTCCATAATTTGTGTTGCAGTTACAATACTGGAGCCTGATGCAGTAAAATGTATTCAATTGACATTAAGTTACTGTGTCTGCTGTTTATGATGATCTATATTTAAAGAAACTCATGTTTAACGGGCTTCCATGAACATCAGCTTCTAGTGATGAAGCCATCTTCTTTACGTTGAGTATCTGCCTCTCATATATCTCATATATTTAGTGTAAAATTGATAAGCAGAGTCACTGAGTATCAACTAGAGCTTAGTTTCTGTTGGTTTTGGAATCATTAATTATTATATTAATGATCTACTATATAATAATTAATTGTCAGAAATTATATTAAATATCCTGGCCTTAATTATAATGGGTTAATTCAGAATTGTTTTTTTTTTCCCTAAGATAGTCAATGCAGCATAACCAGATTGTGGACTTTTGTTTTCATTTGTCATAATATATCCTTCTATTCCCTTCCCTACTTCCATGACCCATATCTGTGATCTTTCAAATTCAACAGATCATCCATTTATTACCAGCTCTGTTTTAATTTCCTCCCCAACTACAACTGCAAATAAAAGACTCCTGGCTGTTTTGAATTTTCCCATTTTGACAGCAAGAGACATAGCTGCATGATTAAAATGCCAGATATCTTTATAACTGTTATCAATTACATTAATTAAGAGAAAATGGTGGTGGAATTTGTTCTGAGAAGGGGGAAAAATGTCTTATTGTAAATCTTTGTTAACACACAGCAATCCTTAAGCTACACTTTCTCTTTTAAGTCATTTCTTTTGTCTTATTTGTAATTCCTTTTGAAATATAATTGATGAATGCTTAGAACAGAATACAGATCAGCACTTCCTCTAGAATTTAGAAAGTTACCTGGGGCACTAAAAGGTTTATCTCAGGGTCAGATGACCAGTATGTGCCAAAGGTAGATCTCCATAACTCCAAAAGAGTTTGTCTTTACACTCATTCTACGATGTGGTTTCCTGGTACAACTTTAATGTACCTAAATATAAATTTGCAGTATAGTTGAATTAACACTAGATTTAGCATCAGCACACTTGGGTTCATATCCAGATTTTGATACTTATTGGCCTTAAGTGAAAATGGACAAGTCTGACCCTCACCTGTAAAATGGTGATTGTGACCCTTGTACTACATAAGCTCATGCTAATATACTACAAAAATGTGAATTATGGATACTTTAATTTTTTTCCTATTGTATCTATTACATTTTGCACAGGATATTTGATCTATCATAACTGAATCCAATTATACTATCAAATTATTATCCTTTCATGCTTAATCATGGCATAGAGATTATACTGTGCCAGTAAATGACAAAGTCTGGCCAAGTGTGAATAAGCTGGAAATTTTTCAACATGGACCTCAAAATGAATTCCCAGTCTAGTTAGTGGATTAACCTAATTATATTTTGTTTAAGGGAACCCATCATCAAGTAGCCTTCAAGGTAAGAGGAAACATGGTATAGTGGTAGTCACCAAGTTTTAGTGGAGAGAGAAGAGGACTGGGAGTTTAACTGGGGTTAACTGAGGTCAAATGCTTCCTTGTCCTTTACTAGCTATGTGATCCTAATAAGTCACATAACCTCTTTGGGCCTCAGTTTCTTTATCAGAAAAATGAGGAGGTTGGGTTATATGGCCACTGCAGTCCCATCCAGCTCTAAATCTGGGATTCTCACTTTACTGACAACACTCAGAAATTGAATACTCAAGTTGTTGATGTGATATGACCTGTGCTAGGGAGTGACTATTCATACCAGTGGAGAGACACATATCCTTGAAGAATTGTTATCAAAAAGGTTTACACTTCCTATGTTATAAAATCATTCTTTGTGTTTGCAAGAATAGATTTCTCACTTATGCCAATATTTTAAGCAAAGAAGGCATAGAGACTGGACCTGCGATTTAATTGGTATATGGAAGTTCTGAGTGAGAAAACTCCATCTACCAATATGTTGGCACCTTCTCTGCAACTTAAACTCTTAGAAAATTGCCAAGAGTAGTGAAGGAGTCAGTGATTTTGCCAGGGTCACACGGCCAGTTTGTATCTTGGCATGAACCTAGGGCTTAATGGCTTCAAATCTAGCTTTCTATTCACTTACACTATGCTTCCACTCTCTTCCAAGCAAGCAAAAGTAAACAAAGAGAAAAATAAAAGCAATTGGAATATTTGTCTTATTCATCCAAATGATTTTTTAAAAATATCTTTGGATAGCTATATTTGGGTGATTTTTAAAGTAAAGATTAAATATTTAAAGAAACAAAAAAATGCAAATTGCATTTTAGGATTTCACACACACATTCTCTCTCTCTCTCACTCTCTCTCTCTCTCTCTCTCTCTCTCTCTCTCTCTCTCTCTCTCTCTGTCTCTCTCTCAAATACACACACTCATTGAATGAACAATGTTGGAAATTTCCATGTACTCTTCCTTTACAGTGATAGGAACTATACTTGTGATTTCATTAATATAAGAACCTCCTGGTTGAGGAAACCATCTCTAATATTTACTCTGTGATTTAGAGTCTTAAAGAGTTGCTTAGAGCTTTGACAGTGTAAGTGACACACTTAGCACTACAGGGCCAGTAAGAATCAGAGGCAAGACTTGAACCCAGATCTTCCTGGCTTCAATGCCAGCTCTTTATTTTCTACTACACCAAACTGCCTGTCTTCTCTTTTTATATTACATTTTCTTATTGATTATTTAGCATTCTGAATAATTTGTATTTATTTACTGTCCACTTTTGAGTTGCTAATCAATTAAGCATTTGATTGTATCTACAATGGCACTTGGAATAGAGTAGGAACTTTTAAAATACTCATTGATTGATGGTTCAGAATTCAACATAGTACAAAAGGTCAATATCCTGAAATAAGAAGAGCTAGATCTAAGAAAGATATCACTACCTGGGAATTCAAATGGAAAGCTAAAATGTCACCTTTCATTTGCACTATGTCTTTCCACCATTTACACCAAATTTAAAGGAATATTTTTAGTGCAAGACTTTCATTCCCTGAGGTTTGTTATCTCTTCAAATACTATCATTACATGAGCATTTGTTATTAAATCATTGTGATGGAGTTACATTTTTCTAGTCAGTATGTAAGTGACCATCTTCTATCTTTGGGCAGAAAGCATCTATAATGTGTGAAGATGTTAAGCAATATGAATCCTGTCCTTAGTCCTTTTTGAAGAAATGTATGTATTAGCTCTCATGAGCTCATATTATCTACATAAATGCTCCAGGGTGATTTTGGAATGACAAATACTTTTTATATATTTTTTCATGGTACAATTATAGCTAGTCCCTTAGGTATTTAACTATCAGCAGATGAAATCTTGTGGCCCTCAATTCTTTGGTATTATTGATGAATCTTTAAAAATTTATAGCCTTGCTTTTCAGAATCACTTATTAGCATTAGCCTGGTCAAGTCTGAAATTTCTAGAGATCATCCTGAGTTTATCGATGAGTGTGGACCTTATCTTTCTCTATTTCTGAACTATCTGTGAGGAAAATAAATTGTATTTGTATAAGGAAATGAGTGACCAGTTCAATTCAATTCAGCCATTTTATTGGCTTTTTACTTTTCAAAGAGCTTGTAATCTTGCTTGACATAGGTTGGACATATACACGAAAATACAATGTAACTAGTATGTAAAACACCAAAATTATTACAAATTAATGTTTTTAGGGATAATTTCATATCCTTTATGAGTCAGAGAAAGATAGTAGTATGTAGTTGATAGAACATTTTATGATGATTCAGGAAACATCTAGGTTCAAAGCACAGATATTTACTCTATAATTATTAGCAAGTCATTTGAGTTCTGCTCATCTTAACCTGGAACCCACAATTCCTGTCTACCACTGTCATAACCATTTCTCACAGGCCTCTGAGAAGTACCAATAAAGTTTGGTGACTTCTTCAATCTCCTTGCTTGGCTTAATTACCCCTAGCAACCACTTAAAGGTGGTTGCTGCCTGTGTCTATCAGCTTCAGGAAGCTTTCTTCATTTTTTGTTCCTTGCATTCCTTCTTCCACCTTAGTGACTCCTGTTTCATACCTTTCGTATATGTGTCTATGGTCTGTATCATTCTGGGAAAGGTAATCTCTACTAACTGAGGTCTTCTCTACTACAGCACATTCATAAGATGATAGATTTTGATCAAGATGGAACCTGTCTCAAAACAGAATCCCTAAAAGAGGAAGTGACTTGCTTTCTGTCATAAAGGTACTAAATGATAGAGGTAGATTTTGAACTTGTATCCTTTGCTCCCAGAGTCTGTGATCTTTCCTTTGCCTCTCCTTGACTCCTCCTTCCTTAGGCAGGTAGGTGGTAAAGTAAGACTGTGTGCTTGCTCCCATGCTTTTTAGCCTGATGTTTTCAGGAATTTTGTTGGATGCCTTTAACAAAGACAAAAGCAGTATCAAGGTCATCTACTGCATTGATGGTAAATTGTTTAACTTGTAAAGGCTACAAGCCAAGACTAAAGTGGAGAGAGAGTTGGTGCATGCCTTTTTGTTCACAGAGATTGTGCACTCAATGCAGCCTCTGAAGCTGAGATACAACAAAGTATGGATTGATTCTCTGCTTCTTGTGCTAATTTTGGCCCATCAGTTAACACCAAGAAAACAGAAGTTCTTCACCAGCCGGCACCCTACCATCCATACATGGATCCATACATGAAACCATCAGTTATAGCAAACAGAGAAATATTGAATTCTGTAGATAAGTTCACTTACCTTGGCAGTATACTTTCCAGAGATACACACATAGATGATGAAGTTGACTACACATTGCCAGAGCTAGTTCAGTGTTAGAGAGGCTACAAAGAAAATCTTGAGAGAGAAGAGGTAATAAAGTGCCTATCAAATGGAAGGTCTACAGAGCCATTGTGCTGACCTCATTGTTGTATGTCTATTAAACCTTGATGGCATATAGCCAGGAAACTAAAGATTCTAAAGCTCACCTGGCAAGATAAGATACCAGACACTGAGATCCTTTTTCAAACTAAACTGCCAAGCATTCAAATTCTACTGCAGAGCATTCAAATCAGATGAACCGGCCACATTGTTCAAATGACAAACGTTTATTTGCTTAAAAGACTATTTTATGGAGAACTCACACAAGGCAAGCACTGACATAGAGATCAGAAAAATTGATACAAAGATACTTTCAAGGTCTCTCTGAAGAACTTTGGAATTGACTGACATAGGAAACACTGTCATAGGACCACCCAGCTTGGTGTGCCCATGTAAAAGAAGGTATGTGCTCTATAAACAAAGCAGAATTGTAGTCACTCAAAAGAAAGTGAGATGCACAAATTTAGAGACAGTTCCCCTCATATTAACTCTTTGTGCCTGAGCTGTGGTAAAGCCTTCTGAGCTCGTATTGGTCTGATCAACCAGTCAAACACACTATACCTTGACACCCATATAGTCATGTCATTTTGGTCCTCTTGGAGAATGAAGGACAGCAACTAGCCAAAGTGATGAAATGCATGGTTGGCTGGGCCTGGAGTCAAGAAAATTTGAGTTTAAATCCAGCTTCAAACATTTACTTGGAAAATCACTTAATCTCTGTCTTAGCTTCCTCAACTATATAACAAAGGTAATAGCAATACCTACCTTTCAAGCTTATTGTAATGATCAAATGAAATAATATTTGTAAAATATTTAGCACTGTGCCCCACACATAGTAGGTGCCGTAGAAATACTTATTCCTTTCCCTTCTCTCATTCCATCCCTTTCAAAAAGAAGGGGTGAAAGGAAAGGAATAAAAGGACAGACTACTCTACTATCTCTCACCCACTCAACTAATAGTTGAAGGACATTATCAGGCCTCAAGGCTTTGATGGTCTAGTGTAGATATCACAACGAAAGATCTATCTATGTGGATTCTACATAAACAAATGCAGAGAAGGAATTGGAAAATAGATGACATAGACACATAACTAATAGATAAAGATTTGGAAAGATGTGCTAAAGGGAAGAGAATCTGGATCACATATGAAGGGGAGAGTTATTTTCAATGTTTTTGAAAGTCATTTTTATCTAAATTATCAAAAAGCCCAGACAAGATGGTAAGTCACCATTATAGCTGAATGCTCATGCTACTAGACCTCATTTAGATGTCTAAACCTCATGGGATATCTGTTCAACTGTGCAATCAGAGTCACACGGAGGAAAATAAGAGGTATGCTTTTATTCAGACAAACTACAGATGGAATTCACAACCTCCTTGGTAGTTTCACTGATATTTCCTGGAGGAATATTCATGAATATTTCCTGGAGGATTTCACACCATCATTTGGATACAGGTGTATTGCAGCTTGCCAACTACATAAAAAAAAATGAATCTAAATGTATATTTGGGAAAATTACCAATCTTTTCCATACTCAAAATTTCTTTTTTCAACTTTAGGTTAAAAAATGACATCTAATAATTTTGATTATTTATAGAAAACTTTTGAGGTTTTTAAAGTTTTATACACACAAACACAACATATATATATATATGGTGTGTGCATATGCAAATATACATACATATGTGTAGAGTATGGATACATACATACATATATACACATATATGTAATGTATAATTTCACTTGAACCTTAAAAGCATTAAAGTAGGTACTATAATTTTCCTTATTTTACAGATGAATAAGCTGAGGCTCAGAGAATGTAAGTGACTTGTTGAGCTATTAAAGTCCTGAGACAGGATTTGAACTCATACCTTTATGATTCAGTATCCACTATACCACACTACTTTTTTAATAGTCAGGGAACAGTTTGAGTTCAAAGCTCAACTTGAATTCTTATGAGATGTTTCACCTTGGAAAAGTCACTTGACATCTAGAATTTAGTTTCATCCCCTATAAAATGGATGTAAAACTTTCCCCATCTATGGGATTGTTGGGAAAGTTAAATGTGAAAATGTAAATGATGTGCCCTAGAGCCTCCACAAATGTGAAGGCACCTTACTCTTGTAGTTGCTGCTGCAATTGCTATTCTTATTATTTCTAAAAGTCTTTACATACAAATTAGGAATCATGTTCCCTATTCTTGAGAGCTTTACAATCTGGCATTAGGGAATTAAAAGTTATCATTAGATAAGCTGAGGCAAAATAATCCTATCTATGTGGGATCCTAGATTATAAGAACTGAAAGGGACCTTAGAAAGTACAAATTCTGATTTACAGGTGAGTCTTAGAAAAGTTAAGTAGCTTACCTTGGATCCAGTCAAATCAACAAACATTTATTTTGGTAGGTATTTTAGTATTTACTAGTATTTTACTAGGTGTCAGACACTGTATTATTTGTATCAATAATACAAATACAAGCAGAAAAAAAAGCAAATAAAAAATCAACAAGCAAGCAAGTAAACTAAAAAATTACTTGCCTTTAAGGAGCTTACATTTAGAAAGGGGGAAATGATACATAAAATGAAGCTGAAAGTGTGGGTGTATGCAGGGTGAGAGAGGGGAGAGCTGAATGGGGCCAAGGTGGAGAAAGTCTGAAGAGTAAATAATAAAGACCAGGGAGGAATTAAAACATATGTGAATGGCCCAATCACTTTCTTAAAATGGAGGTTCTGAGAAGAGCCAACCATTCAGTGGAAAGGTCTATAGGAGCAGTCAACTTTCAGGTTGAAGAGACTCTTATAGCAGAGTGAAAAATGACTTAGAGAATCATAAATGGAGCCTAAAGAGGAATGAAGAGGGGGGAGCTAGGTAGCACAGTGGATAGAGCACTGGCTCTGAAGTCAGGAGGACCTGAGTTCAAATCTGGCCTCAGACCAAACACTTGACATGTACTAGCTGTGTGACCCTGGGCAAGTCACTTAACCCCAATTGCCTAAAAAAAAAATAAATAAAAGAGCAATGAAGAGGAAAGAAGGTTGCTCTTGTCAGGGATATAATAGATAATCAATCAATAAGCAATTATTACATATTTCCTATTTTTTCAACACTAAGCTGGAAGTTGCAAATGCAATATTTGTAAATGTGTTTTGTAAATTATAAAATACTATCTGTATTGGTTATTACTTTATATAGGCCAAATAACATTGACAAAATTATTAAATATTTAATAATTAATAATTGAAATGATTTAATATTAAATATTTCAATATATTGCTGAATATTGGGAAATGATAGTGGACATTGATTGGAGTGAACCAATTGCAATAGATTTAGACATCTCTCCATTTTTCACTAGTTACAATAATTGAGAAATTTTAATAGTACTATTTAAACATATGAAGGAGCTTAGATTATTTTTTTGTCAACAACCTTCAAAAGTCTATGATATAGGAGGTCAGTCATAGGGTTAGAGCTGGAAGTCCAGCTGCCACATTTTATAGATGAGGAAAGTAAGCCCCGAGGAAGTAAAGTGATTTGCCTAAAGTTACCTATGAAGGAAGCATCAGAGAAAGAATTTGAACCCAGATCCTCTTACTTTACATCTGGTCTTCTTTCCAGTGCAACACAGTAGGCCTTCTGGGAAGCTGTTTGAGCCATATAGCATTTAAGTGACTGACCAATGACCTCATGGTCACTAAGTACTAAGGCATGATTCCAATTCCAGTCTTCTTGTTTTCAAACTCAGCAATAAATCCTCCATGCCATGTTGCCTCTTTTAGTACCCTTAAATATATATTGGTGGAGATATAATAAGAAAAAAATTTCTAAAGAAAATAACTTCTAAAGAAAGTAAAGAAAAGAAGACTTTATTATCTCTCCAGTAAATTGTCATTAACATACTAGAAAAATTCTAAAATAAGAAATAAAGGAAATTAACCTAAAAGTATATATTATATTCTGTTCTGTTCTGTTGTTATATTATGTTATAGTATAGTATAGTGTAGTGTAATATACTATATTATATTATAACATATCATGTTATATATGATTATTGTGTTGCATTAGATATTATATCATGTCATGTAACATTATATTGAGTCATTAACACATCATATATTATAGCTATTATGATACCAGAATGATGGATCTGTAATTTCATTAACATTAGTTCCTTCCACATAAGGAAATTCCCTCTAGCATTTTAAGTTATTACCTCTTCAATTTAGAGTGTTGAAGAGTTGCCTATAGGTTTGGAGGTTAAATGACTTCCCAAGGTTCAGATAGTCAATATGTCAGAAGCAGGACTTGAATCCAAGTCTTTCTGGTAGAGTGTCTCTATCCACAGCACCATGCTGCTTTTGATATAAGAATATTAAATATGAAAGTGTTCATTATTCCATTTCACTTTAAGTAAAGGGATCTCGAGTCTACATATAGAAGTTGCAAGTGATTATTGACACAATGTATTTCAATTCAACAAATAATTAACAAGCACCAACTGGATGCAAATACCATTCCTTAAACCATGATTTCAGGGAAAGGCACATGCATACATACATGCATGCATGCATGAATACATATTATATATATATATATATGTGTGTGTGTGTGTGTGTGTCAGGATAATTCTTATCATATGGCTTCTTTAAAGGATATGTTTGGCTTTCAAAAGATCATCATGTTGTTAAGGCCTTTCTGAAATCTTTGGAAAATCAGGAGACACCATATGTAAATCTCAGGTAAAAAATGATCCCTATGTTTGCATTATATTACATGAACAGAATGCTGTAGAGGAGACATTAACAGATACAGGGGAGCTATAAGTCTAAATCTGACTTCATATATGGACACTAAAGTTTCTATGGGAATAATCTTAATTATGAAATAAGAATTAATTTATTTTAATTATTTCAAGTTAATGTCCTTATAATGAGAATGACATCTTAAACTATTCTGTCCTGCTAATAAACTCAGACTTGTTTGGTTTAAGTTGATTCTTAGTTCTTTCCATAGAACTTTTGATGTGAGGTCTCCCCTTGCACCATATCAGCTTCTCCCATTCTCCTATTACAAAAGTTTAGAGTGGAGGAAAAATACAATAGGAGACACAAAACATTGCAATTATGTAATGAATCCTATTCTCAGTATCATGATTACTTTACAATTTTTGATGTAGCACAAAAGTCATCTCTTCCTTATTGCAAGGGAAATGGAAAGTGAATGCTTTCTTGTAATAATCTGGGGAAAAAAATCAATCCTATTGTCCTTATAAAATAGGACAGCTCTTTAGCCAGCATCTCAAAGAACTTGAAAAGGTATTGAAATAATAATAGGTACATGCTACAAATGGAAATGTACCTTTGGATTCAACTATAGAGTTTTTTTTTTTTTAATGGTAATAGTGAATGAGCAAAAGGACATATAACAAAATAAGATGTCAGATTTTGCTTACATCATCAACTTATGCATGAACCCTCCTAAGGAATGCTTTGTTCTGAACTTTATTTAAAATTAGTACACTCAACACAATTCATTTCAATTCCACATACTCAGAAAAAATGTGTTAAGTGCCTGCAATGTGTTAGTCAGGAGCCAGTGTTGCATAAGAGGGAAAAATCATCTAGCTTTGGGTTAAAGAATACAAGAGTTCATTTTTACTGTCAAATCACCTGAATTCTTAGTGCCCCAGCCATGGACAAGCTGGTTATCTGAATCAATGGAAGGAGTGTCCATACTGGGAAATACATTCACAAGAAAAAGTACAAATCCATAGCTAAACAGATAGACAAGCAGAGAGATGGATAGATAGATAGATAGATAGATAGATAGATAGATAGATAGATAGATAGATAGATAGATAGATAGATAGATAGATAGATAGACAGACAGATGAATGGATGGATAGACAGATAATTTCAGGAATCATGAATTTGAATCTGAATGTTATTCTTTCTGCCCTTAATGAACTTAAGTGGTTCCCTATTATGTCAAGATTCAGATACAAATGCCCCTTTCTGCAACGGATGCTCTTCATATTCTTTCCCTTCCTACCTTTCCATTCTTTATGAATATCACTTCTATTCACACACTAAAGATTTTAGCCCTACAGGCCTACTTTCCTCCCAAACAATGTCCCATCTCCCATCTTGATGCATTTGCACTGGTTGGCCACCTTGCCTGGAATGTTCTCTTTCCACACCTAAACCTCTCTGAATCACTGGTATCTTTCAAAACTAAGCTTATATGTCACCTTCTACATGAAGAATTCTTTGATCCCCCAGGTGCTGGTGCCTTCCCTGTGAAAGCTTCCAGGTAGTCATTTTTATACTGTGTATTCTGTAATATTTATATACTGTTCATATACATATGTATACATATAGTGCATATATAAATGAATGTGGGAGAAAACACTCATATGCATACAACATTTTGTCTCTCTCATTAAAATGTAGTTGCCTTGAAGGCAGGAAAAAATATCATTTTTGTCTTTGCATCTCCAATACCTAGTGAAGTTCTTTAGACAAAGCAGATGTTTCATAAATGTTTGCTTGATATATTAATAAATAAATGATTATTTGTTTAGACAGATGAATAGCAAGTGAATGAATAAATGGATAAATTGTGCTACATGCTATATAAAGACCAACTCAATGCAGCACAAATACTATATAAAGATTTTGATTCTCACTCATGGAACTTACATTCTGCTATAAAGAAAAGGAAAATAGTAGAATAGTAGAAATTTCAGTATTTTTTTTAATCAACACAATTGATTAAATAAATGTCAACACACCAATTCTTTCCTTTTTTTTTCTTTTCCTTTTTCCTTGAGAAGCACTGGATAAGATATGTAGGATTAACAAGTATTTCCATAATCTTAGAACTACCTAATTCTCACTAACTTCCTATTCTAGCTGCAGACTTAATATTGGGTTTGAACTGAGTCAGGAAATTAACAAATCACAAATTATGTTTAAATCATTACTTTTCTTATAATTCCAAAACTGAAAGGGAATTTATAAAATATTTATGCTAACCTTTCACCTTTACATATGAGGCAAACATATTTTTTCTATCAATCGATTCATATCTATATCTGTATCTATCTATATAGCTATGACTAAATCTGTAGGTATAGCTATAGCTATCTAGACATATCTACATATCTACAGTTTTCTATCACCATGGTTACAGCTTGGCAAACAACACCTTATCTTTGGCATTTGAGAAATAACTCCAGATTGCTATAAATTTTGATTTTTACTCAAGGGAACAAAGCTGGTATGGAATTAAAAAAACAATGGCAATAACAAAAACAAAAGATCTTTCCAATCGTATTTTCATTTGCTTGTAGCAGATCTAGAAGTTACATCAAATAAATCAAGAAAAAGTCATTATGCTATGCTATGTGAAAGGAATGGTTTGTGGTATATTGGATGTGAAGATCAAAACAGAATATAGTCCCTGATCTTACAGCTGGAATTAATTTCTTTTGATGCCTAGAAAAACTTCTGTCTAAGACAAGCACCAATGAATGAGTCAAATGACAAAGAAAATGGTCTCAAATCAACTTTGCAATAAATAATATTAAAATAATCTCAGATGATTGATTCAATTGATTGGGTGGTCAGATAAATTATTCTTGGAGATAGAAGCTTAAAGTTGGAAGAAAGAGATCTTGGAGGTCATTTGGTCCAACTGACAGGATTTGGGCTCTGAGATACCCGTGGTTTGAGCATGGAGATAACCAGAATCTGAGATGAACTTGTACTTCAGGAAAGCTAACCTTGGAAATGGCACAGAGATCTTTTTTTCTAACTTCTTCCTAATTTGTATGCAAGACACTTGGGTGATTTATTTCCCAGATTGACCTAGGGTAGTATGGTCTATGAAACATTGCACTTGTGTCAGGAAGATCTGGATTCAGTTATCATTTCAGACAGTTATTTAGTGTGTGACTTTGAGCAATTCACAATCTCTCTGTGCTTCAGTTTTCTCGTCTCTAAATTGAGAGAGTTGGATTCTGTCTTCTAATATCCTTTCCAGCTCTCAAATCCATCTTCCATCCCAGGGAATTTCATTGAGGCAGCAAAGGGAATCGAATTTATAAGAAAGGAGGTGCATTTTCACTCAAAGTGTCTGATTCATTTCCCATTCACCATATCTCAGGTAAGAACATGTTGAAGATTAACAACAAATCAGTCTGGAGATGTAAAAAGGAGGGCTCAAGAAAAAGACAGGAAGGAAGGGAGCATGTCCATGTTAAGGACACTTTTCTGCCAGTGATCCCTTTAAATCTTGTTCACCTCTAAGTTCTATTTGATCACTGAATCAAGATATTTTTGGACCATCATATTATTCTATTTTCCCTGCAAAATATGATTTTTCTTATGCCTCAATTTCCTGATCTATAAAATGGAGATGATAATACTTCTTTATCTACTCCAAAGGAATCACAATATATGTAGTTTTGAAATAAGCCAGAAGTAGTGTCTTGAGAACTTGGGCTGTACAGAATCATTAGAGTAAATCAAGATAATAGATGTAAAATTTTCCAAAAATATGTTAAAAAGAAATCTAAAAATTAATATTTTTAGTAGAAGTGTGTTTTAGCACCATCTCAGAATTTCAGAAATGGAAGAGAATTCAGCAGTCATCTGCTCTAACTCATAGTGAAGAATCACTGTCCCCAATATCTCCTCATTCAACTTTTACATGAAGACTTCTAGTCATGAGATACTCCCTACTTCTTTAGGTAGCCTATTCTCTTTTTGGACATCTCCAAGGGGTGTGCTGGTAAATATTGAAAAATCAATTCTCTGATACAAATAGAACCAATGACACAATCCAGAATTTAATCTGTATTATTAACATTTTATCCATTACTCTCTTAAATCTCATCAATCAACAAAACAATAAATCAAGTTTTTAACTGATAGTGGTTGCTAATTCCTGATGTGTAAATGCTCACACTGAAAATTTAGTAATTATTTTTATGAGACTGGAGGAGTCAACTCCTTCACATGACTAGAACTCTCTCACTCTCTCTCTCTCCTTCCTTCTTCCCTTCCCTTCTTTCTTCTCTTTTCTTCTTTCCTCTTTCTTCCTCTTTATTTTTTACCTTTTTTTCTTTTCCACCTTTACTTTGTGACTACATTTGCTTTTTTTCATCTTTCCCTAATTTTCCCTAGTTATATCTTCTGGGATGAGGAGAACAAGTCTGTTTCCCAAGAACATGAAAAGCTTGTACATATATAAAGACTACTATCACATCCCCACTGAACCTTCTCCTCTCAGCTGAAACAGTCATACTTCTTTCAACTGGTTTTCTTGTGACTGGGTATACATTGTTGTTGTTGATGAACACAATGACAATTGCACAATGTTGATAACAACAACAGTAATAATGCTTGGTTAAGTTTCTATCTCCTCTTTCTCACACACCTTTGCTAAACCTGATGTTCTAATTTCCTGACCTAATTACTCTTTTTAGTAGAAGTGTGTTTCAACACCATCTCAGAATTTCAGAACTGGAAGAGAATTCAGCATGCAATGCTATTCTTAGAACTTTTTATTTTTGTTGAATGGACATTGAAGGGAGCCTAGGTTTCAGTATATGGAGCAGAGATTTGCAACTAACTTCACAAGAATGCATTTACTCCATATATCAAGAAACACCTATCTGAGGTTTAGAAACTTAATTTTTTGTTTGTTTGTTTGTTTGTTTGTTTTTATATTGATGCTTGACTGACTCTTCACATTCTTCCTGGCACATAGGAACTTAACAAGTGATTTTTGACTTAGTTTGGGGGCTTATGAGAGAGATCATACAACCTTTATCCAATAGCCTCAATATTTTAAAATTCCACTTACTTATCTAACAGAACTCTTTTAATAGAGTAAATAATTTTCAATTAAAATACTATAGTATGTAGACATTTATTGTTACAAAAACATACATATATGTTTCAAGATTTGTTTTTCAAGGACTACTGAATGCAATTTTCTTATTATACTCAATATTATTTTGTATCTTTACTGCCAATGTTTTGTTCCCCCTCTTCCTAATACATTTCCCCTCCCAAGGAGTAATTGTTTTATAAAGCAACTTCCCTCCTTTCTGAATGTGAGAAAAGATTGAAATTGCTGCTAATTATTGTGATCGCTTTTTCCTCATTTCTCCACTAACAACAGGAATTAATCTCATGTAAAATCTGATCTGCAGTCTTGCTGTGTTACTGCACTAGTAAATAAGTATTTTGTTTTATGCTTGATACTCAAATAGATTTATCCTGTTCTTCCTTGTAGAAAAGCTGGGGTGATTTGGCTCCAATCATAAACTGTCAAAATGAAGAATCAACATTGTAATGTCAATTTGCGGTGTTCACAATTCAAAGGGTATTTACTACAAAGGAGATTTATATTTTTCAATCACCTCTGATTTAACAAAGAAACTTTATTATGATTATTCCTCAAATGAATTGAGAACTAGTATCTTATGAATAGTGTAAAGCCCCTAATCTCTAAAGATTTTATAAGAAAAAAATACAGCATCCACTTAAATGTCATTTTAAATAAATGTTTTAAAAACAAAGAAAATTTACTACATTTAGATAGTAAAAAATAAGACCTTTCTATTCCCTGGTATTCTGGGTTAATATTTGAATTGATGAATATTCTAAAGAGCATAACACATGTATTGAGAATGTGTGTGTTTTTGTGAAATGAAGTCTGTCCTTCAAATCTCTACTATTTCAATACCATACAGTATGGCAACAGGGCAAATGTTCTAGAGAAGTTTGGTAGAGCTCAGCAAACAACCTGATGAGAAAATAAGCAGGAAATGGAAATTATCCACTGACTACTATTTTTCAAATGCACTGACCTACCACTCTTTTTTTTTTACATTATAATTTCACATGCTTTTTAATATAGAAAATACCATGAGAGGAAAAGCTATTTTAATAGGAATTATCCAGTTACATTTTTAGCTAAACAGTTTTCTGAAGACCAAACATCTTAGATGTGCCTTCTGCTGAGTAAGTACCCAACTTCTTTACTCCCACATTTTATTTGCATAATACTAACATCAATCATTGTAAATTGCAGCTGACATAAATTCTCCTTAAAGTCCTGTCCTTTGTTTCCTTGTAAAACTCATTTTAACCCTGAGATGCTTAAACTACAGGAAGCAACCTAAAAATCGGCACTTCTTTTTAGGTGGGAGAATTATTTCTATGTAGAGAGCTGAGTCAAAAATGAATCAATTGAACACTTTCATTATGAACTGCACAAATAAAGACAAGTGCACTCGAGCAAAAATCACATGTTTAGAGTGTATTATTTCTTCTCTCAAAAGACCACATGCTCTGGCTCAGTATCCTTTTAACATTTACTTTTTATGCACAAGTAAAATCCCCAAATTTTCTAGTGTAGGTTAAATTGCAAAAGGTTTATTATTATTATTATTATTATTTTGTTTTTTTTATTGTTGTTGTTGTTGCTGCTGCTATTGTTATTGATTTGGTTAGAGTTACGTTACTACTCCTAAGGGAAATGGGTGTTTGTTTTTTTTTAATAAAAAATAAAAAAAAGCTTCAAATACAAAATCGCCTAGTAGTAACACTTCAAAAAGTTCAAACTTTATGATCCTTTCTTTTTTTGTGTGTGTATGTGTGGACTTCCCCAGCGAACAGAACATCAGATAATCTAAGAGTTGAAAGACACCTTTGGAGTGTGCCAAATTTAACAGGTACATGGCCAAGAATGCTCTCCACGTTATCCCCAGAGAATGCTTGCTTAGCCTCCATTTGACTCTTCAAGTGAGGAGGTAACCACTTCCATCTGAAACACGCTACTCTGAGGCTGTCAGGAAGGTTTTTTTCCCTACACCAAGTCCACATCTGCCTCTTTGCAATGTCCAAATGATTTCACAAGTTTTGATTTGTGAGATTAAACAGACTAAGTCCAAATAGGATCAAATATAAACCCTCTACCTAGTATTTAAAGTCCACTATAACTTAAATGGTTCCCTTCTGTATTTTCAAGAGTTTTTGTGTTTTATTTCTTCCTTCCTTCCTTCCTTCCTTCCTTCCTTCCTTCCTTCCTTCCTT